>NW_024081758.1:0-315386 GCF_003009895.1 Hyaena hyaena
TCCTTTTCCCCTCTCACTCCCCGTAGAGGGTAGAGGGGGATCGCCTCCCACCCTGGAGTCTCCGATCCCGGCCCGATTTTATCTTCCCCGGTTCGCACTCACATTAGAAGGCTCTCTCAGTGGATTCTGCGTCTTTTTTCTCCCAGTCTCTCAGGTTTTGTAAGGTTTCCAATGGCTTCAGATCTTTTCTGTGTGATGTATGGGCGCGAGTGCAAGTACGGAGCTCCTTACTTCTCCGCCATCTTGCCCTCTCTCATTTTAACGCCTTTTAAATCTTAATCACACTTATCACTTTGATGTTGTGTAAAGCTATCTTTAGATGCTACTTAAGCCATGTGCATTCAGTTTTTAGCCCTCCAAAAATTGGTATCCTGCCTTTTCTGTTTTATGCATATTCCCAGATATTTTATAACGATTCTGGAATATTGCTAGAAATTGTATTGAATCAGGTGGATAATGTTGCCACATCTCTTTTTGATGCCTTTGGCCACCAGTGTAGTATGAAATTTCATGATGATAATTTCAAAGAGGTTTTACTCTTTAAATCAGAAATCATTATACCTATTTTAATTTGAAAGAATTTCTATGAATTGAGTAGACATAAACAATTGCCAGGGAGAATATTATAGTCCTCACTAATAATAACATTTCTAGGAATTTTGAAGCCATGGTTAGGAAAAAAGAAATTTGGGGGAAATTGTGAATACATGCAGTAATATGTTTTCTTAACAATATTTACATATCCAATCTAAAGTTACCTTGTTATTCTGTAAAGGAACATCTTGATCTCATCATAAAAAGCATTATTTGAAATTATAAACTCATCAATGCTTAGTAGTGGTTATAGTCTGACTTCTGCTTCTAAACTACTTTAAAAAGTCTAGAGAAAGAAAGTTCTTAAGAAACCACATCAACTTTTTCTTATACTTCAAGTCATATTTACAAGTTTTATTAACAGAGACCTCAGTACAGTCTTACATATATAAATTTTAAAATACTACAGATTTTCTTCTAATAATAATTGCACCTATCAAGTTTACCTTAGAGTAGTTTTGATTTTTATTATAAATGCTGTCATAAGTTGCTAAACTTTAAGCAATCTTGCCTTTGTTAATTTTTACCACTTTGTGAGAAGTGGACATAATTTGAAGCAAGCACCACGATTAAGGTGAAGCAAAGAAAGTTTTGTTTTCTATATATTATATCCTCCATATTGTTAAACAGGTAATACACACACACATGCACGTGCACACACACACACACACACACACACACACCACATACATACACACACAACTTCAGGATAAGGATGGATAGAAGTAAAAAAAATAATAAACTCCAGACTCAATGGTTATTGATAATCATATTGATATTCTGTCTTATCAATCTTTTGAATATCTCTGTCTTATCAATCTTTTTTCAAAATGCATCTTCAGTATATTTTAATCTTACTATCTTCATGAATTTCTATTTTCTGCAAACTAAAAGTTTGCCTATAGTGAAACAAATTTCTTTACATTTCAGTTTTTCTCTTAATTGGGAATGAGTATTATGAAGACAGAAGTTCTATTTCAGGCAGCTTTGGAAGTACACTTTCAGTTCTGGGGCATATACATGCTGCCTGTTTGGTGAGCCAGATGGATGTGGTCCAGTGCTATTTCCAGAAATATTCTCTTTGGGTATTAGAAACAAGAGGTTTACAAAAGCACAACCTGACAAATTTGTTCTGATTTTACATTAATCTTTCTTATTAACAGAAGTGATCATAAATTTTCTAAAACAGTTTTTTAATTTTTTATCTGGATCATTGGGCCCTGGAAAGCCTGACAAAGGTGTACTCACTAATTCATGTATAGGGGTGACTGAAAAAGTTATCTTGAGGCCTTTAGGAGATTCTGCAGTTGAATCCAGAACACAGCTTTGTCAACTACAGTGCTCAGAGGACCTTGGAGAAATTTCAAACCCTTGACTATAGCTGCTTCTTTGAAAGCTTTATAATTTTGTTTCTCTGTTCATGAAACAAGTAATGATTCTACCCACAGAGTTTTACCCTTGTATGTTTTTAAACCATTGCATTCTTTTGTTTTTGACTAGGAAGTTTTTGCATGTAAAGCAAATGATATTGTATTTGCACTGGACTTTGAAGGATTATCTACCTCAAGAGTCTTTCATTTTTGTTAGGAAAATGGACATGTATACACCTAATTAAGATACAAGACAAAGGAAACCTTCCAATGCAGGAAGAAGAGGGCTGTATTTCAGCTGCAGCATTCAAAGATGTGCTCAATGCACCAAACCAGGAAGGATGAACAGATGGGAGTTGGAAACAAAGTTTTAGGTTGAAAGAACATCCTAAATAAATGATTTATTCATTTGAGCTCTTTAGGATAGCAGCAACAGAAATTAAATTCAAGCCAACCCAACTTTTAAAAATAATGGACACAGTTTACTGGCTCGTGTAACTGCACAAGCAAGAGGTAGAGAGGTCTACAAGGCCAGATCCACGCACGCGAATGACATCTTCTAATATCTGTGTCTCCCCATCTCTCAACTGTGTAGTTCTCTTTGGTGACTTCATTTGAAGGTTTGACTCTCCTTCATTTTGAGGTGGGCCTGCACTCAGATCAGACCTACTTCTTAAAAAGTTTTCATTCCTAAATGAAAGGAAGCTTCTCCTTCCCAATAGTTCTGACAAATGGGCTGTGATTGGCTTTGCGTGGTCACATGCCATCTCTGTCATCACAGAGATTAGCCTGGATGGGTGGATAGAGTGGCTCAGCTTGATCTCTGAAGCTCCATCTAACCAACAGGACTAAGAGTGGGGGAGAGGAGACTATGGACATGTACCTTCCATCTACCCACAGGGGAAGCAGAGAAAGACGTTGTGATAGAATGAGGGGGGTAAAGATGGATTATTTTTTGACTCGCCTCTCTTTCCTTTAGAGAATGCTGTGAAGTAAAGGTAAATAATTGGAGTAGGACCAGTGTTACTCCCCATCATAACCCTTCCTGATCCTCTGCTTCTCTGAACTCTGACAGCACCTATGAACTCCACTAAGCAATGTTAACATTGAACTGCTTACTGCTTTATGATCTATAGAGGGTCTGTGTATTTATTAATCAGGCTTTTCCAGAAAAACAGAATCAATAGGGTGTGTGTGTCTGTGTGTGTAGATAAATACATAGATAGACAATGCTTTTTTATATGTAATTGCCTCACATAATTATGGAGGTTAGCAAGTCCAAAATCTGCAGTTGGGCTGACAGGTTGCAGACCCAAGAGAGCTGGCATTCCAGTTCAAATCTGAAGGCAATCTTCTGTAGAAGGAGAAAGAGCCACTTGCAGATGAAATCCAAAAGCAATCTGAAGGACAATTCTCTCTTGCTGGGGAGAACCAATCTTTTCGGTCTATTCAAGCCTTCACCTGATTGGATAAGGCCCACCCACATTATGGACAGCAATCTGCTTTACTCAAAGTTCACCAATTTAAGTACTTATCTCATCCAAATATACTAGCACAGAAATGCCTAGGACAATGTTTGCACCAAATATCTGGGCACTCCATGGCCCAGTCCAGTTGACACATAAAATTAACCATCACAAATTGTTTTTATATTTACCCTTATTTTATTTGATCCTATTTTCTGAAAATTTTTTCTTCAAAAATATTCTGTTGCTTGTTTTGCTAGTCCAAAAAAAATGTTGTGATTTTTTTTTTTTCACTAAAAAGGACACATGTATCAGTTGATTCTAATTCTAGTTCTTTTTAGGAAAAGGGTTTTCTTTTTATTATAATTAACAAAGTTAAATTTTAAACATTTTTGCCAATAGTCAATGCTTGAAAAATAATTTTGGCCCTTTCAAAATTACTAATATTATTTTAAACCAAAAAATGTGGTGAGGCAAGTGGTTATTTTTAAAGAAACCATTTAATTGTTCTGCTTAGCCCATTTATTGTTCGGACAAAAGGTTGTCATGTGAAACTCAATATATAAAGATGGAAATTTTCCAAAAAGTAAATATTCATAAATTTAGAAAAAATTCTCAGTTAAGATTATTTAAATAGCAATTTGTAATAATGTGTTTAAAATATATGAATATTTTATATTCATTGAATTTATCTGTTAGCAGGCAGTACAGGCCTTGAGATTAAAAACTAGATTGGAATTATTATAACTTCTAGAAGGACATCAGGACAGAGTTTTTCAGATTTCTCTAGGAATTGTTGTATCCACATTTGTTTTTACAGTTGCAGATTTTTTGTTTCAATGCATCTTAATGCAGATTCAGTACCTGTCAGTTATACAAGAGGAATCTTCCTTTCTCTTATTCCTCCAGATCCCAGTTATTCTGTGCTGTTATCATTCAAGTTATTTATTGGAGACAGACATACACTGGTACCACACAGAAATATACTATTCGCAGCTATTGGGCTAAATGAGAGTTAGGGAAAAAAAGATAGAGGTACATCAGAATTAAGATAGGGTTATTGTTGTTGTTAATCAAGTAAGTATCTTTGAAATTCTGTGGTTTTTTTCTTAATGGCTGTTTAATTTCACAATATTACACAGTTTTGTAATTTATTATGATCCCATGTAGAGATGAAGGAGAGTAAAAGTTGTATGGAGAATAAGAAGGTAGTAAAAGGAGAAGTAAAAAGGAGAAGAGGGAAGGAAGAATAAAAATGAAAATAACCTAAACAGACAAAGTTAGGTCCTATCTGCTCTGGCTAGTGTATCACCACTAACTGGATCAGATGAGGTTCACTGTTTTTTCTTTGTTTGTTTGTTTGTTTGTTTGTTTTTAAATGTTTATTTCTGAGGGAGAGAAAGAGAGAGTGAGCATGAGTGGGGAGGAGCAAAAAGAGAGGGATAGGGGATCCTAAGTGAGCTCTGCACTGTCAGCCTGCAGAGCCCATGCAGGGCTCAAACTCACAAACTGTGACTTTATGACCTGAGCTGAAGTCTGTCCCTTAACCGACTGAGCCACTCAGGTGCCCAAGGTTCAGTGTTTTGCCCTGTATTAATGGGTATTTCTCACAGAGTGAAGATGTAAATGGATGCCAGCATTTGGTTACAATCACAGCTCCAATCTGTAAACATTCTTCAACAGAGTCATCAACAGCTTTATAGCAACTGAAATAATTCTGGATGCAGACAGTTATTTATCCTGCCCAGACCAAGAAACTCTACATGGAGAACTCAGTTTTAGGAATCCAAGCAATTACTCACATTTACCATACAGCCACACCTCAGTGACCTGGAGCTCAGTCTCGTAAGTTCCTTCACAACAGAACCTAATCCCTCAGGAGATAGTCTGGGTTAGTTTTTTCTCCATCAATTCCACAATATTTACAAAGCTCCTATTATACAGAGGGCACTGTGCTAAGTACTAAGGATAGGACAATGAGCATTCTCCCTCAGTCTCAGTCCGAAATCTCACCCAACACTTGAGGGTTGCCTCTAGTGTGGCCATCCACGAGGACTCCCCATGAAGCCCACCACACTTGAATTCATCCTTTGACTCATCGAGGCATCTTACACTGGATCCTCCCCATCAGATGATACACTCACGAGCATGCCCTGTGTTCTGAGACTTCCTTTGTATCTCTCACAGTTCACCTGAGACACTAAACAAATATTTGTTGAATTAATTAATGAAATGCCTCCCACCGAGCACCAAACTACAATCTGTACAACTCTCAAAGGCTTTCTTAAGCATGTTGCTCCCATACTTTTTTTTTTTTTTTTTTACAAGTTTGGTTGCCTGGCTCTGCAAATTAGCCTCTAATTAGCCTCTGCAAATTAGAAGAAGTGCATGATTAGAAGTGGGGAAAGGTTTTCAGTAAGGCATTCTTCATGATGTGAGGCTGGAAAATTCAAAGCTGCGTTACCATGGTAACACTATTTTCATAATGATGACCCGATTCACTATGAAAAAGTTAAATGATATTTTCTACTGTTTGTTTAAGGTGGTAGAGAATTGTACAACAAAAGTAAGATGCTTAGAAAAGAGCAAGCATGGCTTATCTGGAAAAATCACTTGTGTAGGTCTGTAGAGTTGTACAATGCTCTCCACTGGTGAGAAGAGATGCAGCAATTAGCTGGTATGTTTATGTACATATTTTTGCCAGGATACTTTGTGTTTCTGTCATTCCACTTTAAAGAGTTGCAGTCACCTTAAGAAAATAATCTTATATAGATGGTTTCAATGATCTTCCAAGAAACCTATCACATAATTCAATAAAAAATTTAAGAAAAGGAAAGAGACAAAAACAAAACACATGAAAAATAAATAGTCCTCATCAAGCCCAGATCTTCTATAATGGTTGCTTTAAGGTACGGTGGAAACTATTTCCAATTCAACTGTTTCTGGTCCTCTCACCTGTTAAAGTAGTAAGTCATTAGGAAAAAGCTTTTAAATTAAAATGTTGTAAAACAGACTGCTTTTGTGAATACTGTGCAAATAATCTCATAAAAAAGAAAACTACAGCATTGTTTATAAACAATTTACAGTGCTGAGTTGCTATTTTTTATTGTTTAAGTTGCATTAGATTTCACAAAAGCTATTTAAAAAAAAGTTGCACTAGGAAGGCCTTTCCATTGTATTTTTCAGAAGAAAGCTGGTTTTCACAATATTATTCACATTTTGTAAACAGCATCAATGAACCTGCGCGTAAAAGGTTAAATGTTTGCAGACCATTCTCTTTTGCCTCAAAGATCAGAGACAAATTACTATTTTTATTTTACATTCCCTTGATGAGGATAATGATAAACAGCTGTCACTTCAGTGCTTGGACTGCAAAGAATCTTATTGCAATCCTATAATTTAAACAAAGAAAAAAGCCATAGTTATACCCAGTATACATACAGAAAAGAGCACAACAGAGAATTTGATTAGAACTGGGTCAGGGAAGAGGGAGCATTTGCTCTCTGAAATTGCTCAGTCAAAAGAAAAAGTCCATCTATGCACATTTCCCCCATTTATTTTAGATGTATTGGAAAGAGCAGTGTTTCTTCTTTCTAAAATCAGGAAAGAAATTCCGTTTGCGTTGTGAGTTTTGTGACTCCCATCATGTCCATGGTATTATCAGAGTAGTTCAGATTTGCATGTGACCACATGTTTTTCCAAAAGCGAAAGAGAATTTCAAATTGTTTTCCAGATTTTCTGGAATACTTCTCCCTCTCTCGTTTTTTTTTTTTCCTGTTGAGAATTAAACTATTCGGTGTTCTCCATTCACTCTGACACTTTCCCTTATTAATTGCATCTGGTTTCAAAAAGTGAAAGTGAACGTCTTTTGCGTATTTTGATGTGCAAAGAGTAAATAAAGTAAGGCTAAATGTTAAAAAAAGGTGTGAAATGGGAAAATTCAGTGTCTCTACATAAAAGTGGATGATGATGTAACTTTCTTGGTGTTTTATATTTCTGCAGGCTCTTTTAAAAATACTGCTTATTCTACTTCCCTCTTCTGTTTCAATCATTTGTTTTTTTTTTTATAAATATCACTACTTCAATGACATCTTTTTTTCCTAGAAACTCTTTTTACATTTATTATTTTTTCTATGAAACTAACGTGATGTACTATGGAGGTTTCACTGTTTCATAATACTTCTTGATTTTTTTATACTTGAGGGAAAAAAAGAAATTTGTTAAAATCTAATGCCTCTTACATTTACTGAACAAATTTCAGCTCTCAGAGATTCAATGTGCTCTTCTATAGGTTTACAATAACAACGGCCCTTCCCTCCTAAGGTAGCAGAGTGGGTTTTCTATGTAAAGTGCTTAGAAGAGTACCTACAGCACAGCAAGTGCTCAATAAATGTTCTTGGGAGAGGTGGAATATTGAGACTAAAATGTCATCACCTCTGGCTGTTAAATACCATTGCAAAATCTCAGTATATTTTAGGTCAGAGAGACAAACTGAATTGTATTTTATGCTTTGTGGAGGTTTGTATTGTTTTGTATAAAAGGTATTTTCCTCACAAAGCTGTTGATCATTTGTTCTCATTTATACACACAATTTCATAGTCATTTTATCATTCTCACTGTTACCAAGTAGTAATGGATCCCAGCTCCTCACTCTGAGGTTTCTCTGGTCTTCAGCTCCTCTGACACATAGGCAGACAAACTTGGATACCCTGAAATGCATCAGAACTGCCCCCTCGATTTAGGTAAACCCTTTTGCAGCTGTTAACTCCTCCTCCCATGCATCAGGCTCTGTGCCGGGTGCTGAGAAGAGAAAGATGAATAAGACCTCAGAGTCCAGGAGGGAGAGAAGCATAAACCTAGGCTGGATATTAAATAGTAAAAGTGAATACAAGACACAGAGGAAGTACTGAGGGGGCGGTGTTGGGGGGCTGGGGACCATCAGGAGCTTGTCCGGAAGAGGTGATGATGGAGCAAGTCTCTGAAAGATGAAAGTTCTTCACAGGTGGGAGGAGGGGGTTCCAGGAGGAGGGGACTAGCTTGCAGAACACATGGAGGTATAAAAAAATACACTTGCCGTTTTTATTTTGCTTGAATTGAAAATGTTTTATGCTCCAATTTTTCACCTTGAATTTTCATAATGTATGTTGAGAGTCAAGCAGCTCTCTAACTCTATCCCATGAATATTGAGAAAGGAAAGAAAGAGGCTGACATTGATTGAGGCCCTTGGTTGGGTCATCTCATATGTGTTCCCTCATTTAGCTTCCACAAGTTTTCCAGGGACATGTATCCCTATTTTAAAGAAAGGGAAGTTGGGTTTTAATCACATTAAGTAACCAAAGTGTGACCTGTACACAATAGAGCCTGAATTTGAACCTAAAGTTTTCACTTTCACATATAGTATCCTTAACACGACTTTGCAGTTACCACTGACTCTTTACAGTTTGGGCTCAACCTGGAGCACATTTGCAGTGGTTTTTATCCCTTAGAAAGATGTTTGGGAACATGACTGTTGTTTCACTCACATGGTTGACCTTCCCTCTATCAGCCCTCTATCAGTTTATGGCCTTAGCTTTTTGCCTATTTATCCCAGATCCTATTGTGCTTATATATCGCAAGTTAATAATAAAAATAAAGAACTACATAAGGCTTGATTTAGTTCTTTCTTTCATTGACCAAATACCATTGAAAACAACTGTTCTTTTTGAAACTTCCTCTACCTTCTTGTAGTAGCAGTAAGATGCCTCAGAAATGTCCTCAAACTATCACTGGAAGCATGGGGTCATACTCTCAGCACTGGAAAAAATGACTGTTGTGTATTAGAGTGAGCACATTATTTTAATGATTTTAAAAAGTGCTGGATGTTTCTGAGCCAGAGAACCCTATATAAATTATTAGAACCAATATCTATCTTTGTTATTGTTGACTTTGTGGTCTGCAAATGTGCCTTTCACACATGGTTATTGGTTCATAAGAAAAGTTTGTCATTAATAGATCCATTTAAGCCATGTCTCACAGTGCTTTGCCTAGAACTGATTGGATTGAAAACCTGGCAGATCAAAGTATGTACATTTCCAAAGAAAAGTACTTCATGTCTACAATGGAAGCAATAAATTACCCCCCTTGTTTTTTACATTTGTAATTAAATCTTTCCAAATGTTAGAAAGTAGCCAGACCACTAACAATATTTGTATCATATTCTGGGGCTTAGAAGGTTCAACCTGACTTGAAATGGAGACCATTTGTTCTAAATTGATTTCAATGCCAAGCCAATAGGTCAGCCCTTAATGATGAAGATGGCATTCCAGCCCAGCCTCTGGTGGATAAGCCAAAATTAATTAACTCAAGTCCCATAGTATAGAAAACAGATGCTTCTCTCATGTTGCACAAATAAATTCTTTGTGTATAGATGTGTTCTGTTTTATTCAAAGAATAACAAGTTGGAAGTTAAAATTGTAAGTTTTCCACAATGGAGCCAGCCTTTAGTAGTGATGACAGAAGCATGAATATACAGAACAAATTCCAGCAAGTGCATGGAAAAATGAATTATTCTCTATATCTCTTACTTTGGCTCCAGGCCAGGCTTAGGAGATTTAGTTTTAAAACCTGGAAGATCCAAATGCTGATCCATTCCAGAACAGACCTAGGAGTTCCAGAACAACACCAAGGTTATTTCTAATCTACTGAATCCCTAGAGACCCCTCCCAGAGGTTTACATCTGCATCATTCACTTGGACTCAGTTCTTTGGCCAGCTTGCAAATGGCTTAAGATTAGATTGTTCTCTAGAGGTATGTTGTTAGGTGCACTGTTTATCTGATTATTCATCTCAATATGCACTCAGAATTAGGATAGTTGCTTTTCCTAGGCTGTGGCTACTAAAAGTAGAATAATAACTTCATGGTTCTGATCTCTTTTCAGAATTAATGCATATGTTTAAGGTAAAGATGTTACCATCTGGTAATATAACTCCAAATATAGTCAGCAGAAGTAGATCATATGATAATATATGGTACTTTTTTTCTTGTGAACAAATGTGAAACAATCCATGTTTTCTTTCCTTTCTGTTAGACTGAAAATGATGAGAATGGCCAGGCAGAAAACTTTTCCATGGACCCACAGTTGGAGAGGCAAGTGGAGACCATTCGCAACCTCGTAGACTCCTACATGTCTATCATCAACAAATGTATCCGAGATCTAATTCCAAAAACAATAATGCACCTTATGATCAACAATGTAAGTGACTATAAACTGTCTCGTTTTAAATTTCAACCCATATTAGTGTGGAAACTGCTCATAGTCTCATCAGCTTCTTGATGCTATTTTCTGGATGGTTGAAATACCTCCTGCCCAGGTCCATCATTTCCTATTACAAGTGGCAAGTGACTAACCAGAGAAAGAGGATTCAGGGAAGCAGACATGAAACTTCTAGCCACAGTGCTATCGTATTTTCTATTGCCTATTTTCTCCTGAAAAGTATGCATTTGCTCACGATAAAGCAGAGCAAAAATACTGTAGCTGTGGTCAGGGCATAAGTTAATTGCAAAGGCAACAATAAAACCAGATGCCCCGGCTCCTAGACTTGAGATTAAAGGCAAAAGATATTTATTCTTTTCTATACACATATGCATAAAATATATTAACATGGTTATTTTCACCTTCTAAAAGCTATAGAATGATCTTCTAACCTGGGAAATAGCTTTTTGCCCTATCCCTTGGATTCAAAGTCAGTCAACTTTTCTAAAGTGATGATATTGCCACAGATCTTAAAGTGCCTGCCACGCTAGCCCTCAATTGATCTCTAATGTATAGAATCTCTCACGGTTATTTTTTATAGTAGTCAGGATATGATACTTAAATTATGGTCTAGTTTGGTTCTTTGGGTAGCTATTTTATTAAAGTACAAATTATATCCCAAGTTATTCGAGAAATTATCTTTTAGATAAGATGGGGTGTTTTATAACAGGCTTTTCTGACTCTTAATAAGGAGATACCAGCATTTTAAGTTCTAGCTATCTTCTAGGGACACCTTTTTGTTTGAATCAATAATATATTAGGATCATTTGCTTGTAACAAATAAAATTTAGCTGGCAAAGGTACTGAAATGAACCTCACACTAGAATTCAGGAGAAACCTATATTCTAAGCCTGACTCTCCTACAAACTCTATTGACCTAGAGACAAATCAGTTAACTTCTTTGCATCTAGGTCTTCCATATGTAAAATACTAATCCTAGAAAAAGTACTTGGGTTAGGGATTTGTTCCAGAAGATAACATATATGAAAGCATGATGAAAAGTATATTTGTAAGAAACTAATGTGTCTGGCTGCCTACAAAAGAACTATAAAAAGCCTTTATCCCTTTTTCAAGATTTCTTTCGAAATTGTATTTGTAAATATGACATTCTGTTGTTGCTCATGGTCTATTCATTCTTCGAATAAAGGTTTCCTTGAAGAAACCCTAAGCACCCACAGTTTTTACCTAACTCCATTCCCAGACACATTTTTGCATATTCAACCAAGGTTAGTAGGATTCTTTGAAGTATCAGCAGTAGGTGAGCAAGATGTTGGAAATTTGCAAACTATGAATTGTATTCTTTAGCTTAGTCAACAGCCTACTGTGTGACCTGAAGCAAATTATTTGGGTCCTCTGAGTTGAAGTCAGTCACTTCTAAAATTATGCTAAGAACAGTGAGTTGCCTCACTGAATTATCACAAAACATAATAAATGAAACTATATGCCATTTTGAAAACTACAAAGTACTAAACAAATAGCCTGTGTATTTTTAAAATTATCCTCTTAACGTTGCTTAAATGAATTCAGGTTGTTTTGCCGTGGTAGATCCAGGCACTTGCTTATTTAAACATTTTCCTGATTAAGTATCATTTATCTTTTCACTGTTTTATCGTGAGTCATTAGTGCTGCCATCAGTTCAAACACTATTTTGCTCTGCACTGTATTAAATCATCAGCACAGGAAATAGCACTTCCTGTCTGTGCCTGTGAGGAGCAGCCTGACACTAATTAGTTAAACGGAGAAAAAAGAAGAAAAAAACGACCCTCTCACAAATCCATGCTACTTTCACCTTCTTGAGAAAAACACACATACACATTAAAAAAAAAAAAAAATGGGGGTAATTGCCTTCATCCCTCCCTGGCGTGCTTGTTGGCTTTCATGATATGACTAAATGCCGCCTCCAAGGGTATAACGCATGGAGGTAGGGCTCTTGGAGAGACCTTGCAGAATGATGAAAACGAAGACTTTTGGTCAGATCTTGACATGCAGATCAGTAGGAATGTGGAGAAAACAGAAACATCATGTGATGCCGATTCTTACGAAATTATGGTTATCTTTGTTTGAAATTTAACTTTTTGTATCAGTCAGAAAATAGTTTTACATATCTCAGATGACCACTCTTCCTTGAGTATTATTTTATCTGTGTTTTAACTGTGTATGTAAAAATATGTCCGTTTTAAATATATTTGATTATTCTATATGTGTAAAAATGTAAATTGCTCCTTTTGAATGCCATATTCTCATAGCATCTTTTTGTACAGAATGTCTGAGCCCTGTGTATTCATTCTGGAAGTGCTCTGTTGAGTCCAAGGACCAGAAACATGACGAACACCCAGCACCGTGTCATGCACATGTGTTGATTTCTTTATTCAATTTAAGGTGCAGAGGTCTTCAAGGTGGAGAATCACAACTAGAAAACAAATACCTTGACTGCTCATTCTAAATTCCATCCACGTAACGCTGCTGCCTCTGTGAATGGCTTTGGGTGGACCCTGGTTCTCTAGAACCGATAAATGCCTGAAACGGGGTCCTCTGCATGTTGGACAGTCACCGTCGAAAGCAATGATGTGGCTTTCCTCTTTGAAATTCCCATTGAAATGGGAATGGCGACTCTGCCTCCCGAAAATGAATCTGTTTCAGCCAACTTTTATAAAGTTCAGAATTTGGTGGGCAGTTTCCTTTGAAAGTTTACATTAAGTGTTCTGCCACTCAAGTCTCCATATGGAATTATTTAAGAAGTTTAAAGCCAGCAATAAATGCCTTGCCTCAGACATACTGTAAGCCTTTGTCTATTGAAGGGCAGCAGCTGTTTCATTGCTTAACTGTGCTAGGTAACAGCAGCACAAAGAACCAGCACATTTATGACAGCCTCCATCGAAGCAGCAGAGTTTTGTTCGGAATATGCATGACACCCCATGGCCAGTACAGTGTGATGGCCTCTCCCTCTTGCAGCTCACTCTACCAGATTTGCCATCAGAAAATCAAAAGGTGATCCAGCTTTATTGTAAAAGCGTGAATGGCAAAGTGGTTCATGATCCTGTGCTGGGACCCACAGGACAGCCACCCACTGGGTACCCATTGTTTTGCCCAGCTTATAAATGAAGAAACTGAGGCTCTGAGAGGTTAAGTGACTTGCCCAGGGTCACACAGCTGGGGCTGGCAGAGTCAAGATGGAAATCCAGATGCTCACATTTGCAGTCTGAGGTTCTCTCCATTTCAGAGTCCGTATGCATAGGGCAAGGTTAGGGAAACTAAATACAGCTCAGCCTTCTCAAACTAGGGGGCTCCTATCCCCATAGCACATACCTGGTGTATCTTCCCAGAGGGTTCATTTACTCAAAGATTACATTAGAGGTCATTTGCATATGAAAAGCAATGTTTTAAATCTTAACTAGAAATTCAAACAAACCCAGATAATACAAAATAGAACATAAAGTTTTTGTGAAACTTTTTTAAGAATCAAATATGAAGCCTAGAGGCGTTTCACACTTGGAGTGTGTGCTGCGCCTGGACCCCTGGAGACCCACATCCACTCTCCTTGGCCATTGGCACTTTGGTGGAAAATTAGTAACATGTGCCCTAGTTTCAGAACTCACTGTAACTTTTGTGCATATGAAGTAGAGTGTTATTTTAAATGTTCATTATTTGAGGCGAAAGTACACCTTAAATACCAGGGCACTGGTTTGTTTCCATGGGTCAAGAATTCAGCATCCTGTTCAAGAAACAGGTCGGAACCAGGATCCAGAAGCCCCCCTCGTGCTCTCCCACACTCTCATCACTCCCCGCCAAGAGTAACTCTCCTTGTTTTTTACAGCATAGCTGGGTTCTGCCTGTTCTTGAACTTTGGAATCGTATAGTGTGTGATTGTTGGTGTCTAATTCTTTTGCTTGACGTTATGTTTGTGACTCAAAGGATGTCGCTTTTTTAAAGAAGGGAAACGTCATTGGTCTCTAGCAGAACCAAATCCCTGAGAAACAGAAAAGAAGCTAAAACAGACGTGAAGGAACTGTAATCACAAGCTTCTCACCAAGTCCTTTTCCCAAACTAAGCAAGTTTAAACTTCTCAGTTATGTTTTTTACATGCGTCTCCATGTGACTGTGAGCAGTCACAGACTGCAGCCCTCCCATCTAGAAACAGAGACTTTAAGGAAATGGTCTCCTTAGTAACAGAATTGTGTGACAATTCTAGGAATGTCCCTTCTACTTGTGAAGGCTTCAAAATGGTCTTAGTTATGAAGACAAAAAAAGGTTTAAGATGCAAACCTATCACAGGCTGATAGGGAAGGGTTAAAGTAAGAAAGAGGGGAAACATGTGGAACATTTTTAATGACCTCACATTCCTTTACACTGAGTAGAACGACATGGCAGCCATGCCTGTTTATCTAGTGTGTAGAGTCTGAACTGCAGTGAGGTTCTGTGTATGAGGATTTTTTTGTGGACCATACCAAGATGTAGAAGTTATAAGGTGTTATAATTAAAGGCATAAATCTTATTTCAAGCCTTACATTCAAGTATAATTTGTTTTTGTCATGTTCTGTGAGGTACATTCTAAATGCCATCATCTCAAAGGGATCTATTTGTCCTCCATTGTCGTGCAGAATCCTTGATTTACATATTTGTACCAGGGATACACAGACTGTTCAGAAAGTCCCTGAAGTGTCTGGAAACTCCCTGAAGTCCCCCCTACCTTTGTTCCAGTTGTAGCATCACCACACTAGGCTAGCAGATGAGCAGAGTCTTTCTAAAATTCTGTTTCAGTGCAAAATAAAATGTTAACCTTCGCTCCGTATTGAACTCTGTATGTCACTTGATGTCTGCACTGTTGTGATAGCTTGCTCTTTGTCCTTCTGCATCTACATACCTAATGCTACGTTGGCCTATGTGCTTTAGCAAGAATAGCTTTTGTGTCCTGAGCACTAACGAAATGTAAGGCATCTTGCGAGGCAGTTTATAATCCTCATGACAGCTCTTGACGCAGCTACGACCATTGTCCTCATTTTACAGATCAGGAACCTGAGACTGACAGAGGTTACTATTTGCCCAAAAACAGTAAGTGTGGGAGCTGCGACTCAGATTCAAAGCTGTTTGATGCCACAGCCTGAGCTCTCGACCACTGAGCTGCCTGCCATTTTCTCCCACGCTAATAATACTCCTATGAATTCAGAGCACTCGCCAAATCTTTGGGTTAGCAGGCGAGTTTTAGTGTGTAACATTTTGATGTGGAAGAGCTAGTTCAAGGCAGATCTTTGATCAGAATGCTGAAACAAGCCCTTATTACTTTATTTCGTGGTCTGACAGGCGCTTCTTATTTCAGACCTGCTTTAAATCTATTCTTGAAAGGACCTTCTTTTAAATTGTGTTTACTAGATTCTAAGTGATACTCCAGTTAGATATAAAGCTTCAGATTGGCTGAACCCAGCTGCTGTTTGATGCCAGGAAAATTGTCTGGTTTTGAGTTCCAAGCCACACCATCTAAGTGCACACACACACACTCAGCCGTGGAAGATTTGTGCGAATGTCCCCGACTCCTTGGGTACCTGCGAGTGTGCTGAAAAGTGAGTAAATCTCCAAAAAGGGGAATGAGATATTCCCTAAGCTAAGTTTACACTGTCTTTCCTCTACACCAATCTAGCTGACTTTTCCTTTATAATGTAATTTACATGTGCCCATTTTTTTCTATCCCACTGCAATCCTGCTAGATTAAACCTTCACCACCTCATAAGTGATCTAGTAGTCTTCTAACAGATTTCTTTATCTCCACTACCACCCTTGCAAATTCTTTTCCAATCACAGATTAATTTCCCTAAATTCTCTTTTATCATTTCACTTACTTGCTTACAAGTTTTCTATGGCTTCCCATTGCCAAGTGGATAAAGTTCAAACCATTTTCCTTGGCATTCAAGGCTGTCACATCTGGCCCTAGGTGACCTGGCCAAATTTACCTTCCACAACTATCACACTTCTACCCTACTAGACAATTGCCCAAACACACCTTGTGTACTAGATTACTTCCACTTTTGAGTCACTCTTGGTTTACAAAATATGTGCAGAGAATACTTTTTATTTCACCACAGTGAAGTTGTGATTTACCTGAATTTTCTGAACTATATAGTTTGATACCTTTAAAAATAATAAACCTATGTATTTTAGACTCTTATCTCTTGGTTATGTACTTAACTACAGCCCAGGAATTCTGAGCATCTGATAGTTGTTATGTTGTCTGCCTGAATTTGTAATAATTAAATATACTGGCCTTTGCTCTTTCTTAGAAATATCCAGTGACTCTAGATAAGTGTTGGTCTCACTTAACAGAGAAACTGAAAAATCCAAGTTGTTTTATTTTTTAGGCTTAAGTTAATTAACATACTTGCCATGCCACTCTAAAATAATGATGCTTAAATATAAACAGGCTTTTCTAAGCATTCAAGGTGGGGAAGAGGATAATGGAAGGAGCACTAGACCTTGAGTCAAAAGATTTGGGGGTTCAACTTAGTGTTATGTGATTTGAGGCAATGTACTTAAACTCTGAACTTTAATTGTGTTATCTGTAAAATTGGGATCATAAGGGCCCCTGGGTGGCTCAATCGGTTGAGCGTCCAGCTCTTAATTTCAGCTCAGGTCATGATCTCACGTTTGGTGGGTTGGAGCCCCACATTGGTCTCTGCGTTGACAAGTGCAGAGCCTGCTTGGGATTCTCTCTCTCCCTCTCTCTCTCTGCCCCTCCCTTCTCATGTGCTCACTTGCTCTCTCTCTCTCTCAAAATAAATAAACATTAAAAAAATAAGATTATAATATATTTCATAAGGGTGTGGTGAGAATTAAATTAGAAGACTTGTGAAGGCACTTGGGACACACCATATTCCACTGATCCTCACATTCACTTGTTTCACATTAGTATTTCTTTTTTTTTAAAAAAACGTTTTTTATTTATTTCTAGGAGAGAGAGAGAGAGACAGCGTGAGCAGGGGAGGGTCAGAGAGAGAGGGAGACACTGAATCTGAAACAGGCTCCAGGCTCTGAGCTGGCAGTCAGCACAGAGCCCGACACGGGGCTCGAACCCACGAACCGCAAGATCATGACCTAAGCGAAAGTCGGAGGCTTAACCGACTAAGCCACCCAGGCGCCCCCACATTAGTATTTCTGACATGAAGATGCATGTCACACTCAATGACATCTTGGCATTCTGTCATAGTTTAATTAATGTGTTTTCTCTTTGTGGCCCATAAAATTATGATGTGTTTTCAGATTTACTGGTATCTTAGATTTGATGAAATATGGTGGCCAGCACTCTCTCCCTGTGTGCCGTGCAGTATATGCATCCTCTCCATTCTTGTTCTGCTACAAAATGCCACTCCCCTAAGACTCATATGTATTGTTGGCACTTCAGTCTGTTTTCCGATACCTACTAACTATGGAAACACATGTCAGTTCTCGTTACTGTTAAGTAGCTTCTATTGGAAACCTCTAGAGGACAGAGAGCATATCACTTTTTTTTGGTAAATCAACTTGCATAACGATATAAGGTTCTATATTTAATAAGAATTCACTTATTAGTGCTAATTCCCCTCTTGAGATGACATTGCAACCTGGGATCTTAATAATATTTCAGTGATTTTGGTAAAAGCTAGGAATACCAAGGAATGGATGAGTTGGGTTATTACATAGGTTTCTTTACATCAATGTTTTCTGTTGAAAATACTGCTTCTTTCCTTCTGGGACCTGCCTCATCTCTAAGCCAAGCAGCCTCGGACAACCTCATGGAAATGCTTACCTAGCCAACAGGTTCTGTTCTGGCGACGGTAGGGTATATCCCTCTTTTCAACTAATCTAGGTTTACCTTTAGCCCACAGCCGTGAGAAAGGGAAAAACTGTTCCTGTACTGGTGCTGAGAACTGGGAGGACAGTGAAGAAACAGGAGGAAACAGACGCATACACACTGAACATCTTGCGTACCTCATGCATTGTGCACCTTTTCCCAGAGCGGGCTGTCGTGGACTTTGTCCCCAGGCTCTCAACCCGTTTATGCCATCTGATCACACGTGCATTCCCATTTTTGTTTCTCTGTGGTGATCCGACAGGTTAAAGATTTCATAAATTCAGAGCTCCTGGCACAGTTATATTCTTCGGAAGACCAGAATACTCTCATGGAAGAATCCGCAGAACAGGCCCAGCGCCGGGACGAGATGCTTCGAATGTACCAGGCCCTGAAAGAGGCCCTTGTGATCATTGGTGACATCAACACTGCCACCACCTTCACCCCTGCACCACCTCCCGTGGACGACTCCTGGATACAGCACTCCCGCAGGTAGGGCATGGCCCCGTGTCACCTGAGGCCTGCAGACCTTGTCCGGTATCACTTTCTGAGTGTGCTTCCCTAAACCAATATGGACCTAAAGAAAAAAAAAAAAGAGGAAAAAAGATATGTATGTTCAGGAGTGAAAGAGGGGCATCAGATTTTCCCAACCCCTTCAAAAACAAGCACAAAACATCCCTACGACAAAATATTATATGGTCATCAAAAAGAATAAGTTCTATACTGAAATGAAAAGATAGCCAAATTATGGAGCACCTGGGTGGCTCAGTCGGTTAAGTGTCCCGCTTTGGCTCAGGTCATGATCTCACATGTGAGTTTGAGAGCCCCACGTCCACTCTGTGCTGACACCTCAGAGCCTGGAGTGTTCTTTATATTCTGTGTCTGCCTCTCTCTCTCTGCCCTTCCCCCGCTCACAGTCTGTCTCTCTCTCTCACAAAATTAAACATTAAGAAAAAAAAATAGTCAAATTACTGTGAAGCTTTAAAAAAAAGTTAAGTTGTAGAATGTTGGGTTCTAATATGTACCAAAAAAAGGAATTTAGAGAGAGAGAGAGAGAGAAGAGAGAACATTGTATCATACTACATGTGTTTTATTGTGTTGTATTATAGAAGGTATTTGAAAAAGATACACGAGAAACTGCTATTGGGTGTCTCCCCAGAGTGAAGGATTGGGAGGAGGGGAACCTCCTTTCCACCATTTACCCCTTTTATACCTTTTCTTTTCTTAAGTTTTTTTAAAGTACTCTCTATTCACAGTGTGGGGCTCCAGCTCAGGACCCCGACATCAGCAGCAGCATATTCCTCCCACCAAGCCAGCTGGGCACCCCTCCTTTTTACACTTCTTTTTTTTACTAAAAATTTTTTTTTAGTCTTTATTTATTTTTGAGAGAAAGAGAAACAGAGTTCAAGCAGGGGAGGAACAGAGAGAGACGGAGACACAAATTCCAAAGCAGTTTCCAGGCCCGGAGCTGTCAGCACAGAGCCTGATATGGGACTCAAACCCATAAACCACAAGTTCATGATGTAAGCTGAAGTCAGAGGCTTAACCAACTGAGCCACCCAGGCACGCCACACCTTTGCACATTTCTAACATGGATATGAGTTACTCAGTGAAGTGTAATTTTCACAAACCTAGAAAATACATTCTTAAAGATGAATTTAGACAGAAACTGCTCTTTTCTCTCCCCAGGTCACCTCCTCCGAGCCCCACAACTCAGAGGCGGCTGACCCTGAGCGGTCCCCTCAGTCGACCCGCATCCGGTAGAGGGCCTGCGCCAGCCATTCCCTCTCCCGGCCCCCACTCGGGGGCGCCCCCCGTGCCCTTCCGGCCAGGCCCGCTGCCCCCTTTCCCCAGCAGCAGCAGCAGCAGCAGTAGCAGCAGCAGCAGCAGCGACTGGTCCGGAGCGCCCCCACAAGTGCCCTCACGGCCCACCAGGGCCCCACCCAGCGTCCCAAGGTGAGTGCCCCGCGCAGCGCGAGGTGGGCACATGCTCTGTGGCTCTCTTCTCGTAGCATGAAGGACAGGGTTTATTTGGAAAAGGAAATTGCAAAGATACTATGGTACACATTTGCGATTTTCACCCAGGAAGGCTACCATGGGAAAATGGTGGAGACTGTGACACCATTTAAAAACCAATATGTGGTCCAAACCTTTCCTTTAGCAACTGGCACACACTTCATGGGACCACAGAAACTGAGTCCAAATGAATGACGCTTGGGCAGCTGTTTGTAGACTCAGAGAGCACTTTGAAAGGAAAAAAAGGGCTATGGCAGCATTATTGCAAGCTGTGCGCTGGGTAGGTCAGGAGAGTATCAGGAACTAAGGCCTTGCCTTCTCTATGACTGAAGGAATTCTAGAAAACCACTCACTTCAAGGAATATGATCCATCTGCCCCCTGAACTATAACCCTTAGACCGAATATTATTAACTTTAAAGTAGCCTGAGTAAAAACTGTGTTGATTAGTTTGCAATTGTTTTTTTTTAAACTACACATAGAAATTTTCACACACACTTGATGATTGCTGTGTGCAGTCACTAACCATACACGAGCTGGAACATTGTACATTTGAATAGTACATTTTGGCACGTGTAAGCAGATTTTTTTCAGGCTTGTGAAACAAAATAGTGAATAAGTAAATGAAACTTGAAATGTATACAGTTGAAGCTATATTCTCACCTTTGTGCATTTGCGGTCAAATATGTGCAATGTGTATAATTAGAGACTTTGAAAATAGAAGGAATTAAGAGGTTTTTTCCTCAACATCAGAAATTTTAAAAGGAAAGAACATTAGCTCATACAGACATTTAATTTTTTTTTAATTCAATTCAGAGGATTGAACTATGTGTATGCTTTATGAAGGAAAACCTTACTATGCACGTACCATAAAAGAGAAGTGACTTCCTCCCACCCATGAAGCCTCAGTCACCTCACCCTCTGATTGTGGGGCTTACGTTTATTTTGATCCTCAGGCTGTTAGGTGAAATGAAGAGAAGGGACATCTTAAACACATAAAAGAAGGCTGGTGTCACAGGAGTATCAGGGGATGTGGAATCAGAAGACCTTGGTTGCCACAGACCTCATGCAACTCATTAAACTCTGAGCTAGGGGTGCCCTATCTATGAAAGAGGAACAACTTCAGCAAGGTCATTGCCCACGTCACATGAAAGGAGGTGTTTGGAAGAGCCTGATAAACTATGAAGCACCATGGTTGTTAGGGTTATCATCACTTTGGTCCCAATCAGAAAGGATATGTGTACTCTCAAACCTATTTTTTTTCCTCAAAAATACGTCCGGTTTATAATTTATTTGGAACTCAGCTAAATTTATAGTAATAATAATAAAAGCAATAGCTAATATTTATTGCGCTCCCAGTGTATGCGAGGCACTGTCCTAAGTGCTTTGCAGGTACATTTTTGTTTACTGCTCATTGCAACCCTAAAGGATAGGTTATTATCCATTTTACAGATGAGGCACAGAGTTCTAAAGAGCTTGCCCAAGGCTGCTCAACCAGACCCTAATGGAGCTGGGCTTTAATCCCAAGCAGTCCGACTCCAGAGACCAGTATCCTGACCACAATACCAGGGTTTCTCAACCTCGGAACTACTGGCATTTTCCTTAGGGTGGGGGTGGGGGGCTGTCCTGTGCATTTTAGCATGTTTTGCAGTATCAGAGCCTCTACCCAGCGGATGTCAGTTGTACTCCCCCAGTTGCGACTATAACAATGTCAGCATTGCCAGTGTGTTTGGGGAGGTAGAGAGGGGGGTGTAAAATTCCGCCTCCCCTTGAGAACTGCTGCGCTACAGAATTTCAAAGATTTTCCCTTCCGTGTAAAAAATAAATAAAAAATATCAGTGTTGAGCCTCACTGCAAGTCAGATTAAATTACTGTTTTCGGAAACCTCAGACTGACTGGGAAAGTGTCTGCCATTGTGCCAGGAAGGTGTGGAGGCCACTGGGCAAGGGTATTGAGGGTGGGAAGACAGGAGTCCCATAGAGAGTCGGTGATTATGTCTGTTTCGCTATAAGAAGGAGCCAGAGCAGCCTGACGTTGCCTTTCCTCAGGAATGAACGTGCATGTCTTTGTTTGCTTGCTTGTCTTTTTTTTACCTCTTTGTTTCAGATAAGCTGGCCAGCCAATACCCTTCAGAGATACTGCTGAACGCTAAATTGATTTGTTAAGTGGGACGGAGTTGCCCTTGGTATTTCCAAGCTTGCGCACACAAGGTAGCTGGCAGGAACTGGTAGCTCGTGCTAGAGAAGGGGAACCACCAGGTTTAATGCATCTGTGTTGGGGGAATTTATAGGACGGCAGTTATGTTATTCAAACTTTCTAGAATATTCTCTGCTTGGAGCCAGATCTAACTTGCCCTGGCCTTGCAAAGAGCCTCAAATGTAAAACAGAAATGAGAGTGCAGAGTAAAAGAGGAAAGTTGGGTTTTGTGCTGAGCCTTCAAGTTTAAGCGCCAGTTCAGCACAACGGGAGAGAAACCCCCCTGGGGAGTAGCGGGGGGGTCACCTGAGAGGGAGCAAGAAAGACTCTGTCAGGATCCTTATGCCTATTAAAGTTTAGCTTTAGATGAAGAATTCTGACCACATAAAGTCTGTTTTTAATAAAAGCCAGAGCAGGAATCCTACCAAATGCAAGCCAGAAATGGGGTTTAAGATTTCAAAAAAAAAAAAAAAAAGGAAAGAAAGAGAGACGACAAAGATGGAAAAAGAAAGAAAAAAGTTGAGGAAGCTCTTGCTGAAAGTTCACCTTGTTCTGTTTATTTATATATTCTCTTTTCCCTCTATGATTTGCCTCCATTTTCTCTATTAAAAACTAAGAAAAAAAAATTGAAATGCCATTATCCATCATCTCCAGGAAAACAACCCTTAGCTTTCCAAGAAGGAAGTTTGATTTTTTTTTCCCTAGCTCTTTACTTTCTAAAGGGCCCTTTCTTGTCTTTTATCTGAAACCAGAAACTCATAACGTGACAAGACAGTACAAGCTGTGTCCCGCCGGCTCCCTGTTGGGCTTTAATATTACAAAGGCAATAACTGAACTTTTAGAGGCAAAAGATTCTGCCATTCGGCATATGCCTGTGCATAGTTTTCTTCTGGATAATTTGCGACTTCATTAGCAAGTTATGATTTTGCCTTTTAAGAGCATATATACTTTTATTTTCACCCTATTCCAAGATAATGAAAGCACTTGCAGTTGGACAGAAACCACGAGTGTTCTGCTGCCTTTTTTTTTTTTTTAATTATTCTATCTTTCCATTCCAACGTAAAGGAAGAGGAAGGAGAGAGGCGGGTGGAATCATTTTTGGCCCTGCTTTCCTCAGCTGCTCGAGCTGTTCTGGTTTGTGCACACGGAGGCTTTCCGTGCGGAAGCTGGAAATACTGCAAACGACATGCCTGTTTTAATTACTTCCACCTGAGCTAGGGGAGCATCTCCGGCCCAGAGAGACTCACCAGTAGGGATGCTTCTGTCATTAGTAAGTTGAGTGTACACAAATTTGATTTGTGGAACATTTTCTACTGCCAGAATATCTGGTGTGCCCCCTCCCCTTCTGCCCCCCTCAACTCCTCTGAAGGGGCTAAAACCCAGTTTGAAAATCCCAGCCAGTTGTGTTCTTGTTTAGCAAAATGATCTTAAGCAGACATCGCCACGTCTTTAGGGGCCCTATTCTCTTACTTGAAGATCCTAATCTCCGTCAAATGCTAACTTTAGGGCTGATGTAGCTATTTTCAGTTATAGCTTCTTAAAATTAGTTCATTGGGAATCACAGCCTTTGACATTAACAGGACAAATTAACTGAATCGGAGTGTGTTTTTCCTGGCAACAGCTGATTCTGGCATTATTTTACTCATTTGTCTTCTCCCCTCTCCTCGGACTAAGCTATTGTGCAACAGTCAAAAGGAGATAAGGATGGGAGAAAGGGTCTCTATCCAAGGAAAAGCAAACTTCATTTACCTCGTCACTCAGTCCTCTCTTTAAAAATACATATATATATTGAAAAACTGAAGTACGTTCTTTTAACCCCCTTTGTCACCAAGTAGGATGGTGTCTTTAAAAAATGGCAAAGCTGAGTCATAAGAAAGGATTTGGCTTTTACCCCAACTCCTCCACATGACAGAAACACAAGATGGAAACCAAGAAATCTTCAATCGGAGGGCTCTCTGATGAGCTCCACAGTGAGGCCGGTGCCCTGCTCTGCGCGTACAGCCCTTGACAAGCATCAACATTATCACAGGGTTTCCCACTTAGACCCATTCCTCAACTTACTCATTTCGCCCTACTTGACACGGTGTACTTGTAGAGTCTCATTCCAGCCCCACATTATCTGTAATTTACTGCTAAACCAACCACGGCAAAAGATACATAAATCCCTCTGCATAAAGAGATAATTGATGCACTCATAGTCTTTTCTTTAAGGAAGTACAAGCCATTTGGTTCTTTTACAATTTAATCTCTTTTCAGACGTTTGACGTTGATACACTGCTGTGCTATACCTCTTTTACATATATGTTGATTTAATTGACAGTTGACATGGACTCCCTTTCACTTAGGGAGAAGGTCTCCTTGTTTTGTTTTGTTTTGTTTTTCAGCCAGTCCCCCAAATTTTGAGTAAGGACAAACGCACGATTCTTATAAGCGTATCTTTGCATCCCTAACATGAAAGTTTGGTGCCATGAAGGATGAAGCTGCTGAGAATTGA
Organism: Hyaena hyaena; assembly: GCF_003009895.1. Taxonomy (NCBI): domain Eukaryota; kingdom Metazoa; phylum Chordata; class Mammalia; order Carnivora; family Hyaenidae; genus Hyaena; species Hyaena hyaena. The sequence continues at coordinate 25,239 of NW_024081758.1, forward strand.
AGTCATGGGTTCAGGGCACATGGACAATTAAGTGACTTTTGGGACTAGCCTATGTCTGACTCTCCCACAATCATGTCCTGGAAACATCCTGATTTGCTCCCTCTTCAAGAGCCCTCTAAAAGTATGACTTCTCTTAGCAGCTGAGTGTCATTTGGACAAATGATGAATTCGCCTTGTGATTTCTGATTTCTGCCATGAGGTTTTTTTTTTTTTTTCCTTACTGTCCTTCCCCTTTAAAGAACAAATAAATACATTTATGATCAGGTAGTCTGATTTTTCAGGGAACAGTTTTTATTTTTAGCAACTGGATTTAAAAGTTAAGCAAAAAAAAATGTTTAAGTATAAATGACAAGAATAGAAACAACTTTGAGGTATTCTTTCTGATTCTTAATGCTTAATTCATTTCATGAGGCTATGTGTTACCAAATTTGTTACTGATATCCCAAATGTAATTAATAATTTGTTACAGGTTTAACATGAGTTGTCATGATGCTTCATATATTTTAGTGAAAACAGAAATTTGGCCATAATTTGTTCACTAAATAAAATATTCCATTTAATTTAAGCCCTTCAGTTAACTATCCCATCAAAATCATTCAAATTCCATAATGAATCTGGTTATAACGTATTATTTCACTGAGGTGCATCTATGGTTAACGGCAAAGTTTTTCATTCCTCAGTCTTGGTTTCAATCTGGTTTAAGCGAAGGTAAAATTAGCCTGGTGGTTTCCTTCTTGGGTCTAGCAAACTTGAGTCTACTTTACACAAACATCTCCATGCTGCCACAATGCGAATACAGGCAGTCTGTGTAGGTGAGGCCTGGGAGCAGAACTGCAAGTGTTCTGAAGGTCAGAATCTGGGAGTTTGGCAGAGGTGTCAAGGTGGACTTCCGCTTGCCTTTCTGTTTTTGATGCGCCCCCTATCTTACTTTTCCAAACATCCGATGTGGCAGGAGGAGAGAAGAAAAAAGAAAAGAAGGAAGGGTCTCCATCAGACAAAGAGCAAGCAACATAAATGCAGACAGGCTGCAGGAGCGGTAAATATAAGAATATGCCACTGTTAGCCCAGTGGTAACTGGCATCAAGTTAACCAAATACAACTGTTTCCACATCCCATGATAAATAATAGCAAATAGCTCTGTCATTGTTCTCTCTGGGGTTCTAAATTGCTAAGCTCCAGCCGCTGCAGGGAAAGCATTTCTGAGTTTGGAGATACCCAGCCCTGGCCTGGGTTTCACCTGATGGATAGAGGAAGGCAGCCAAGATGGGAGTCCGGCACAAAAGCCATTGACCAGTGAAAACTGCACAGTAAATGATGATTATTCTTCCTGTGTCCACTCAGCAGCAAACTGTCACCGGTTGGAGTCTGCTGAATGTTCCTATATATGAGTTGATATCAGCTCAAAAAAGAAAAGGACAGAGCAGAAAAGAAAAGGAAAAGAAAAGCGAATTCTAACCAGTGGAAGCAGATAGATGCACACGAGCTAGTAGTGCTCTTTCATCATGCCCTCTTTGGTCTCTTTCGCTGTGAGAGAAGAGTGATTTTCCAGGGAAATCCTTCACATGCAGACAGCTCTGGTTAGATGGCATGTTTTTCAGCGGCCTCAGAGATTCATAGCATAGCACAGACAGCTCATTCTGAGTGCGCTGCCTGGATAAAATTTAGAGGTGAAAGAGCCACGAATCGTGGCTGTTAGCTGCTGGGCGCTTCTTCCTCCCCTCTGACTTATCAGCTACCGTGAAAGATTAGAAGCGAAATTTAGCTTACTAGAGGTGCTTTAGCTGATAAACAGCCAGGAAATTAAACACGAAATTGTAAATGCTGCATCTTTCACTCAGAAGGGTCCTTAAACGCTTACCTCCAGCAATATGAGAAAGGGAGTTGAGGACTTAGCTGAGGGTTTGATGGCTTTTGTCTGCTTGTCATAACTTTATTGCTGCTTAAACATAGAATTTTTAAATGCCCAACACTGAAATCCTTTAGCTTACTAGAGCCAACATATTGTAACCATTGTCTGGGGGAACCTCTGAAGCTAAACACATATTTACACCCTTTAGTTGCCAAATGAAATCCATCTGGCTTACTAAATGCTGTTGCCAAAAGATTATTACACTTGGTCTGGCCAGTAGTTTTAAGTGTGGGAGGAGGGGGGCCAGTGTTGGAAGGGCACTGGGTTTGAGAGAACCTGTATGTGTTTTGATGCCATGTTACCTATACACAGATGAAGTTGAGATCACTTGGCAACTCTGATCAAAAATAGAAGAACTCCCACCTAAGGCAAGGTCTAAAGCCACAAGGTATTTAGGCAGCCTCATCACGGATGGTACTTTTCCTTCTGGCTGCTTTTCAGGCATCAGAGCCACATGATAAGCAAAACCACAACTAGTGCGTGCTCTAATTTCTGGAATTATTTTTTTAATGATTCTCATAAACACTAGGAAACATCCATTCCTGTGCTCCAGTCAAAATGATCAGCTCACATGAACTGTAGAGAGAACACATTCCATCCAAGGATCAAAAAATGTTAATGGTTAATCAAAATGGCAAATAGCAAAATTTTCAATCACTCATGGAATGGCAAGGCTGGGCCTTCTTGACTTCAATTGCTCAAACATAGGGAGAGATCCAAATCTTCATAAAGTCATAAACTAATCCCCCCATTGGGATTAGTTTCAACACTGAAAATATAGGATGCAGTGTAAATACTGGGAACCCAGTAAATGTGCAAGTTAATATAAAATTTAGAAATAAGCGCCATTCCTAGGGCACCTAGGTGGCCCAGTTGGCTAAGCATCTGACTCTTGATTTCAGCTCAGGCCATGATCTCACTGTTCATGAGTTTGAGCCCCACGTGGAGCTCTGCACTAACAGTGTGGAGCCTGCTTGGGACTCTCTCTCTCTCTCTCTCTCTCTCTCTCTCTGCCCCTCTTGTGCACTCTCTCTCTCTTTCTCTCACTCTAAGCAAACAAACTTTAAATAAAAACAAATAGAAATAAGCTCCATTCCTTCCCTGCTTCCTTTGTGGAAGGGCTAACAAACCAATGGGGAGGGAGACTAACCAGAAGAACTGGATAACCACAAACTAGACACACTGCCACACGAGTCCCCAGGCCTCCATGGCAGATCTGAGAACCAAGAGGAAGTGAGAATGTGTGAGAAGAAGGTCCCAGGTGGTTTTAAATATGATCTGGAAAGTGATTTTATTTTACAGTCCAAATAGCAGTTGTCTCCACCACATAAATATTACCTATATTTCGTTTCAGATTTCCATGAGGTAGCATTATCTAAATTTATTTTGGTCAATATATATGACCTTGATCTAGAATGTGGCCTCTTATGAGAGTAGACAAGAAAGACTTTCAAAGGTCCTTTGCAGCCCAGAAAGTTCTAAAATGAAATTATTTCACTTGGGCATGGATATTTATATAAGATATATTCTGTACTGTGTGTATTTTTTAAGGTTAGATTAGGATTGTTCCTAAAACCAACTTGAAGAGTGAATGAAATTTGTCCCTCAAATAAATCCACCATTAACATCATGCTCAAGGGACTATGCCAAAAAGTCTATACACCGCTCCAACTTTAAACCACCATTCACAGAGGAAAAGCTATAAAACCTGAGGAAAATGTCTACTTACTTTTAAAACAACTAGAATTTCTTTTTTGCTTCTTGGTAGTGTTGGAAAATATTTTAATAACTAAAATAATAAAATTTCATGTGAGGCAAATTCTACCTTAAGTATTGCCTCTTGGGGTGGAAAACTAAGGAAACATTAGTAAATGTGTTAACTAGAGAAACCACTGCAGTAATTTCCCTCCACATATCTGAGTCTAAAATTAGAATAAAATCCATGATACACATATTATTTGAAAGAAAGCAGACCTCTAGTTTTAGCTCGACAATAGTGGTATCAGAGTACTCAGGACTGAAACCAATGGGCCACAGAAATCCCTGTGACTCATCATCAGACACTGACTAACCTTCTTAAATGCCCTGTAGTTCAGTGTAGGAATCTTTAACAAGGGATGTTGATATGATTACTTTTTAATTCTTTTTAATATTCTTTTTAATATTCCAGACACTCTAATGATCCCATTACCATCTTAATACTTGAAAACTCATTTTAAGGCACAGTATCTTTGAATAGACATGTTGAAATAGTGCCTCTCACTTTTGCTTAAAACATTGGTGTATAATTGACAGCATCTTACGAATGTCCTTCTTTTTTTACCGTACTTGCCTCCTCCAACCCAGGACCTTTCCTCCATATGTAGCTCTTTGATGTATATTGTTCATTCACCACCCTCTAGGTGACTGAGTAACACATGGGGCACTTATGCCAATAGCCACTGTTACTGTGCTGTTCCAAACTCCCCTTCCCTGTTGAGCAAGAAGAAAATATCCGTGACCATCACAAGGAGTCCTTGCAACTTATAAATACTTTCATAATCTCCAAAGACTGTTCAGCTTTCAGTTAAAATGTTCTTTTTATCATTAAAGTTTGCTTTCCTATTCGTTTTCCTATAGATTTCGTGTTGCTTATTAAATGTGCATTTTGAGAGGTAAAAATACGAAGCCAGAACGATGAAGGCAGCGCTGACCACTGTCCCCAGTTGAGAAAGCAATATTAAATCGGAAAAGAGAGGTTTTTGAATCTTTCTGTGTACTGCATTCTCCTGCACTTTTGCTTTGTACCCAACCCTGAATTCCCTTGTCCCTCAGTGGGCCCTACATCCAATTATACAGGACAATCTTCCTTTAGTTACTTATGTCGGACACCTGCCTTCTAGCTGTGTTTGGCAGGCCAGTAGGATGAGGTAATAATCAGAAGAAAATGTTCTGGTTCTTTGGCCTCATCCACGTATCACATTATCCAAAACAGTTTTCTGTGAGTGAGAACAGAGTGGCTTTGAGATCCCTTGGCCTATCGTTCTGTAGGAATGTGGAGGAACAAAACTAACTCTTTTGATCCCTTCTAAGATAATGGAAATATAAATTCTATCTTCCTTTGCCTGTCCTTTCAGTGATGTTTACAGACAGATGTATGTAGAAATGAGAACATTTCCCTTGTAAACATGTTGGCTTTACTTTCTCCAAGTCAAGTCGTCTTCTTAAGCACAGCTCCATAGTCGTTACAGCAGTGTTTTCCTAAAAGCATATTTTGTGAACTGTTTCTCCAGGATGATGGCAGTTTTCGTAAGACAGATGCCTAAAAGACATATGGTTTTCATAGATTTTTCCGTCTAGACTAGCTTTATTTAGTGACTTTTGGTCTGAATTGGTCTAGTTAAAGTTTCTGTAGAAGCTTGTATAAAAATTTTAAATGTGGGCATACCATTAAGGTGTAAAACAAAAAATTTGACTTCTTATTGGCAGTGGATTAAAAGGGATTGGTTGAAAGTTTCCTTCAGGATAAGTAATTCTGACCATCCTCTATGCCCACTCGTCGACTCCACTCCCACAACACTGTCCAAAATGGAAAGGCTTACCCCCGAAAACTATAACTGTTAAATTCATATACTTTTCACTGTTTTCTTGAGTAAATTCTTTGTGTTGCAGTTGATGTGTGTGCGTGTGTTAGAAAGCTATAATTCTTTCTGCAGACTCTTTACATGGCCCAGGGGACATATGATTCCTTGCACTTTTAGCACCAATTTTTACAAACACAGCATTTCCCTCATTTAAAAAAAAGAAAGAAAGAAAGAAAGAAGTACCCATCAAGCCACTGAGTAAAGGAGATGGAACATTTGGGAGTTTTTGTAGTACCTTCAGCCACTGATAAAAATTCTGTTTTTAAAGGCAGTTTTTGAGACGGTGTCAAAGACTCATTTAGAAACAGTGTGACACTTTAAGAGGCAAAGAATTACTTCTAGACTTGCCTAGAAATCGGCCTTTTGCTCCCTCTTTTGTAAGAGCTAGCGCCTGGGATCAGTAGCAGTCCAACTGCATCAGAATGAGGAGACTCTCGGAGGGGAAATGCTGGCCCTCTGTCTCAGCCGGGATCATCACCTGGCTACTACGCACTAACTATTTAATTGGACTTAGTCACATATTTGTTCACCGACACGGCAGCTTGTGAGGCACACTGCCTCTCTGTGTTCCTGTTTGCTTTAAACTTTTTTGTTTTTAAAATCTGAGCTCTAAGGCATGTTAGAGCTCCTCCTGCTGGATTTTTTTTTTTTTTTTTTTAAATCACTGGGATTGAAATGAGTAAACCAGTAACTCTTTGTCTCCATTTCTGCCACTTGGACTTATAGAAGCAAGTGGCCAGAAAAATATCATGTAGAGCTTTTAAACCTGGCCTTTTAATTCGCCAGGTATCACAGTCAGGCAGAAATGAAACACTGGTGCAACAGAAATCTTCCCTTCCCTAAGCCTTCAAATTCCTTGAGCTCTGGATTTGTTGTTGTTGTTACTAAAAGAAAAAGAATTAGAAAGTTAACTTTTCCATTAATATCTCTAGTTACATATTTGCCCTGTCTGATGTAAGGCCCCAAGTCAGATACTTATGCCTATGAGGCTCTTGCTCTCTATCAGAGAGGGACAGAAAGTCTTTTCTGTCTTCCCAAACCAGAAATGACTATCACAGTTCTACGTAGATTCAAAGTGTTGCTTTTTTCCTCCCCATCCTTGCTTCTTTTTTGTCTTCTCTTGACTTGAGATGACAAAGGAATGTGCGGCTCAGAAGTGGACGTTGGCCTCTCCCAGTAGCTGGTTCTTAGCACCTCCTTCCCAACCTCTCCTCCTGCCCCCAAATGGTGGAGTTGGCCAACCCCTTCCCCTGGCGCTTGCGGTGGGGATGAGAGGAGGGCAGGGAGAAGAGGAAAGAAGAAGATGAAGAGGGTTAGAAATAGTTGTGCCCCAGCAACATCAATGGGACTAGGTTTCTACATCATGTAAGTTCTTGGAGATCTCTTTGGGGATTTCTCAAAAGAGAGAGAGAGAGAGGAGGGAGGGAGGGAAGGAGAAAAGAGGAGAGAGAAAGGGAGAGAAATGGAAGAAAATCATCGGAAGGGACACTGCCTAACTTCATTCAAAAGCCATGTGCGTGTAAAACTCTTTTCAAACCACATCCTTTCTCTTACCACTGTGTTCCTCTTACCTTCTGCTTCTTTGTGAATCTTTTAGTCTTTCCCACCACCCACCTTTTCTGTTATCAGTGATACACTACAGAGGCTAAAACATGTTTTTTTTAAATCTCAAAACTAATGCTTTTAAGGAATCCTATTGTAATACAACCCAAAACCCTCTAAGCTCTCTGTTGTATGAATAAGGACTCCGAGCAAAACAAGGAATTTTGACACTGTGATAAAGAACAAGACAACGTTTGGTTTCTCAAACCGACAGTGCTTTTTTTCTAGCTTTCTTTCCTTCACACACACTACTTCCTATTTCTAGACTACCAGTCCGCTCAACTTCTCCTGTTTCCTGGAAGTCCTTCGAACTCCCCAACCTTCCAGTCCCAGGCTAAGACTTCAGGTGCCCCTGAAACTCTTGAGGCACAGCCCCATCAGAGTACTTACCACACTGTTGCCACGATTTACATGTCTGTCTCCCCATCTCGAACAGAAACTCCTAGGCAGCGATTATGTTTCTGTACATCTGACTCAACACAGCACGTAGCACATAAACAGAGCTTACTGAGGAATGAAAGAATACAAAATGAGTTGATGTGCAGCGCTTAATCAAAATTTATTTTGGAATTAGCCCAATATTTAGTGTGCTTTAAGAAACCATTTAAACACAAACACTTTCTCTTTTGTTCTGTACTGCTGAAAAGCTTGCCTGCTTGAATGCTATTATAAAATCCTTTTGTACAAATCATAAACTGAGCAGAGTTAATGTGGGCAAATCATCCTTCAAGCCACTTTTTCTGCTGGAACCACGGAAATGGGTCTATCTGTACCATCCCTATGAAAGAAATCCATGTGGGGAGGGAGATTATAGTTACCATTTATCTCAGAGACTAATTCATACAGGATATTAGATGTTTATATCATCAAATAACAGTTGTGGACTATTTTTCCCCTTATGTTCTTACTTCAGATTCCATCAACGGATTCATACTTTCCCAATGACATGTGTTATAAAATCATGGATTCATTTTCACAGGGGAAAGAAACTGGCTCTAATCTGTAGCACGAATCATATTAGAGAATTCTTAAACCCTTTAAGTGGACTCCAAGTTCTATGTTCTTTCCAACATCTACTGTAAACTATTCTTGGACAGTATTGGCTCATTATGTTACTAAAGCTGAAAAGGCCAAAAATATGCTGGATAGCAGCCTATATTATTTTTCATAATAAATTACAAACTATTATCTTCCATGTGCTCAATGTCCTGATTGTTGTAACATTTTTTAAAAACTGCCTGATAGCTTGTAGGTATGTAAAAATCTGTTTGGGTAAAAAATGCTCCAAATAAGAAGCAAAGCACAAATGCAACTGTGTTTAAAATAGTGTGTCTCATAATCTGGTAGAGCAGACATTTGCAAGAGGAAGATCGTAGTCAGTTGCCATTGAGTTTCACCCAGAGGTGCTCTCCTGATTTGTCCCTTGTGTTTTCATTCATTCACATATACACTGAACCGCTGGTTGGGACACTGCCCTCTGCAGGTGCTGTGGAGGACTGTCAGCAGGATAAAGAATAATTTTGGTTCATAGGAAGTTTATTAATGCCATTCAGATCATAAACTATGTATAAACTGTATATACACCTGCCTTAAACTTTGAAAAACAATGCAAGGATTAAGCAATTCTGGAGGATCATAGAGAAACAGGCATTACAGTTCCCGAGGGAGAGAGACTGTGGGCAGCCCCCAGCTCAGCTGGTGCCCCCACAGCCATGTTTGCCTGAGGCTGCTTTAGAGACAAGCCCAGCAGAGCCCACTGTAGGAGGTGCTCTTTATGATCTTAGAAAACTCAGACGCAGTTTTTATTTGTTCCATTTCGTTTTGTGTTCTAAGAAATTCATCAGATGCAGCCTTATTTCTTATAGTTCAGTACACAAAACCCTTCATTTTAAAAAGGGTGGGTTTTTTTTTTTACCTGTTTCATCAGTAAGATGAATAAGTTGGACAAGTTGGTATCAGATCCTTGTGGCTCCTGGAAACCTGGGATGTGTAACTCTCCCATCATCCTAATGTAATTACATATAATATGTAATTCTATGTAAATTGAATTTTTGAGACAGATGTATTTTAAAGCCTCAATTATATTTAATAAGTAGAACTTGTGGTATAAAGAAGCCTGTTGCATATCCTTTTTTTGTGTAAATACTACCTTGGTAGGCAGATCTCATTCCTCTAGATATGTTAATCTTTTTTGAGGGTTTCCTTTTCTTTTTGGGGGATAGGGGAGGAGACTCACCTAGCTAACTTGGGTTGGATTCCAGTCATACCCTCTCCAAAGATGACAATTTGAAATGCATGTTCATAGATGCTTACTATCTGTACTTAATACCATTGTCATAAGCAAATACAAGCTTCCCTAAATAAGTATAGTCTTCTTGTGATGACTAACAAGAAAACTACCATTGTATATAGTATCTTGGTCTTTACAAAATAAACCTAAAACCTATCTGACCCATGCTTACATCTAATTCTCAAATGTATCAAAGTATTTCTACAATCACTTCTTCATCCTTCTTAAGATTTTTTTTCAGTACTTTCTCTTTTTGCCCATACTTTATCTGGCAAGTGAATTGAATTGCTAATAAAGCAAGACCAAAATCACTTATTACACCTTAGAACAATGATTTTCAGAGCCTGGTCCCAGGACCAGCAGCATCAGCATCATCTAGGAACTTGCTAGAAATGTCTCACCTCATTAGAAACACTGTGTGGTGACCAGCACTCTCGGTTTTCACAAGCCCACCTGGGAATTCTGATGTACGGTCCAATTTGAGAACCATTGCCTTAGCACATGCTAATATAACTGTCCAGGAGAAGGAATCCTGGCCTGGGAGTCATGAAAACTTGGTTTAAACATAGAAAAGGAAGGAAACTGAGTTGCATAGACCCAGTCTGGCTCATACATTTACCAGTCTCATAATTCCCACTTCCCACCCCAACAAGGAATAAAGGCAGGGACAGAAAAACCAGCCATTTCAACAATCAGTGTTGTGGTACCTGATGGCAAGAAACTAGAACAGTCATTTCCACCACCATCCCACACACTGCACCAAAGCAATTTGCCCTATAGAACTCTCCGCCAACCCATGCCAAGATAGGCCTCATGTCATGAATACTCAAACCCAGCTAACCCAGAGCAGAGCAGATGAAATTTTAGTTCTTCCATTCTTAGAAGAGGACTGAAAGAGAGAGTAAGACAAATAATGCATTCTTCTCCCTTATCAGTAAAGCCAGTCCCCACCCCACCACTGCCCTCAATGCTACCCACCCTGCAGGAACACTGGACTTTCTTCCAAAAATTGTCATTGTCCAAAAGACTGTAAAAGGTTCATCCCTGCAGCTACAAATGCAACTACAAGTATTACATCTTTCCCTTTGATTTGGAAGCAGAAACATGGCTCTTCTATCATAACCGTAAACCGCCCACAAACAACACAGTGTTTCAATAAACACTAAGTGATGCAAGATGCCCCACTTCAATGTAATGGGTTAGTTAATGAAGCCCATCACTAAACAAAGCAACTGAGCAAAATTTGATACAAAACAAATAATTTTGCTTTGCCCAAAACAAACTGTCTTATGAGGTGAATGTCTTTGGAAACTCTTCAAATGGTTAGGAAGTAGACCAATGAAATGGACATTAACAGTAAACCTTAAATGCATTTCTGGTTGGCAAAGAGCATCGCTTATTAAGAAAATCACACTGAACAACTTAATGCTCCTCCTGAATTTCTAAGTAGAGTTTTATTGTTTTAGAAACAAAATGATGCACATTTCTTCTAGAAGGGTAGGTAGGGAGATCTTTTAGGATTTTTAATTACTAAGTATACATATGGGTTACTTTAACCTGAAATGGGGCATATTTTAAAGATGTCACAATTATTTTGAGAGAACATGATGGAAATTTTGTCCTTCATCCTTTTAATCATTGATTCGCCACGCAGGTATTCAGTGCCTATTTAATGCAAGGCCCTAAGGGATGCTTTTAAATAGCTCATAATGGAGAGGTTCTCCTGATGTCTTTATTAAAAACCATGCCATGAGCCAAAGATCTTGCAAATTTGACAAGAAAAGACAAATGAAAGTCCCAGCATAGAGCAGACTCTATGTTTTGTCTTGGTTCCCTTCTGCACTTGCCCATTACTATTCACTGTCTTTTTCTTGATCCATCAGCATGGCCCAAAACTGGCAGTGAGATTAATGAGAAGCAGTTGGGCCATCAGAACATTTAAATCTCTTCATTGTCCATCCCCACCATTGAATTCCTCCTTCCCATCCTCATCATGTAATTTCTAGTTTCTTATAACCTCATTATAGACCTACATTCTCTTACGTCTCCAACTTTTATATGTTGCAGTTGAAATCATATTTGCCCCTGTTTTTTCCACTTAAGATGGGGTACAATGGTAAAAACCACTTGCATACTTGTCTATCCTACTCATCTTCCACTCCAAATAGATTCCAAGTTTTTAAAATCATGCAGCATAATGCAGTCCACCTAGCAGACACTCAATAAATTTTACGTGCAACGTATAACTAGAAAGCATGTTATAGATCATTTAGTCTGAGTCTCCTCCGCCTGTGATGGGGAAACTCAGGCTTAGAGAACTTCCGGTGGTTAGAGAAGGTACAAATTGGCAGTTAGTGCTAGAATCCATATCTCCTGACTTTGGATCTAGTACTCTATCAGCAGAAACTCGCTGCCTCAAAAACATCTGATAAACACCTCAAAATTATTCCTGGCCCCATTGAATCTATTCCCTTTGATCTGGCAGTTTATTCACTGCCTTCTAATCATATTGTGCTAAATGCTGAATATATAGAGTAAATACAGAATATGTATGTGGTCTCTGCTCTTAAGGAACTTATCAGAAACCATAGGCAATAATATAGTAAATAAATAATAATTATAAACAGGATTAAGTGCTATGAAATACACAAATATCATGAAGTGACTGGGGAAGGGTGATTGGAAACTACAGGAAGGTCAGGAAGGACTGAGGAATGACATTCCAGCCAAGAACAAAATTAGAAGAGAACTTAGTTTGTATTACTTTCTCTCCTAGCTACAATCCTTGGTCCAAGCTATCATGCATGCAGGAAGTAGTTACCAACCCACCACACCATGTTGTATCCTGCCTCTCACTGAATTCAAAGTTTAAGATCCACTTTAAAAAAAAAATCCCTTGGAATGCCTGGATGGCTCAGTTGGTTGAGCGTCCGACTTCAGCTCTGGTCATGATCTCACAATCCATGGGTTCGAGCCCCATGTTGGGCTCTGTGCTGACAGCTCAGAGCCTGGAGCCTGCTTCAGATTCTGTGTCTCCCTCTCTCTCTGACCCTCCCCTGCTCACTCTCTCTCTCTCTCAGAAATAAATAAAACATTACAAAAAATTTAATCCCATAATTAAGTCCAACCCATTATTGAATCTTCTGGTAGAGTTTCCTTCCTTCAAGTTCAAATTCTGACCAACTCCTTCCCCATGTCCCAGAACTGCTTAATTGCTAAGAATACATTTCTATGGGTTATGTGACTATTTATCAAACTCTCTGAGGACAGGAGGCCTATTATTTAATACTTATTCCAAACATCTACTAAAGAACTGAGTAAATATGTTATAGGTTAACACATATCCAAGGGTCAAAATCCTACATGTCACTGTAGCTTTTTTTTCTCTGCAGCAGCAGTGATTGGCTAACAAATACCTTTTTATAATGTAAAGATCAATGAATACCACTAGCATTCATCAGTTGCTTCTTTTTTATTTTTAATTTTTTTATTATTAAGTTTATTTATTTTGAGAGAGAGAGAGATACACAGAGTGCAAATAGAGGGTGAGGCAGAGAGAAAGGGAGACCCAGAGTCCAAAGCATGTTCCAGGCTCTGAGCTATCAGCACAGAGCCCCACAGAGGGCTCGCACAAACTGTGAGATCATGACTTGAGCCTAAGTCAGATGCTAAACTGACTGAGCCATCTGGATGCCCTGTATTCATCAATTGCTTCTTACTTCTAGGGGTAACTTTAATTTATTCAGTTTTCGGTGTTCAGTTTTTCAGTGGCTAAATGATAAGCACATGCTATAAGAATAGGAAGATGAGTAAGATACAGCCTATTTCTCATCAGTGGAGGTAAACATAAACCTAATTAGGACTCAGTGTGATGGTTGTAATAGAAATATGTTGAGATGCTTTCAAAGCAACTGTATCAAGATAGGGGGAGGTGGGTCAGAGAAGACTTCACAGAGGTGAGTCTTGAAGGATGGATAGCAGGTCTAGCAGATGAACAAAAAAACAGCACTGAGAACATAATTGCATGTAATATCATGCTCAATGCTGTATGAGGCCAGTTAAGTGGATGTGACCTCTGGCCTCTAGAAACTTCACATCAAAGGGGAAAATGATGCAGGTTCAAGATTCCATATATAAGCTAAATAAATAGGGCCCTTTTAAATGAAAATAAGCAGTATGCTAATGGAAAGGCAGGTGCTTTCACATGATCATAAGTAAAAAGGAAATTATGGGAGGACTTTTCCCTGCAAGGAAGACTCAAAACATTTCAGGTGGTCACAGTAGCCAGTAGCCTTTCTGAAAAAAGAGGACTTATTTGTTTACCCCAATTAAACAACTAGTATTGAATGGTTTAATTTGGTTACTGTGCCTATAAGGCATCTCCAGTTACACTTTTAAAAAATTGAGTGTCTGGAGGCACTGGGGTGGCTCAATCAGTTAAGTGTCTAACTTCGGCTCAGGTCATGATCTCATGGTTCATGGGTTCAAGGCCCACATCTACACTGGTGGCACAGAGCCTGTCGAGATTCTCTGTCTGCCCTTTCCTCTCTCTCTCTCTCTCTCAAAATAAATAAACTTAATAAAATAAAATAAAGTGACTGCCTAGTGATAAGACTAGCATAAGAGGTTAATTGGAATGCACCTTCCAAAGGAAATCTTTCCTCTTAAGTCTCTTCGACATTTTTCAGGTTCAGGGACCAAAAAGCACTCTGCCTATATCTATGAGTTTGTGCCTAAGTGGTATTTATTCCATTAATCAACAATATCTCTTTTGCTTTTATTTTTTCCTTCAATGTCTAAAAGGTTTGTGATTTTTGAACATTTTATAATTGTTTTCTTTGATTTTTTTAATCTTCACTTCTTCATACCTGAGTAGGGACATTTGATTTAATCATGTTAGTGTTTCCAATGCAGAAGAAATTCCACAACATATACTTCCAGAAGGGATCTTTCTGAAAAAAATCAATGGGAGAGTTTTATCAAGAAGAAATGTTTAGCTTTGTAGAATATGTTGAATTTGGCTGGATATAAAAATAACTCCCCAAGATATTACATACAAAATCAAGTCCACACAAGAGTTTACTAATACACTTAGGAAGTAAATGTAGGAGTTCAGGAAATAAAGAATATTACTTGGTGATGTTGAGATTCTCACGTACAGTAATATTTCATTATCTGGAGTTTATTTGGCAACCTAGCTGGCCTCAGAAACACCATGACCACCAGAAACCGAGTCATACTCATCCTGAGACTATTTACACTTATTGTAGTCAACTCCAAAACCTTGATTCTCGGATTTTCCAGTGCTCTGCAAATTAGAAGTAAAATATAGACGAAATTGGAGAAAGCTACTGCTAAAGACAATGAGAAGTGATAACTAAATATTCTAACAGTAAGAAAAAGGAGGAAGAATATTATTTAAAAGGAAATAAAAATTCAAAATCTAGCATTCCCTGAGGCCTAATAGACCTTATAAGTTCCTGGAGTAGGCATAACATAACACAGTTCACTCTATGTAATCATTCTCTATTGGCTAAGAAATGTGCCGTATGTTTCAGATAGATTTTTGGTAATTTATCTTTTTTTTAGTATTGGGAGGGACAACTTCAGTTTTGGGAAAGATTTGCTTATGCAAAATAGTTTCTTCTTGTTCAAAACCGCTGGATGAATGTGAGGTGACAATGTTAAAATCATTACAGATGGCAAACCGCCCCCACTGGCCTGTCTGTGCATGAGCGTGCGCGCCGTGGCTCTTTCTCAGCGTCTTTGGGACAGGCCTCTGATAGAGATTCTACTTGTTTCTTTCTCTTTCTCTTTCTCTCTTTCTAGCCGGAGACCACCCCCATCACCAACTCGTCCCACTATAATCCGTCCACTAGAATCCTCCCTGTTAGACTAAACGAAGTGTCTGGCATGGCAATTAATTACTAATGAATTATGTGAAAGCAACATATTTGATCAGTAAATCATGAGTAGTCGCATGTGTGGACATCAGTAGGCAAGTAACCAGTTTTACTAATGCATTTTCGCTCATCTTCTTTGCTCATGGTGTATCAAACCTTTGGAGTTTGACTCTTGAAAACTGCTAACCCTTTGAGGCTTTATATGTACTATTGACCGAGGGTAGGTTTGTATAGCAGCCTGGCAGTGGGGGACAATTTGCCTACCCTGGCATATATTTGAAATTGCTTTGGACAAGTTCCCAGGTTATCTACCAGGTAGCCCATTAAGTATAATTCTTAAGAGCTATGAGATGGTGGGCTTAGACCTACATTTATTATATTTATTTTCCCACATTCTGTTTTGGCTGACAAAAATTATGTTGTCTATTATTAATGTTTCCTCCTACTCTATAATTACCTATTATAGATCTTTCCTCTTTTTGCTTTATTTCATAAGGCTGCTAAGAAGTGACTTTTTTTAAATTAGGACTCCTTAAGAATAAAACTTTTCCAGAAGCACAGGTAGTTTGCAAAGGAAAAGTTAATGCATTGCTTGCTCTAGAGAGCTTCTCCTCTTACCACTGTGTTTTGCTTCATGCTAGAAGCATATTCACCAGTGAATCAAAGCTTAATTTTTTGGTAGTCGGTCAGTAGATTTGGCTAGTTTCAGAGTTCAAGGAAGAAGCAAAATTTCACATCTCTAGAAGTGTCTGGAAATAAGTAATTTCTTTGTTTATATATATATACCTCTTTATAGGTTACAATGAAGGTTGACATGGAACATATATAATTTTTGTACTGATCTAATTTTAGGCCTGGCTAACTACACTTTGACACTAACCCCAGTTTATTTATTTATTTGGCTGGAGCAAACATTTTACTCTCTTTCCATGCTAATTTCTAATTCCCCTGTGTAAGACTTTTTCCTCCCTTTAAAACCTGTTTAATGTAACTTCCTATCCATTCTAGGCTTTCTTAATAGATCTTGAGCCTCGCTCTGGGATAAGAGGGGGTCCTAGAATGAAAATAAAAGCCATTTAGTAAGAGATGCCATGGTTTAATAGCAGAGCTCACACTTTTACAGTTGTACAACTTCAGAGTCTTTATACAGGTCATTCTAAAAAAAATTAAGAAATTGAAATCTAAAGGAACTTGGCAAATGCTAACATTTCTAAAATTTGCAAAATCAGTTTAGCTTGGGGGTTAATAGTTCAGTCTTGAGGCTGAGTTTTGGACTATGTAGGACCAGATGATCAGCATGTAGGAAACAGCCAGAAGCCAAGTGGAATTCTGTCTGCTAACTGTTCCCAGACAGCAGAGCAAGTACTTACTGAATAGTGGCGTCCCATGACACTATTTCATATTCTACAGAAGTAAATCAGATTTCACCAACTGAAATGTCTCCCTTTGAAAGCAGCAAACATGATTTGTATGTTAACTTAACTTTAATTTCCTGTGTAGTTTATACCCAGAGCAGACACTCATAAACTATGAGGTAAAAACTTTCAACCATTATTAAAAAGAGAACTTGCCAAGTTGAATGGCATTGTTCTGAAGTTATTCTAAAGGGTTACAGCTAGCCCACTTATAATGAGCAAAAATCAGAGAATATAAAATTTACAAGAAGAACATTTCAACTTTTCAGTTACAAGTGATTGTATAAAGAACACCACCCTAAATCTTCTCACATCTTTTTTTTCTCTTTTGAAAAATAATCTTAACTCTTTGTGAATGGAACAGATGTGCAAGATATATAATGTATTTTTAAAATAGCTTCAGCTAAATGGAAATGGGTTAAGTAAATGTCCATAGTAAAACAAATTATCTACAGTGAGTTCTTTTCATAAAATTCCCTCTTTTTAGGATTGCCTTTGCTTCTTCCTTTGAATTCTCTAAAATAGGCAGCTAAGGGATTATATACTTCAGGGTTTGGCTTTGTGCTAAATGTGGTTTTGCATTTTGCTGTATTTCAAAAATTTCCTTCTGTTAAAGGAAAATATTGTGGATAACCACTAGTGTGTTCTTAGATCAGCACAAACCATGTCAAAGAAAATTGGAGATGTTTTTCCAAGTTTCTTTCCACTGATCTTATGTAGTCATAAACAATGGCATTTGTCGTCTTTGGCTTTTCCTCCCAGATTATAATCCTACAGTTTCACTGTCCCAGTTGTCTCTCTTTGTAGGCACATTTTTGTTCTTTTACTTCTGAGTTATTTCTAACAGAACCCAGCTTCCTCTGGAATTTCAGAAGTCATGTTGGAGAATACTTTCAGTTTGCTGCAGTACCATGTCATGTGATTAGTATGAATACCATGTCCCCAAGGTTTTGCGTCCTACTAAAAGGAGATGTCAATGTGAATGGAGTCAGGAGCTCTAAGATGTGAGGAAATTGCATTGATACCTTGCCTTAAGGTGGGAATGTAGCCTTATGAGCTTTCTAAGAGTTTTCCATAGCACCCCTCATCTTTTGTGTAGCTTCCTCCTAACTGATTGCTCTGATGTTGTCTACACAATAGATGCCTAGCATAATCAAATATAACAGTATTTTTAGGATTTGGAAAAATAAACTGTGTGTGTGTTTTTTGATAGGTGTATCACTTCTTGTCACACGCTAAACCTTGCATGCTTATTGACTCATTGGAATAACCATTTACTCAATTGTGGACAGATTATTGAAATAGTATTGATTTAAGACAGATATATTGCATTTCCAGAATTCATCTACCAAGATTACTGTTCTGAATATTAATTTTAGCTGACATTTATAACATATAAGAGCAGTAGGGTCTGTTTAGTAGCAAATTGCCTACCTGTTCAGATACAAACTCATTCTATTCCAAAACATTATAATGAAACCAGTTCCTGTGGTATAACTGTAAGCCTTCTAAACTTAGAATTTAAACATAGTCATATAGATTAATTTTATGACTTTTAGTATAGACTGTAGCCATAATTCTCAAATATGAAATGGGACCTAATACCAGTATGTGATAAATGTTGATGTTTTGTGTGTACAAACATATTTTCTATGCATGTGTCTCTGTGTGTACAGTATATACATGGTAAATTCATTTCTGTAAGTACATGTGTCTCGTGCCCCTTTGGGTAGGTAGGTTTAAAAGCACTTGTTAAAATGCCACAAGCATGCGTGCGATCGTTTGTGCATTGTGTATATATGCTATGTTTGGGTGTAAATATTTATGTGTACATGTGCTGTGTGTGTGGGTATGAATATATTTTTTAAACTGTGTTAGTACAAGAGCTCACTTTGAAGGGTCTGCCATATGTGCTAACAGTGGTTCACATAACTGTGATAACATACATGAGGTCTACAAAATTTTGCAAGGAGAGGCACAAAGCTCAGAATTACCATGATAACATGGTAGAGTAACAGCCACAGTCATTTGGACATAAATCCACAGCGCTGCTATCTAAGGAATTACCTTTGCCAAATATACTGTAAGATCTGGAAACCCACTCTTAAGATCTCTGATTGGAATTATAAATTACTCTTGGATTGCTGAGCTGAACCTTAAAAAGCTAAATTGGTCTACAAAGTCATTTTTTCTCTATAGTAAATGTCAAAAAAATAAAGTGGAGAGAGATACCAATATAACAAAAATAATGGACTTTACTGAATAAATTTTCTAAAAATGCAGGGAAGAAGTTACTTAATACCTCAGAGATGGGTCATCTGTCCCCTCTTTTAGGTAAACATTTCTCATTTGGTAAACAAGATAAGTATTTGAAACTGATAGTAATCTCCTTAACATTGAGAATAAAACCTAAATAGTAGGTCTCTGAACTGTGCAACCCAGTGAAAGGAGATAATATATGAGACTCAAGCCTAGTGTTATATCATTTCACCAAGAAGACTGCTACCTGTGAGCTCACAGTCTAATGTGAAAAAGCTAGATGATTGTAGAGAAACGATAATTAGTTCACTAGATCACTCACCCCTTTCTTAAAAGCTCAAATGTGTCTTAATCATCCTTTCTAGTTGGTATGCTTAAAATTGTGTGGTGCTCTGTATTGTGAAACTTGAAGAATATTTTGAAACATATGTAGTATATGCTTTGCTATCTGTATATATGTGTAAGAATGCGCATGTGTGAGAGCAAGAGAGAGGAAACTCAATGAAGTGTCTCTTGTTCGTCGTAAGGCCTGTTTGTACTGGTATACTGGTGAGACTGCTCACCTCCCTGGTCTGGAGTTTTACACATGGCTCAGCTCAAGGCATTCATTTCTTTTCATGTTTACCCTTGAATTCCTTCAACTTTGCTCATTGTGTAATGTTTTAAAAATTATAAAAATTACTGTCAACCTCTTGCATTGTCTGCTGCCATTTTGATTTAAAAAAACTATTCTTCTCAACCAGAAATTTCACCATTACTTGATTTATGTTTAATTTCGTATGTATAGCCTTCGGTTTGCTTCCTTGTCTGTTTCTTTTCTCTCCCTTTTCCGAATCAAATTCCTCTTTTGCATTGTTATGAAGAAGCAGTGTATAGAAGCAAAATCTTAACCTTCTCAACTGATTCTTTAATTAATTTGAGCCAGAATACTTTCCACTGTCTTCTTGGCACTTTCAGGATTTCTTAATACTGATATATGGATGGACTCTGTGAATGGAATTTTGGAAGCAAGTTTCTCAAGCCTGTATCATTCTTGAAGGTCACATGTACCTATTGTGAAAATGTGAAGCTGTATTTCTGAACCTGAAATAAATGATAACATTTGAAGGACTCCCCCCTTCCTCATTCTTGCATAATATATTTGAGTCATTCTATGCATATCAGTAAAATGTGAGGCTTCTAAATACTTATAACCCTTTTGATCAAATTGGCCCAAAATTAACAAAATGGAGAATACCATTAGACATTACTGTCAGTAATTTGGGGAAGGTCAAGATTTTTAAAGGGAGCAAATTGGACAAACCAAAGGCAGAAGAGTAGGAGACATTTTATTTCTGGTTCAAAGTCAGTATTGAAGTAGGTTAAAAAAGGGCACAAGGCTTAGACAGTTGGAGGGTGCAATGTGACACTTGACAAGAGGCACCATCTTATTTTGCTAATCAAAAGGAAAAGTTCGTGAAAATCCCTGGGAAGCAGAAGGAAGGAAAATATTCACCCAAATGTTAGATCCACAGAAGGCATTTCTTACAAGAAAAAATTGAGCTCTTGACCCAACAGTTGGCCTCCATTATTTCTTCATTGGGCATTGAGGGGGAGAAGTTACCCCTTAAGTTTCTGTAATATTAAGAAAATGGAATAGGCAGAGTACTAAATAGTAGTAGCTAAACCCATCCTCGTCTTCAGTTTCCAGAGCATAGAGACTCTTTGTTACAGAGTTTTGATGATATGTCCCATATAAATGTACATAGTCCCAGACTGAACCATCCATCCAAAAACAGAAGACAAGAAGGGAATGGGAGAAGAGGAATGTTGGTTTATTTCCCCTCTGTATTCAGAATACATTCATTGTGAAAAGATGAATTGCAAAGGATGTTGTATTAATTCATGCTTTCCTGTTGTAATTTCTTTTTCACATCTGTACATCTTGCTGAATGGAGCCATTAGTGCCTGTAAAGGAAACTCCTTACTGGAAGAGAGAGGATGAGAATCATGCTGTACACTTGTGGTGTGTGTGTGTGTGTGTGTGTGTGTGTGTGTGTCTGTGTGTGTGTGTGTTACTGCATGATTCTTTATTCAGAATCATTCCTAATTGGAAATTATCAAAACCAAAGGACTTGATTTGGCAAACTACTTATTTGGTAACTATTTGGCAGATTACCATTTGTATTTTAAAAATACCTCTGCCATCAGTTTAAATAACTCCTCAGTTTTCAAGAGACTTGTGTTTCTGCTTATCAGCAGAAGTGTTAAATTTCATACTGAGAAGCCTATCTGGTATTTGGGTTAGATGGATCTCATACCCTACTTCCTAGTACTTCAACACATACCTGGCATTGCCACTTTTAAGACCATTTGTTGATGCTCTTTGACACTGTGGCAGCCTAATAATTATAAGACCTGCAAGAAATGTTGGCTAAAACTACAGTCTTGGTTCAGAGCTTCCCAAAGGTCATTCCATGGGATTTTAGTAGGCTTTATACATACACATACCAATAAATGATGTTTAAATACTGGAAAATGATGATTAAAAATTAAACATTTCTTCACTAAGATTTACAGAAGCTTTAATATCAGAATGCATTGTGAGTCTCTAAGAGAGTGTCAGTGTCTACATATTTCTCAGGCTTATTTGACCATCAACGCTTTGTTCATAAAGCATCTCATGGCACTAGTGTTGTGAGGAAATACTGTTTTAGAGGCTTTAGATGGGAGTGAAAATGCACTAAGATTAGTCCAGTACAGACTGTCACTAACACAAAGTCAGGTGATAAAATCAAATGTAAGAGTAACCAGAGTTCCCAGCCCAGGACCATCTTTCTGGACTTGATCCAGAAAGTGTACTAGATCCAGAGCAGTGTACTAGACCCAAGGAGGAAGGTCACATCAGATCAGGAGGCATGAAAGCTATTGGAGACATACATGGAACAAGTCTTAGTATGCCTTGTGGAGGACTCAGCTAACTTTCCATATTAACTTTTCTCTTTAACTCTCCAAAAGAGAGCTCCTTTAAATTAATTATATTACCCCATTATATCCTTGTAAAGGAATAGATCCAGGTTGATTTCAAATTAAAGATTATTAAAGAAAAATAGAAAGGAATGCCTATTCTTATTCTTAGTGCCTTTCCTATCTCACTTTCCCAAGCCTTCGGGCTTACCCACTGGTCTGAGATATGAAGTTTATCTAAATGACGGCAATGAAAGCAAGCAGAGAATGTTTGGTGAGATGGTAACAGAAAAGAAAAAAAGTCATAAGACCTTCCCAGGGACCTTCTCTGGGACCTTGCCCAAGGCTTGTGAACCTTGTCACCACTAGAACAGATTATAGCATTGAGGTAGATCAAAGAGGATATGGGTAATTCATTGTTCTTATTGATAATTGAGTCTTTCATGTATGAATTATGGCCATGTTTCATACATGCTTTTCTGCCTCCTCACCTTCCTGTGCTTTCAATTCTGTGAAGTTAGTTCTCAGAAAACTTAAGAAGGTATAACCTGAGATTATAATCTCAATTAGGCAGATTTGCTTGTATGGTGACTAGTAGCATGCTGACCTTTAAAACTTGTTAGCTACGCAGTATTTCAGCTCCGTGTTCCAATTCAGTTCTCCAACCTTCATGTTAGAGGCAGCAACAGTATGGGGCACGTTTAGAGCTCTTAATATTAAAAGCCCAAATATGTTCAGCGCTTGTCTTCAGGCACTTCAGCATCGTGTAAGTAATATAGAAAATTCTGGAAAGGAAATAGTGAAAGCCCAACTGCCACGATCCGTGATAGAACTCACTCAGCCACTGCATGGTGTCATCATCGACAATGCTTCTTCAGCAGTGAGAGGAAAATTGGTACTGGAAAGTGAAGAGAAAAGAAAGGAGCTGCCCGAGGGAATAAATGTCACTCCGTTGTTGGAAGCAAGCATTTTAGCTGTCAGGTGAAATATATTCCAAGACAGAGTTTCTGATCCTGTTTCTGGATTAGAACACCAAACGAGCTCAAACAGGAAAGTGCTTTGGCATATGTTAACAGGATGGCTCTTCAACACTGTGGACTTGCTGTTCGGGTTAATGGCTCACCTCCCCACCCTGCTGAGGTAATTAAAGTGTTCTAAAGCCCCTTCAGAACTCAAAAATAGTTTCTGTTTGCTGGGCAGGTGATAAATCTCATTGAGCCTGACAGGAATTTAATTACACCTTCTTCATGAAAACACCAGGGATACCCATTACCTGGGTCTCTAAAGCTAAAGGCTTGCAGACCCCCCGCAGTTGAAAGGTTACCAAAAACAAGTCCTTCGTCATTTAAATGGATGAGAGGCCTCCTTAGCGTAGCTGGCTTAAATTGGACCAAAGAAAAATTGATCTCAGACTTCAGGGAGAATAAGATTTTTTTAACCACTGCTCAGAAATAGAACAGTTTTGCTCCATTAACATCTTGTAGAAGATGAAAAAGAAATTTGGTTTTGTTTTTGTTTTTTGTAGAATTCATTGCTCCACTCACTGAAGTCTTATGAGGGTAAGATGGAAGTGAGTGAGTTGTCTGACACCTGGATGAATAGCCAGAAAGAAGTCCCACAGCGGGTAGGGTACTGAGCTCACCTCACAGGCCTATGACTTGCTGGAATGTTGAGTTCATTACCAATTTGGTTAGAAAGAGGAAATTAAAGTACAGATTTCTGCTGGAAACCAGTGGGAAAGTTTCATTTGGCCCACTGTTTTCCTACTTATAGGGCCATTCAAGGCAACATAGAGTTTACTCTCTAGCAGCAAATCATCCAGAGAGGCTGAGGTCAAAATGAAGCACAACTCTGGATCCTTATTTCACAACCACAGGCCTGACAAGATGTAAGCCAGGCTAGGGATATGGAGAAAGATCCAGCAAACTCAGTCTCATTTACCCTGGACCCAGTTCAGAATAAACCAGAATTTCAGCTGGACACAACTCTGAGACGGAATCCTGGAGTCCCATGGACCAGGCCTAGCCTTGTAGTTTCCCTTGGCCTGGAAAGGCTATCATATTAGGATATTCACCTGGAGCAGATTCTTATTTACAAGTTCACAAGTTCAACCCCTGACGTTTTCTGCATTATGCTTACATGGCTCATTTGATCTCGTGACACCTTCTAATTTCCCTCATCTTAAACCCCCCCCCTTTTTTTTTTTACCTATCGTATTTCTATACCAACTCCCTCTCCCTATGGAGATTTTACAAGATTTACTGAAATCTTTGGAAGGAACTGAATGCCACAAAATCAGGGCTCAAAAACAAAATACTCAAGGTTATAAAGGTATTTGGCTCTGGTACTATTTCCAGTTCTCCTGAATATGATTGCATGGATTTATCAATGGATTTATCATCCCATGGTGCAAAATCATAAGATTTTGGAGTGGGCTTCAGTGGCTCATTTCTAGCACACTGCCAATAGCCAGGAAAATCCCTGGGAACTGCGACCTTTGCTATGTGGTGTTCTCTCATTTCCCCTGCATGTCTGCATTGTTTTTGTCTGATTTGAATTTGACTTTTGTGGGATAATTTTGCATGCTCCTATTTGGATTTGTTTTATAATTTAAACATTGTTTTCTTCCTCTGCATCTGTGTTTTGCTGTTGTTGTTATTTTGTTTTGTTTTGTTTTCACTAGGCGACCCCCTCCCGCAGTTCCAGGACGACCATCCTAACTCCCATGATTCATCTCCTTTTGTTTCCAACAACATGTCTATCTGTGGTATTTAAGAGCCTTTCATTTGCACTACATGATATATGTACATAAAAGCTTTTATTTTTGATCCATGTCTATAATAAAAACAAAGTTTATTCTATATAAAAATGAAATGTGTTCTGTTTCATTTTCTAAAGAAGACCCAAAGTAAAATAATCTTCAACTAAAACCAGGTAAGGTGAAAAATATGTAGTTTGATCTAGTAGTTCTTAAAGCATTGTGATTTAAGATGCTACTTGGTGGAGAATAATAACCTATCTTCAGTTGAAATGTCTGTCCAATGAAAGCATGAAAAGATAGACACAAGTGTTGGCAAGGATGTGGAGAAAAAGGAACCCTTTTGCACCGTTGGTGGGAATGTGAACTGGTGCAGCCACTGTGGGAAAAGTATGGAGGTGCCTCAAAAAGCTAAAAATAGAACTGCCTTACAATCCAGTGATTGCATTACTGACTATCTACCTAAAGAATATGAAAACACTAATTTGAAAAGATAGATGCACTCCTGTGTTTGTTGTAGCATTATTTACAATAGCCAACTATGGAAGCAACCCTAGTATCCATCAATAGATGAATGGATATAGAAGATGTGGTGTGTACATATATACTATGGAGTATTACTCAGCCACAGAAAAGAATGAGATCTTGTCATTTGCAACAGCATGGATCGACCTAGAGGGTATGATGCCAAGTGAGACAAAGTAAGTCAGACAAAGTCAGACAAAGAAAAATATCATATGATTTCATTCATGTGGAATTTAAGAAACAGAAAAAATGGGCAAAGAAGAAAAGACAAACCAAGAAACCAACTCTTAACACTAAAGAGCAAGCTGGTGGTTACCAGAGGGGAGGTGGGCAGGGAGATGGGTGACCCAGGCCATAGGGATTGAGGAGCGCAATTGCTGTGAGGAGCACTGAGGAAGGTATAGAATTGTTGAATCACTATACTGCACATCTGAAACTAATAGAATACTGTATACTAATTATACTGGGTTTTTTTAAGTGTGAAAAAATGAAGTACAAATTCTAGATATCTGGAAAAGACACAAAAGACATAATTTCAACCTGCCTTCAGGGATCCCATTGTTGTTTGCCAAAACATTTTTTCTGTTTTTATTTTTCTAAACAGTCTTTGTAGGAGGTAAATTATGTAAGATCATGGAAGATTTTATAGGTCTGAAGCCCATAAGCCTCAAATATTCTATTCAGCAAATTCAGGGGAAAATATATTATTCAGAATAAAAGTGCAAGGAAATGTTGCCACCTTGAAAAGAAAGATTTTTTTGACGTGGCAGTAAGTACTGGAAGAATGAATCTGTATGAGTTTGGAGGAACAGAGAACTTTTTAAATAATTATCCTCAAAAGTAATTCCAACACTGAAATTTTAAGCTACATTAAAAAAACATTTATCCATATAAAGTGTTTATTAAGGTAGTACATCTGCCAAATTTGTGATCTCAAGATTTAAAAAAAAATGATTTAAGATTTAATTCAGAATTTTTCTCTTTGAAGATTTACATGATCTAACTTACAATTTAAAATTATCTCCCACTGGGTGAGATCATTTCTGTATATGTCTCAATTTACCATATTAAGACAGAAATCTACAGGATAGGAAAGTAAAAAAATTGTCAGGAATTGGGGTTTCCATGTACTTCATGTTTGACCTAGGCAAGCTCCGGCAAGGACCGGCAAAGCAGAAGATGTAGACAGGACCCTCCAATTAGAAAACAGAAACCCCTCACTCACAGTGCTCTCTCTTTGGACCATAAAAATCGTTTATAAGCACTATGCTCTCCACTCAAAAGTGTGAAACTAGTTTATTTCTCAGGTTAAAATTTCATATGGCACATTCCATCAGTTTTACCTATATGCCAGGTCCAGTGACTATGAGTTAGAAGCACTGGTAACTAAGAAAATTCAAAGGCCCCCACGCAGGGGATGAACTGAGGCTCGAGTTTTCCTGGGGCCAATTGGGTTGATGCAAAACGAGGCACAGTATGTAGCCCTTGGCCTTCCCTCCACCTCTAGCCCAACCATTTGAGTTTTTAAATAGTATTCTTACTGGCCAATGTCCCCATCTGAACAGAGACAGTATTCCCTGATTATTTCATATCACCTCCACAAACAAGCAAAAAAGAGGTTGGCAATAGGAAGATTTTCACCAATTCATCTGTGTCAGGTGTTTGATACTTTTCCACTTTGTCTTAAACATGATCTTACCTTTACAGTGGTACACAGTTTAGACGCTTAAAGCTTACATTGACCTGATGAACAATGAGAAAGGAAAACCCAAATTACAGAATAAAATGATTCCCTAGGAATCTTGCACCATCTCAACAAAAGTGCAGTCCCTTCCTCACATTGAATAGCCAAGAAAAAAGGGGATAAGTGGAGGCGGGGGGTGGGGAGAAGCAGCCTGTAATAATATTAAATTGTGGTAAGGTTCATATTTATTTACTATCCTTAGTGTTTCTGTGTTTCATGATGTTCACTTCCCTAACTCTCCCTGCCCCCACTGCCACCCTCAATATTTGATAGGGTTGAAAACGTGCTCTGTTCTTCAGAGTTGACCATAACTCAGGATCATCACGAGTAACTCTTTTACGTTTTATAAACAAAAATAATCTCTTAAGTGTTCTCATCCCATTACTTATGTGTCGAACTTTCCTTGGATTCATAAGCATGTCCTATTACGTGGTCTGGGAGCACCCAGAGAAGTAACAGGATAAAAGCAGCTTACAAAATAACAATAGGCTATAACTGCATGGTGCTATGACAGGAGAAAATGGGAGTCAATTTCCCAGGGAGAACTGTTTTGATTTTAGTGCTTGAAGAAGCCACTTAGGTTCTAGAACCCAGAGTATACACTTTAACCAATGCATGCCAACATTCCAGAACATGGTGACTCTGACCTCTGACAAAGAAAGGAACAATAGAACTCACTTCAGCCAGTCAGAAACCAAAGTTTTCATTTCTAAGTGTTGGTTGAGGAGAAGACAGAGGAATTGAAACTAAAGTAGTCTGTGCCCTTTGCTTTGGATTCCGACAGAAAGGCTTTAGAATCAGAAGGCAGCACTCTTACTGGAAGCAGTGAGGGGAGTCCCCCAGTCTCCAGCTAGAAAAATCCAAGACATCTGAGAGATGGAGAAAAAAGAACTAAAGGTAGGAAAAAATAAACAAAACTTCCAATCCTTCCCTTACGGAGTTTCACTGGTAAATAAATGCAGACCTCATATACACAGAGAGGTATTTCACCAAATGGCCTTGAGGCTAGAAGCCAAAAGGAGATGAGGAAATAACATCTACTTTTCCTTTACAGACATGGATACTTTCAGTGGGCTTGGAGCAGGATACACTTTGATCTTCTTTAACCCTGAGTTTGAAAATTGTTGTAACATCTGTTTCATAACTCAGCATTAAGTCTGATTTTCGAAAAATCACCCTCAATTGACATGGAGTCTCTAATCCAACTCCATGAGATTCTGAAGTAAACTTTACAACTGTGAATCCATTTTAAAAACATGAACCTCACCCACAGGAAGATAAAAATTGCTGAAAAAAAAAAAGAAAAAAATAACTTCTATATCCCTTTATAAAGCTACAGAGTCTAAATCTACATAAATCAAATCTACATAAATCAAGCGAGCTGGTGACACTTCACTACTAGATGCCCCTCATTTATAGGACCTATTAGTTGCCTCCATGACCATACTATACACCCACAGTTTTGGTCTATTTTACTATAAGATTCTAGGTGGATATAGATGGCTTGTTGTGGGATGAGTCAAGACTAATCTGCTACTCCCATACTGTTTAATCAAATCAAATTTGACAGCACTGTATATGGGATACCGATTTCTAACCACAGCCTACATCTTCAGTGAATCTCACAGACAAGAGCCCTAGGCAAGCAAGGAGGAGACCAAGCCTTACCAAACTTCCCGGGCATCAATGAGACTTAAGCATCCTCAAGACAGTAATGGGGAAGCCACTGATGTGGGTTTTCTCTCTCACAACAGTTGCTAACAAAGTATATTTTTGAAGCTTCACAGGACACTGTTAAAACCAGGCACTCTGGCTCTTTGGGTCCATATCTTGTCCCAGCTCTTATCTCTGAGGGTGCATTTCAGAAGGCAGCAGGCAGCAGAGAGCAAGTCAGAGCCAAGGAGACAATTCCTTCTGCCTGCTGCCTTTTTTCTCTTTTAAACTTGAGGGTGTTATGCTGAGCAAAATAAGTCAGGCAGAGAAGGACAGATACCATATGTTTGCATGTATAGGTGGATTAGGAGGAACTTAACAGAGGACCATGGGGGAGAAGAAGGGGAAAAATTGTGGGGGAGAGGGAGGGAGGCAAACCATGAGAGACTCTTGAATGCTGAGAACAAACTGAGGGCTAATGGGGTTGGGGGAGAGGGGAAGGGGGGTGATGGGCATGGGGAAGGGCACTTCTTGGGATGAGCACTGGGTGTTATATGGAAACCAACTTGACAATAAACTATATAAGAAAAAAGACAAAAATACACAAAAGCTGCCTGGGGCCTGAAGATCTGTTTATTTTGAAATTTAGAAAGAGTGGGAAGCCCACTCACTGAGCAGAGTCCAAATGTTCCTTGGCTCCATGCAAGGCCCCAGGGCCATCCCAGAGTGGGGAGCAGTGAGCCAGCAGAGCTTGAGAAAGCAGAGGCAGCCACTGAGCCAGCTTTTCACAGGGGCCAGAGGGACCACAGTGTCCCTCGACCTCTGCATTGGTAAAATCGGGCTGTTCCATTTTCCCAGCCACATATGGTCAAGGGATTGTAGAGCAAGTCTGTGCAGAGCACAAGACCTCAGGCCGATGCTGGGTGTCATTTGAACCCAGGTGCCAGTTGGTGCCAGATGATGGCAGCAAAGGCCATTTGGCTGTCTGAGCCCCTCCCCCTCGCACTTTTGCCCCGCATCACCTGATGGAGGTGAGGAGCACCACGGTGCCACCAGGCCCCTGGTGCTGAGCAGATGCTGGGCATTTGGGAACCAGATGCTTCCTAACTACCTCATCTCTGGGGGGCCCCCGTTAATCACTGTAATGTATCTGGGAAGAGAATGGTGTTTGGGTTTGGTCAGTGATTGCTGTTGTTTCCCAGGGTAAACAAACCACCATTAATCACACCTGTGAGTTGGAAAAGAAAAGAAAAAAACCCTGCCAGAAGCATTAGGCTGCTCTAAGCTAGCTCACTCCTACAGGTCGTCAGTGGTCCCTGCTCCGCCTCTCCCTGGCAATCAGTACAGCTGACTGGGGCCCTCCCCGTGGTCACAGCAGTGTGCCTGCTCAGGCCTGACTGTCCACAGGACCTTGATCAAACTCTGCTCTCGTCCACACTCTCTTCACTTTACCCAGAATCAGACTTTCTAGGACACTACAAATGGCACCGCGCCACTGTTGGAAGTTTACACAGCTCTCATGAAGTTTGTGTTGTTATCCCCAAAAGGCTCTTGCTAAAATGCGCTATTAGCCGGAGGATATGCACATTAATGCCATTAGCAAACAATAGTAACATGTTCAAGATGATGTGAGGAAGGTGCACACTAAGACCGCACCTCCTTCAAGGTAAACAGGAGCCCCCCAGCCCCAACACATGCACTCTCTCTGCCACCTGCCTTGAACCCACAAGGACTTTTATTATTGGTCCTTCACACAGCCTATGTCAGTCTTCCAAGACTGCCAGGTCACCCTCCTCCCCAGCACCCTCCACACAGCTCCGTCACACCGTCCTGTGCCCCCCTCCCAGCTTCCTCAACTTTGGAAACTGCCACACTGCGCCCTCTGTAATCTATCTGCCCTGATCAGTGAGATCCCCTGTATCTTCAAGCTGTTGTGTGGATGTGTCTTTCATCTTCTTGCTCTAACACAACCAGAATCTCTTCTCAGGGCACGGCTCCCCCTGCAGCTGTCTCGTCTCCCACACCCCCTCACACTGCCAAATCCGAGTGGGGTAGGCATTCTTGCCATGACCACTTTTCCTTCCTCCCTCCTCCCTAAAACCCTCAGCTTTGAACCTCATGGCATCAGACTACAGCACATCCTACCCCTCACTGTTGCTTTGACCCACCAACCTCTAGTTTACTTTCTTTCATTCCTTGATGATTTTAGCTCCCATTGCCCTGCCGCTGTCTCCAGTACTATTCCTGTCTTAATTCGTGGGGATTTCACATGTGTGTAAATTATCCTTGCAACATCCCACCCCATCCATCCCATTTCTTATCTTCTTGGACTTCATTTCTCCAATGATATTGTCTTTCACTCTATCTCAGCTACTCACTCCCAAAGTTATAACCTTGTCTATATTCTCTGATCTTCACTTCCTATCCTTCTAGCTGCTTGAACCTCCAATTCACTGACCTTTCCCCTGTCCCTCCTCTCCCTGTCCTTCACCCCTGTAAAGGGGTTCACTACCCTTCTTACCCAACTAAAATGCCACAATCAATCATTATAATCACGCCCATGCACATATACTTTTCTCCCTTGTCCTTCTCTCAATTTTATAAAACCACCACCCTAGAGACATTCAACTCTCCATCCACTGTGGTTTGCACATGGTCTGGAAAATACACACACCACCACAACTAATTGCTTTCACTTTAACGTCGTGAACACCATGCTCAAGTGAGCCCTTAATCTTGCTGTGCATGACCCTAGCCATCCCTGGTTCATTCACTGCCCAGAAGTCCTAAACTATTTCATACCTTCTCTCTCCTACCTCCTCCATCATTTTGTCCCTCATTCTCACTCTCAGCTGATTTTCTGTCTCCTACTTCTTAGGAAAATTGAAGCACTCAGAAAGCAACTTCCGGAAATCCCCATCATCTCCTCTACCCACTTACCAGCCACCTTTCCACGAGCATCTGTATCTTATGTACTCTGCCGCCCACCTGTAACCATAGTAACTAACCTGTCCTCAGTCTGAAGCCAGCCCCCCAACTGGTGCACAAGACCCCATCTCCTATCAAATGCTCAAGAATACTAGCCCATAATTGTACCTTTCTAACTTCAACTACTACTTTCACTTCCTTCAGCAAACGTAGTATCATTTCCCCCATCTTAAGAAACAAAGTTTCTTGTCCTTACCTCTACTTTCAGTTTCTGTCCGGTTTCCTGGCTCCCCTTTGAAGCGAAACTTCCAGAAAGTTGCCTATACTTGCTGCTCCAACTCCCCTTCTCTTTTCCCACTTAACCCCACCCGAAATAGGTTTTTATGTCCCCCACACCACTAAAAACTGTTCTTTTCAAGGATACCAATGTCTGCTTCCTTGCTGAATCCAATGGTAAATTCTCAGCCCTCATCTTACTTGATTTACCAGATTTTCTTTCTTTTTTTTATTCATTTGTTTTGAGAGAAAGAATGCAAGAGGAAGAGGAGCGGGGGGATGGGGAGAGAATTCACTAATTCGAATTGATCTCATGAACTAAGGGATCATGACGTGAGTCGAAATCAAGAGTCAGATGCTTAACCAACTGAAGCGCCCAGGCGCCCCTGATTTACCAGATTTTCATCTGATCACAGTTGATCACCTGCCCCCCACCCCCACCCCAGTCCTCTGCACTTAGTTCCCAGGACTCCCAACTTGATTTTCCTCCTGCCTCAGTGGCCGTGTCTTCCAAGTCTTTTTGTTTCTTCTTCTCTCCAACCTTCTGATTTGGAATTTTCAATCTTCTTCTCAGTTTATATCAACTTCCTTGCTGATCTTGTCCAGTCTCATACCATTTATATACCAATGATTCCCAAATTTATATTTCCATCCCATACATTGCTCCTAAAATCCTAACTCCTCTCTCCAACCCCTACTCATTTCAGCCCGGATATCTACAATGCATTTCATATCCTACATGCCTCAAACTGATTTTCTTCCCGGAAATCTCCACCAATATCCCCTTTGCAGCCAAATCAATTGATGGCATCTCTATCTTTCAGTGTGCTCAGGCCAAAACCCTCAGGAGTCATTTATGATTCTTTTCTTGTTTTCACATCCCACGTCTGTTATGTCAAGAAGCCCTTGACTAAACTTTCAAATTATATCCAGAATGTGTCTATTTTTCCCCACTTCTGCTATCACTCTGTTCTGAGCACCATGGTTCCCTGCTTGGATTATCACAAGGGCTTCCGAATGCTTCTTTCTGCTCTGGTCTTGCCCTACAGCAACTACAATGAGCTTTTCAAAGGGTATGTCAAATCATGTCGCTCTTTTTCTCCAAGCACCTCTCAAAGGCTCCCATCTAAGAGCAAAAGCCAGAGTCCTTCTAATAGCCTGTAGTGTCACACGTTATCCAGCCTCCCACATTACCTCTCTGGCCTCATCACTTCAGCCACTCCTTGCTATACCCCAAACATGTCAGGCAGTTTCGGGGTCTTCTGCCAGGACTTTCATAGCAGCTCTTCCCTTTGCCTACAATGGTTTCCCCCTGGGAATCTGGATTATTCTCTCACCTCCTTCAAGTCTTTGGTCAAATGTTCTTTTCCATGAGACCTACCCTGACCCCCTTATTTAATACCATTGCTACTTTTTTTCTTTTTTCCCATAGCATTTACTATCTTCTACTTATATTGTCTGTCTCCTCCTGCCAGAAGTTAAGCTCTACTAGATTCAAGGAACTTTGTCCACTTTGTTCAGACATATTTCAAGTAAATAGAACACTATGTCATATAGTTAGTGCTCAATGAATATTTGCTGAATGAATACATTCCTGAGGCCAAACATCATAAAATGTGAATGGGCTAGAGATCAGCCTGAGTGAACAACGACTATTTTGCTAGATGTTGGGGGTAGGAATAAGGGATAAAGGACATAATGCGAGGTTTGAGAAAGCATTAAAAGCAACTGCCTTTGGCCCTGGACCTAGTTCGGCTGTCAGAAAAGCAAACCATCAGCCCAAACTGGCAATACAGCCTGAGGCAAGTTCCTGGCTCACTATGCATCTCAGTCATCTCAACTATAAGATGAAAATAATACCTGAATTACAGGATTGTTGTAAGAAGTAAATAAAATAGTGTATATAAAGTGCCTAACACAGTGCCTGGTATACACTGGGTGCTTGAAAATGTAGCAATTATAATTTATCAAATCCCAATGTGCTATTTATGTCCTGGATTTATGAGGCCTTCAAATGGTACGGTTACTTCTCAAACCACAGTTCATCAAGAATTCCAAGACTTTGTTGAATTTCATTACAAAAAGGAGTGTCAATAACTTCCACAGGACGGCACTGTGTCCCAGCCCTGTTTCCCTGCATTTGATGGGTTTGAAATATTGTAAAATTGTGTGACTGATGCCCTCTGCTGGCTTTTGTTTTTCTTGACCTTGAGCCTTTGGCTTAGAAGATGTATAATGGCTCCATGCTTCCTTGAGAATGCTCAGCATGTATTCTTATATCCACAATTTAAGCCAGCTGCCTGAAGCCTTACTCAAAAGTTTATAGTACTGACATAGCATGCAGACATACCACTGACACCAGTCTGGTCACCACAGAGAACCAATGTGCTGCTGTCCTCAGATCCCTGCACAGCCTTCTAGTTGCCTGCCAATCATCCAGAAGCCACATCATGCCACAAAACAAAGCACACCTGCTGCTCTATACCTCTACCTCTCCCAGATCCCTTCCATTTCCAACTACAATCCAGACACCATTTTGGAAGGACAGCCCTCCTTCTTTGCTCTCACTTGCCACTAGCACCCACCCTCCAGTTTATCTACTGAAAGGAAGACTGACAGGAAGCAGAGCTGGGAGAAAGGGGTGCAGAGTGAGGAGGGGTGACAGTTCCCTACACAAAGAAGATTTTGTTTGGGATTTTAATTCCAATTCTACTGTAATGCATTTTCCTTCTATTTTCCCCTTCCCTTCCCACACACACACATCATAGTCCTCTTAAAGTCTAAATCGTTAACATTCTGCTTGCACACTTTCAGTGTTGTTTAAATTTCAGAGACTGACCACATCACTGTACTTAAGTGATAAGTAACTTTCCCAACAACTGTCACACCAGGTCACACCTATCATTACCTAGGCCTGCATCCCTATATCGCCAGCAGCAACCCAAAGCAGTGTGCCGTGAGTCTCATTATCTTCAGGTAGTACCACTTAAGAGCTTGGAGTTTCTTCAACCCAGAAAATTAATAGGCAACCAACGGAATGGGAAAAGATAGTTGCAAATGACATCAGATAAAGGGTTAATATCCAGAATCTATAAGGAACTCACCAAACTACACGCCCGAAAAACAAACAACCCAGTGAAGAAATGGGCAGAAGACATGAACAGACACTTCTCCAAAGAGGACATCCAGATGGCCAACAGACACATGAAACGATGCTCAGCATCCCTCCTCATCAGGGAAAGACAAATCAAAACCACACTGAGATACCACCTCACGCCAGTCAGAGTGGCTAAAATGAGCAAATCAGAGAACTCGAGATGCTGGCGAGGATGTGGAGACACGGGCACCCTCCTACACTGTTGGTGGGAATGTAAACTGGTACAGCCCCTCGGGAAAACAGTGTGGAGGTTCCTCAGGAAACTAACAACAGAACTCCCCTGTGACCCAGCAATAGCACTGCTAGGAGTTTACCCAAGGGATACAGAAATGCTGAGGCATAGGAGCACGTGTACCCCAATGTTCATAGCAGCACTCTCCACAATAGCTAAAACATGGAAAGAGCCTAAGTGTCCATCAACAGATGAATGGATCAAGAAGATGTGGTTTATCTATACCATGGAATACTACATGGCAATGAGAAACAATGAAATCTGGCCACGTGTAGCCACATGGATGGACCTTGAGGGTGTTATGCTGAGCAAAATAAGTCAGGCAGAGAAGGACAAATATCATATGTTTGCACGTATAGGAGGATTAGGAGGAACTTGACGGAGGAACAAGGGGGAGAAGAAGGGCGGAAATGGTGGGGGAAAGGGAGAGAGGCAAACCATGAGAGACTCTTGAATGCTGACAAAAACTGAGGACTGATGGATGTGGGGGGGAGGGGGGATGGGCATGGAGGAGAACACTTGTAGGGATGAGCACTGAGTGTTATGTGGAAACTAATTTGACAATAAACTATGTGTAAAAAAAAAAAAAAGAGCTTGGAGTTTAACATTTTCTTACAAAACATTTACGCCTTTTTTATTTGCATTTTTCTCCAAAACTTTTTGGAATTCATTTATATTCTTGGTCTGTGAAACTTCTTGGAGTTACTGCAGAAAGTGTATAAAATTATATTTTCACTTGTCTTAAACTTTCTCAAATTTCAAAGGGTGTCTTCTGTAACTCATGACTTGGTAAACCAAGATTCACTTTGACACTTTATACTTTCATAGGCAATGACACTGTATCTCTGTTGAACCTTCCTTCTAGGCTGTGGTGTTCTATTCTGTAATCCGTGTTCACAGGGCAGTCTTTCCCTTTGGTTCTTATCATTTTGATTTTATAATTATCTTTTTGTGACCCATTTCTAATTCCACTATAGCCTGGTTATGAGGCAACCAATTCTGTACAAAGAATTCCAAGTACAAAGGCACTAGATTCTGTTTAGATCTCAATACCCTTCCGGATTACGCCCAGAATTTAGAGCTGACATCCTCCAGATACTACAATTAGAACACTTGGCCTGAGTGTACCAGCTCAGGCACCTCAAACTTAATGTGTCCCATTCTTATCTTCTTATCTACTTTACCTCCAAACCTGTTCTCACTTCTGTCTTTGCATGGCACACAAATTCACTCAAGGCAGAACACTGTCATCCTACAGTCCCTTCCCTTTCTCAACAGGAGTCTATCAAGTTGTCTGACAGCCTCCCTAATCAGGCGTCTCATCTCCACGCCCACCAGCCTAGCCACCCTTATTCCAGACACTAACCCTTCATTATTGCCACAGAGCTCCCCAGGCTCAGCCCGAAAACTGCTGCCAGAATTTTTTATATGTAAACATATATATGCATACATATAGAGAGATCTATACACTCATGAAAGTGTGTTTGGTGGAAATCTTGTACCCCTTTTCAAAACCTCAATTTGCATTGACATTGACTACAGGATACCATAATTCAAAGCACTCGGCACTCTCAGACCCCAAACCCTCTCCCTGCAGCCCATCTATTCTGTGCTTCTGTTCACTGCCTGGATGCATCGGGTCCCCACGCACTTTGAACATACCGTTCACTCTGCTTGGAATATCATCCTCACCATCTTTCTACCTGAATTGAGTTGGCTGCCCAACTCTGACACCATCCACCCCTCAACTCCCCATCCCCCTCCCACTTTCACACCAAACTTCTACAGCCACCAAACCAAGTCCTGGGGGGCTCCAAATACTATACACAGTATGACACAGAAGAGCTGAAAACTGACAGCATGGGTGCATTAATTCATCCCACTGAAACTATTCTTGAACGTGGTTCAAATTTGGGGAAATTTCTGCTCATTGACTCGGATGCAGCTGCTTATGTGAGCTCCCTAAAGCTGATAATCACAAGCCTATTCAAATAAGGCAAACGTATTAAGACATTTTTTTAAAAAGCACTATTTTATACAATTCTTTACTACCTTCAACCACTGTTGCCGTGTTCCCAATGTGAACTGTACAGTAACTATGAGCCAGTTCTGGCCACTCACCAGGGGTGTAAAGGCCACACCCAATGCAGGCAGTAAATGGATGTTCTGAGCTCCACAAGTCAGTTTCCAAGATCCTTCTCTCCCCTCTGGCCAGTGTCATTGGACTAGGAAAGCAATCTAACTGGCCCTAGGGAAAACTACCCATTCTAATGAAACACTAGTCTCATCAGTCCAAAGAGCTGAAGACAGTAGTTCACAGTCCCGTTCAAGACATTTTTTTGAGAAATCTATGTTCAGAGAAATACAAGCATTACTTAGTTTCTGACTTGAAATTAATTTCTAGTGAGAAGGGATGGTGCAGAGATTTGCCCCAAATGAATTATTTCATGAAGTACCAGATATTGCGGGAAGCATTCAATGCATTTTATACTTCGTCCCTGACCCTCCCTAAGCCATCCTACAGATCAACCTGATACAACAGTAATGGCGAGCACTACTGTCCCTCTGCTCCATATCCAGTATTCTTCAAAGCACTCTGCGTACATCTCATCTAATTATCACTATTCTAGAGGTAAATACTTCCATTCCCACTTTACAGATGAAAGCACTGAAACACAGAGCAGTTGCATAACTACCCCAACACCTAATCATTTGCTCCCTCCTTAAATAAGCTGGATTGTGCCCAATGACCTGTGGTTAAAGCCCAAATTCCTGAATATTCACACCTCAAACCCCCAGAAGCCTAACCTCCCATGAAACACTTTCCCACCTTTGTGCTTGTCCTAAGAACAGATGTGGCACGACGGCATCCACATGTCACATTCAAGTGTGGCTTCTGTCCAGATTTAAATGTGACAGAATTTACAAGTCAGGTTTCGCATGAAAAATCACAATTACGGCTATTGCAATTTCATTTAGAAACCATTAGATTTCATTAGAAATCTGAAGCTCTGAAGCCAGGCCTACATTCTGACTAGAGACACTCAGCTGGTGCAGCGGGATCGCCCTCCTTGATCGGGGCCGAGCCCCATCCAGTTTTCAGCTGTCACTAGTCACACAAAGTATACCAACTTTACTTGCTCCTATTACTGACCTGATTCCTAAAGGCCTTTGCCACCTTGCCCTAAAATCATCTTTACTTACTTAAATCCCACCTAACCTCCAAGACCGAGCTCAAATGCCATCTCTAGTATTTTTAGTTACTCCAATTCAATTTGGCGTCCAGCCTCTGAATTCCCTCAGCATTCTGATTATGTATTGTGACACATCACACCCTCCTGGGCAATGAGTGTATACATGCCTCACTAAGAACTACATAGAAACCCTGAGGAAAGGTTAAATGACCAATTCTGTGATCTTAGGCAATGAAATGTCACAGCATCTAGGATTCTAGGATTTGAGCTGCAGATTAACAAAGGGAGAGAAGTGACCTGAACACACACACACACACATGCTTTCATTCTCTCTTCACTCTCCACGCCTCTTCCATCAGCCTTCTGTTTACAGAAAAATCATGGGACAACTTAATGGATGTGTTGTTACTTGTTTAATAAATAGAACCCACATCACTTCATTTGTTACAGCAAATAATGAGAGGCAATAATTCAAGAGGGCTCCAGAAAGCTTTTTCACCCACAAAATAATAGAAAGAATAAGCACCTTCACCACTCACGCCCTTGGTTAGCTTTTTTGTTTGATCTCCGTTCCCCCACCCACATCAGTATGTTGCTTCCAGAATGGGATTCTCCCTTCAAATCTTATACCTGTCGGGAGGCTAGTCTATCAGCTTCCCTTAAGAACAGAATGGAAGTCCCTAATTTAGCTGAGAAACCTGGACAAGTCTTCTTTGATTTCAGCCTCATCCCAAGGCCCATGAATGTTTTCTTTAAAAAGCTGCAGGCGAATGAGGTAGAAAGGGCAGAGGCAAGAGATGGAAACCAGCAGAAGGGCAAAGAGGATGGCTCCTACAACACTAATGGACAACAGGCCTCCCAAGGCTGAAAATGCAAAAAGCAGTGTGACACCCACGTAGCTACGGGGAGTACATGCCTTCAGTTTCTTCTGCAACATGGGCCACAGGGCAAAAATCTGGATGGCAAAAGTCACCATGATGAAGGCATGCAGGGACCGCGGCAGGCGTGAGGCGAGGCAGACAGAAGCGAAGATGGCCATGTTCAAGGACAGCGTGCTGGAAACAATGGCAGCATTGGCTCCATAGTCAAAGAAAATGAGGTGGCCTAGAAGCATGAAGACCGACATGGCATAGATGGTGTCAGTACTGACGGACTCTGTCAGGGTCTTCAGCACTGGTGAAAAACCGTAAGTGAAAGTAATGAAAACCAGGGCACTCTTCAAGTCAGCCCACCGGGTCCGGCCGCTCTTCTTCCGCCCTTCACCTCCGTCGATGAGATCAAACAAGACATAGCCAATCAGTGAAGAAGCCAGGCCAGTCCCAAAGAGCCACTGGGGGGCCAGAAGGCCCTCATCCATATACCACCAGATGACCACAAACACGCACACGCTGCACAGCTGCTGTATCACCACGCTCGACTCAAACACCACAGCCCAGTACTGGTATTTTCGGGCGTAGATGTTTTTCCGAAGCTCTTCCAGGAAACGCCGGTCCACATAGTTATCGGGAAATGGCTGTCGCTCGTACAAGACCTTCTGCCACTTGGCCTCCTTAGTGTCAGCTACAGGCTGGGCACCCATTGTCCTCTCCCGCAATCTCAGGCCAGCTCAGGCTCCCTCACAGAAGTCCACGTGGTTCTTGTTCCTTACCAAATTTTGCAGTAAGACCTCTCGGGAAATTCCATGCCGTGTGGCCGTTGATATTGAACCCACCTTGCTTTGCTTTCAAAGGCAGCAACCCAGGCTAGGCCCACAATAGATGAGTTTGTTCTCTGGGGCAGGATGGTAAAGCCACGGTCCTGGAAAAAGACACACTATGAACCTCATGAACCTCGGAAAGCTGTGAAACGTCCAGGAAGAACAGAGTTTCAAAGCAACTCAGTTTATTAAAAGTCTGTGCAAAACTACATGTGGTGGCCATTTTATAATCACGGACATTAACCCTTTGTTTCAGATTTTAAGTGATAATCCCACAGATGATAACAGACACCTGGTAGCTAGTACTTATTTGAGC
This sequence comes from Hyaena hyaena, assembly GCF_003009895.1. Lineage (NCBI taxonomy): Eukaryota > Metazoa > Chordata > Mammalia > Carnivora > Hyaenidae > Hyaena > Hyaena hyaena. The sequence goes on from NW_024081758.1 coordinate 65,665, forward strand.
GCCTACTACATGCCAAGTGCTTTCCATAGCTGCTTTCATTTAATCCCTGCAAGCTTTCAAGTCAGCATTAGCTCCACTTTAATTAGTAAACAAGAAAAAAAACCCGAGATTCAAAGTGCTTAGGTAACTGTAGGCCACGCTAAGTCAGTAATAGACAATGAGCCAGATTCAAACTAAAATCTGACCCTAAAAACCTGGGCCTCACATCATGTCTCCCTCTAAACCAGTTAGCTCAGGGGTTCACATATCCCTCAGGCTTCACCCAAAACCCTCCCAGGCCCTTTATGCTCATAGTTGCAATTAGTGTAAATTTCTAGGTATGGGATCCAAAGCTTTTATTTACTGAGTTCTCAAAGGCATCTGAAGAAAGAAAGAAAGGGAAGGAAAGAAAGAGAAAAGAAAAGGTATCAGTCTAACGACAACAGTAAACTGCACAAGACTGTACGGGCACTGAAGTTTATTCGGCCAAAACCAAGGGCTCCAACTAAAGAGTCTCAATCTATTACCTGAGCGTATCATCCTTCAAAGAGTCACCATTCCAATTATAACGGGGAAACTCTCGTGAGGTTCGAAGACAACGACCCCTTTTTCACAGTGAAAACTTAAGAGTCAGAAATACCGGGGTCACCCAGCAAGTCTGTGAAGAAACTGCTTACTGCCGACCTTATTTCTTCCATGGTGATAAGTTCTGTTTCACAAGCGAACCCCGCTGGGAGCCCCCCTCAAGGCAGCAGGGACCCCAGCCCATGGAGTTCACGGTCGCCGGCTGAAGGGTCTGCGGCGCCCAGAAGAGCAACGCCCCTCCGTAGTCCGGGGGTCGGGCAGGCGTCCCGGGGGCGCCCTACTCACCCTCCGGGGCCTTCCCCGCCCGCCGACGGGCGGGTGACGGAGGAGGGCAGGGGGTGACAGAGGGGGACGGTAAGGGGCGGAGGAGAAAGAGGCTTGGAAACACTGACTCCCAGTCGGAACCCACCTGCCCGCACTTCCTAGAGCTGCGCGGCCGGGAAGGGCGCCCGCCCGCCTCCTTTCCCATCCGGGGCGCCGGGGGTCGCGACGGCGGCCGAGCACTTCCGGGTCCGCCACCGCCCCTGCGGCAAGAGCGTCCGTCCCCGGCTAGAGAGACTGCGTGGTCGCTGCTGCCCCCTCCTGGCTGCTCAGAGGACCTCCAGGCTCCCCTCTCAGGACGCAGCACTCAGAGCCTAGGAAAAAGCCAATCCCCAACAGAAAGACAGGATTTGGCGTCCGAACAACGCCAGGTGTAGAGGCTGGGCTGGTAAAGAGAGATTATAAAGCCTATTTTCCCTTGAGCTCCTGTTATTAAGTCAGGCCCTCAACTGGGGACTTGCCATGCATCCATGAATTCATTGGACACACACAAGTACTGTATTAGGTGCTCCTGATGCAGCAGTGAATGAAGCCCACAAAAATTCCTGCTCTCCTGGAGCTTTCTGTCTTGTGCATTGAGCTGTAAAGTGATGATAGATATCCTCGTAGAGGACAAAATTGAGGTTCGGAGAGGTTGTGATGTGTCCAAAGCCACACGGCTGAAAAGTGGATTCATCAAGAGTCACATCCAGTTGTCTGTAGCTTCGAAGTGTGGTTCTTTCCTCTTTGCTGCCTAGAAGGAACTGGGATGGAGGACACAGTGGCTGAAAACAGCTGGAAACGGAATGGGAGGTTGCTAATATTCAGCTGACTTCATAGAACTCTCAGAGGATGCATAAACAGATGGAAGTAATAAAGCAGTAAAAGGATAGAGATAGTAGAATACAAGATATAGTGGGCACCAAAGTCAGAAAACCTGAATCCACTTCCCAGCTGTGTGACTCGGCAAATTATAATGCCCGAGCTTTGATTTTCTTCATCTGTAAAGCAGACATAACAGTATTTATACTGTTGGATACTTTATGGGAGAGTCGAAAGGCTCAAATACAAATCGTAGAAATGTTTTGTGAAGTGCTGGCTTTTGTAGAGTCTCCGTTAGCTTACTTTGCTCATGGTTTTGATGGCAATGCTTAAATGCAATAAATTCTACAAACCGATCTCTTTCCATTTCTCTCCAGGTTTCCGTGCCAAAATTTGACAAGATCCCTTGGTTCAGTGAGGGCAGCCTCACCAACAAGCCATTAGTGCTCAGCCTCCCCAAAAGGTAACATCCCAGCCACTGAGGGCAAAGGTTTCAACAAAGACCTCACAGAAGATGATTCTGGGGCAATTCTCAGAGAGGCAACTCTGGTCAGTTGAGAAACCCAAGATGAACGCTTCAAAACCAGAAACGGCCTGGCTCTCTCAGACAAAAGTGGGCCCTGACAATAGTCTTGTCAGGGGGACGAGCTCTCAATTGACCTCCCTCCCAGCAACCACCACACAACAACACAGAGGAATTCTGCCCGTGGATACCACTCTCCAAGCACTTCTAGCCTCCTCGGCATCTTACTTTTTCTCTCCTCTACTTTCATTTGAAATTTTCTCACTTTTAAGATTATACTTTCACGGGTCATTTCTATAGTTCGTTACTAGAGAAGTTTCTCTGAACGTGTAGAGTACCCCTGAAATTTTCTCATTTTAACCACCAAAAGTCTAGAACCATAAATTCCTGCCTTTATAGATAAGCAACTGGCTGGGTAGAACAATCTCCAGTCTCCTCAAGCCTGACACTTCCAAACAAAGTGTTGTGGAACATGTCTCTAGTTTTCAAACTAGGAGGTGTTGGTGTGTTAGCACCATCTGTGTGCTGACACGCAAAATACGTGAGCTTCCTCATTCCTACTGCGTTTTTGGTCCCTGGGTGTGGTGATATGCCCTGCTCTAGGGAGGAGAAGGGAGAGGAAGGGGGAGCATGAGGTAATTTGGGGGCTGAATGGTGAATGGGAGAAATCAGAAGGGGGGGTAGGGAGGAGCAGGTCAGGAAGCAACTTTGAAAGCATGTCGTAGGTGAAGAGGGGCAGCTCCCTGGCACGTGCGGCAGTTTGCTAGGGAGGTTGAACTTTCTAAAGGAGTTTTTCCTCCTCTTGGTAAGGGTCACATACCCTCTAGCCCATAGATAAGCAACTCTCCATGAGGGACATTCTCCCCATATTCCCTCTTCACTAACATGTACCTTTGCTGTATCTGCTGCACTTTTTCAAAGCCACAGTCTCAGTAAACAGACAGATGTGTGTATTTTCAGAGCACCTATGAAATGCTTGTTCAGTTCTGCTATTTGTACTTTGTATCTAAACTCTAGCTCACATCTTGCTAATGTGAAATGGCCAGTGTTTGACATCTAAATAGGGTAGTGGCCCACCATTCCATCCCAGCGCCCATTCTCATTAGACCTGCCCCTGCAGCCAGGAGTAAATAATCCCTGGGCATTCCTCTGTCACCCAGCTGTCTCAGTCCCTGACTATACAGTTTGTGGTACCTATAGGGGTAGGGGGAAGGGAGGGGAGAGCAGGCAGGGGACTTGTAAACGGCAGACCCAGAATACAGCTGGGCACCCCCAGGGCCTGTTCCCTTTCACAGCTGGTCCTGGAGTGTCAGAAGTGCCAGACTATTGACAGTCCACTGAAAAGGGAAAGTCAGTTTCCCCCTGGCCAGCTAACCTCAAGCTGTCACAAGGACAAATAACCTAAGCGGTCAGCAAAGCTCTACTTGTTTCTAAACTGAGAGTATCTGGGCAGCAATCTCAACTGTTGTGAAGAGAAATGGCACTTCCCCACCTCAAAAGACACTGACTGGACAACAGCAGTGTGGTGCCCTGAGCCTTCAGGAGGACAACACAGGAATACAGTCCTTGAAAGGATGGTTAGTTTGAGTATCAGCAACTCTTAAAAGATTAGAAACTCTTCCTCCGGCTAAAGCTCTGGGTTCCAAGCTGTTTATTTTTGGTAAAACCCTCTCGTAAGACCTTGGTAAGAAAGTTACAAACGTGCTTTAAGCATTACTTACTCCGGGACAAGCAGTTCTAGCACAGAACAGTCTAAAAGAGGAAGAAGCAGCTAGTAAAATGTACTCAGAGCACCTCTATCTGCAAGGTCCTGAAACACACCTGCAACCCCTCGCCTGTCCTGAAGTCACATTCCTCATTAGTCTCGAAAGCCCTCAGGTCACACAAGACCCTACTTATTTGAAATTACTGAGTGCTAAAGCAGTTCTAAAGTGGCCTCTGTTGTCTCTTGATCAGCATTTCTGCATCAAGTTCAAGGCAGGCTGTTGACAAATCAAACACAAAGGGGCTGGGTCAGACCCACCTCCCCTGCTCTTCCAGGGCCCAGGGAAATGGGGGGTAGAAATTAAACGAAAAATGCCTTGGGAACACCAGACTCCTTTCTTGTGCCTGTGTTATAAATGAACAATGAACAATGAAATCTTTCCTCATTAGTGAGGAGAGGTGTTCCTGGCATTCCGAGTTTCCATTTCTGGAATGCCAGGGGCATGCACAGTGCTGCACACACAGTTTATGATGTCCAGGCCCCCTGCTTGCCTTGGCCTCTTATGTTGTAACAAAATGAACTACAGCAGCAGCGAGGCAGGTCACACCTGTGAAGAGAACTGATTTTCTTCACTTCACCACTAACTAGAAAGAATGTTCCAGAACGGTTGGAAGAAGAATATGTTCCATGGGAAGAAATGAGTGGATTCAGCATCCAGGAACACAGACTCCAAGAAAGCAGGCCAGACAAGAAAAATCCTGCTCTTACTACTCATGAGTAACTTCTCCATAGGTCTTTTCAAGAAGGAGATCTGGGTGCATTTCACCCATTACATACCTGCTTTGATGAAGAATTTTTTAAAGCATTTCATTTCTTTTCATTTCATTTCATAGAGCAAGTGTGAGCAGGGAGGAAGGGGTCGAGGGGAGAGGGAGAGAGAGAGAGAGAAAATCTTAAGCAATCTTCATGCCCAGAGCAGAGCCAATGCAGGGCCCGATCTGAGCCTAAATCAAGAATTGGATGCCTGGGTGGCTCAGTTGGTTAAATGTCCAACTTCAGCTCAGGTCATGATCTCACAGTTTGTGGGAGCCCCACGTCAGGCTCTGTGCTGACATCTCGTTGCCTGGAGCCTGCTTCAGCTGTGTCTCCCTCTTTCTCTGCCCCTCCACCGCTTGCACTCTAGCTCTCTTTTAAAACATTAAATGTTTTTTTAAAAAGAATTGGACACTCAACTGACTGAGCCACCTGGAACAATTTTTTTCCTGCCTTAATTTGTATACTGTCTCTGACAATCCACAACTGGTGTTGATTAGTTCAAAACAAAAGGGACAGAAAAGCCAGAGTGACTTAAGAGGGCAAAACCATTATTTAAAAGCTGCCAACTGGCCTGCACCCTTTAGGACTAGGGTGGGGAACAACTCTTTAGGGCGTCCCTTGGGTTATCTCAGTTGGAAAGGAAACGATTTTGCTTTACCCTTCACGTGTCTTCTGGCTGGTCTGAGAATCCAATTGACATAAGACATATTAACAACAGAAAATCAAATTTAATTTTTTACATTCAGGAACCCACATGAGATTCCAAAGACAGTCACACCAAATGAGGTATATATGTCATCCTGAGCTAAAGGGAAGGAGGCAGGGGTTAGGGATTTCAATGGGAAAAAAGACAATTCATAAGAATGGAAAGAGTAAATGTTTGGTAAATGAATGTTTGCTGGGCCATCCAGAAACAGTGGGACACAGAGAGGCATTGTAACAGACTTTGCCAAGTTCCTCCCTGTCTACCGCCCCTAGTTCATACTATAGTGTAGTTCTGTGGGGATTCTGTGGGGGCCTCTGTCTAAACTCTTTTAGGCACTTAGGGGGAAAGTCAAAGTTTCTTCCTGAGTCTTCTGGGCCTTGATTGTTCTCAGCTCAAAATAATCTACAGGCCAAAGTGGCACGTTTTGGGGCTACTCATTCTGACCCCTGCATCTCTGAAACAAGCAAGGGCTTGGCTCTTCAAACCAGAGACTAGGATCTAACTTGCTCTTGTTTCGATTGTTGCTTCAGATCTCCTCATGCTTCTGCATTTCTGGCTTCACCTAAGAAGGATATGCATTTGCCTGCTTTGTTTCAAGTTCCAGTTGTCTTATCTAAGGTACTCAATTTTTTTTTTTTTAATTGAAAAGAAACCCTTAGTGGTTCCAGGATGACATAGAATGTAAATGTAAAGGTATTTCCTATCTCCTTAGCAGATCCTTGAGCCTGGAACACCATCATTGTCCTGTAGATATTTGCTGAATGAAAGAATGAGCACCACCCCCTCACCCCAGCTCAAGTGCACCAGCCCTAAGAATAAAGGTTGCAATCGTCAAAAAGCAGGGGGAGGAATCCTATTGAGAAATAGGCCCTGAGGCCTTCAGGACTTCCCAGCTGGTGTTCAGAGCCAGTCCCAGCCTCTGGACCCTCTGACCCTGTCCCATCACCACCTTGGATCCCTATGTCTCCCACCTACAGCATCCTACACCCATGGGCTTTCATATTGTCCTCCTCATGTCCCCTCCACCTCACAGAAATCAACTATGACTGGCTGCCAGGGGACACGCCTACAGGGCACTGCCCAGAGGGTTCCTGATCTTAAAGATGCGAGGAAGTCAGCAGCTCCCCTAGACCGAGGGAGAGCGTTCCGGGGTGTCCCAGCAGTTCTCACCTGAAAAGTACACGTACCCACAGGGCGGCTGCTAGCGTGCCCAGGCGGGGCTCCCAAGCACTTGGCACAGTGCCCCTCAGTGTGACGTCCCACCGTGCTGACAGCTCCGCTCTGTGAGCCACCGTTGCGTCGGCCTTGTGTCACGAAGCAGACAGCGGCTTACGGAGCCCTTCCTATGCGGTTTAGCGCAGATGGGGAGAGGAGGGAGTCAGATACCGCCTGGGCGAACGCTGCGTGGACGGCACGGGTGCATGGCAGCCAGCTGAGGCTGGAAAAGCGCCCTCGGGGCGGTGGGAGGGAGGGGTAGGGTGAGCAGAGAGCCCCAGGGAGTGTTTCCAGAGGAAGTGGCGTCCTTGTGCGAGCTGGAAGTTATTTCCACGGTGGAGGGAAGCGCCAGGGGAGCAAAAACGCGGAGCCTGAGCGTGCAGGAAGGGCTTGTAAACGTCAAGGAGTCAGGCCGCTGCAGGGGGCTTGCCGGGACGGGAACCGAGCCGACGGGTGCGTCCGGCGGGAGCGCTGCGCGGCCCAGGCAGAGGAGCCGCGGCGAGACCTTACGGGTTTTCAGCACGGGAAGGACAGGGGCAGGGCTGTGCTTGAGAGTCACTGCACGAATCCCCCAACATCCTAGACAGGCATGTAGGTACGAGTGACCCCAGGACATGCGCCAGGGGGTCTCTTCTTCACGAGACACGACTTTCACCGTCAGGATCCACCCGACGATTGCTGCAGAACCGGCTAGAAGCCGTCCTGTCTCCCTGAACTTCCGATTCATACAGCCTCTCGCCTGCCACCGAGCGCCTCCTCATCCCAGGCTGGCTGAATCTCTTCCGAGGCTTTAAGACTCCAGGCCCCAGACCCGCTGGGCGGGAAAGGCGGGAGAGGAAGCATTAATGACGACCCAGGCAGGTGGGAGGCCGGTTTCCGCAAGGCTTAGAATTTCATGGATGCAGTACTCAGAGGTGGCCGCTAGGGGGCATGCGAGAGCAAGCTGCGTGAAGGCGGCGGGTCTCGGGCAGGCCCAGCGGCTTACAAATCCATTCCTCCTGCGAGGAAAGACCGCAGAGCTCCAGTGCCTCGCCCTCATCCTCACCGGGTGAGGAGCTGCTCCTCCGCCGCCGACCCCGCTCCTCCCACGTCTGCGTGTGAAAGACCGTTGCCAGTTGCCCCTGCACATTGTAAAGGCAAGTAGGCGGAGGGAAGACAAATTGGACCTTTCGCCGTGTTAGGGTTTTGGGCTGCGCCTGAGAATTGAGTTGATATAGGACAGATTGATAGAAGAAGAGCCTACGAATCTATTTAATATGCATTTTACGTGACACAGGAGACCTCACAAGGAAATGAAGACCCAGGGAAGGGGCAAAACCTGAATGTCTTGTGCTCGGCTGAACAGAGATAGCCGAGAAAGTACCTAAAATAGATGGGGAGGCTAAGGAAGGTAACGATTATTTTAAAGAGGTCTGTGAGTACACAATTGTACAGAGTTGGCCGCCACCACGGAGGCCAGCACGTGTCCCCTGTGAGGTGAATGTGGGCTCAGCCCGCAGCTGCTGGGTTCTGGAAAGAAACTCTGGTATCTGGTGGGAGTGGAATGCACTGCAGACACTCTATCTCTTCCTTGATCCTCTAAATCAGGGACTCGCCGGGAGGCTTCGGCGGCCCTACAGCCAGCTAGAGGTCGTGGCCTCTGGGCACAGGTGCAAAGTGTCTGCCAACTGGCCCCCTTCCTCTTCCAGTCACAGGTCAAAGGGCAGAACTCCAAACATCCACCCTCCAAGTGGCATTCCTGCCCTGCCCAGGGGCGGTCCTGTACCAGACACCATTGTCTGTGCGTCTGGAGCAGTTCTCACTGAAGAGAGACAGAAAGGAAACAGAGACTCAGAGACTGAAAGACAGGGAGAGGAAAACAAACAGCAAAAAAGCAGCAGCAGAGAGGTAGGGAGGGGGACAAAATACCAAAAAAAGGAAACGCAAGAGGAGAGCAGAGCTAATGAAGAAGAAAAATAGACCATGAACACAAAGAAATGCAGCCTCCACGTTCCCCCATTTAAATGTCTACTGTGGGGCGGCTTCTTCACGAGACACGACTTTCACCTGCCATCTACGAGAGACCCCTCGACGCCGGGGACCGGGGAAGAGCCAAGTGTAGTGCAACAGCTGGATAACTGAGGCCAAGTGATCACTTGCTCAGAGCGCCTTCACGAGGCGGAGCAGATGGATGTGGCCGCCTGGGGACTCCCGCTGGCGTCCCCCTGAGACCCCCTTTGCCTATGTGCTGGGCTGGGTGTCACCGAGCTCGAGTTCCTCCATTACCAATGGAGTAGAAAATGCCACCTCAGTCTCTCTGAGCCCGCTCCCCATTCCCTCTCTTCTCTCTTTGATCTGAGTTTGCTGTTCTAGCCTAATGAGTCCGAGTCCAGATGAGAGCAGTATTTCTTTTGCTTTTAGCAGACCTGTGCCAAAACGGCCCCGCTAAAGACGCTGCAGCAGCAGAGACACGGCTGGGAAAATGTATACGAGGGCAACTTCCGGACTCGTTTAGCTATTTCTTTCTCACTGAGTCTTAAATTTTGAAAGCTGTGATCAGCACGGAAACTACCTTGCATGCTCCTAAGCCTGTGTATATTGATCAAACACATATAACGACAAATATGTTTTATAAATGATTTAATAATGACACCACTGACCTGAAATAATGACTGTCATAAAACCCAAGTTTAAGAAGTCTGGACAGTAGGTTTGACAGCTGTTGACAATATTTCATATATATTCGAAGTTTTTCCTAGTCAGCCATGTGAGTGTTTTAAAAACCATATTCAGCTTTATTCTTTAATCAAGATGACTGTTATTTTCAGACAGCGGGAAAATGTGTAATTATCATAGGGGTTTTTTTGAAAATATGTCTCTGATCGCCACCCTTTTCAAAGAGATATAAGAACCCCTAGGCCCTCATATGGGTCCTAAGAGTCTACTTTCTCCCTGAGGAAAGGTGGTCTTCATATGACCCTTTATCCAAGGAAATTTCTGGCTTACTGAAACTAAATACATGTGCTGACAAATCTCTTAACCCTTCTGGGCCACAATTTCCTTACTGTGTTCATTGAAAGAGTTGAACTAGAGGTGACCAAGGAGGTGTCTCTCATTTGAGGCAAGAGTGGAAAGGAGAAAAGGAGCAGAGGTGTCAAAGGGCAGGAAGGTTGGAGGCAAATTTGTCAGTGCTCCTCAGATATGTTCTGATGGCTGTTTTTAAAATGACCATCTGTTGCTTACATTTTTGGTTTTTGTTATGTGGAGAGGTGTGCGTGTGTGTGTGTGTGTGCGTGTGTGTGTGACAGAGAGAGGGAGAGAGAGAAGTGGAAAGAGGGAGAGGAAGAGAAATATACTTCTCTGTTTCTTTATCAAAGATTCAAGAAGGCCAAGGACTGGGGCCATGAGCCAGATCTTAGGAAACTCACTATATTAACCTCAAATATCAGGATGTGTCTAGTTGTGAAATGGGAAGGGCAGGCTTCTGGGGCCTGGCCGAAGGGCGCTTCATACCTCGGCTGGGCTCTCACTTTCTCATCACAGTTTCCAGCGGCTGTCTTGGGGACAGCTGCCCGGAAAATGAGAACCCCATTAACATTTCAGAGCTGCTTTCCTTGGGGGCTCTGACTCTACAGATGATGTAACCAGGGGCCTGTGCTCCGAACCACCAGCCAATTCACTCTCCAGTCCTGCTGCTGCTGAGCTGGCCTTAAGGAAACCCAGAGTGAGAAGCAGATGCTACAGAAGCTTCCAGGGCTAGGAAGGAAAGCGAGGCAGGAAGGAGTAAGCTGGGGACCTACAGAGCATGGAATCCCAAATTGTTAGCACCGACTTCCTTGTACACACATATGTATGGGGTATGTGTGACACTTCAAAATGCTTACAATGAGGGGCGCCTGGATGGCTTAGTCGGTTAAGCGTCCGACTTTCGCTTAGGTCATGATCTCGCGGTTCGTGGGTTCGAGCCCCACATTGGGCTCTTTGCTGACTGCCAGCTCAGAGCCTGGAGCCTGTTTCAGCCTGTGACTCCCTCTCTCTCTGACCCTCCCCTGCTCACGCTGTCTCTCTCTCTCTCTCTCTCTCTCCTAGAAATAAATAAAACTTTAAAAAAAATTAAGAAAAAAAAACAAAAACAAAAACAAAATGCTTACAGTGATTCACCCAGCCAGCCAACATGTGTTGAATGCCTACTGTGTACCAGGTTCTGTGATAGGCTCTAGGGATGCAAAGATCTCTGAGACATGCTTTTGCTTTTCAAGAACTCTCAGCCTGGTGGAGGAAAACAAGCCTTTTAGGAAGGAAGGAAGGAAGGAAGGAAGGAAGGAAGGAAGGAAGGAAGGAAGGAAGGAAGAAGGGAAGGAAGGGAGAAGGGAAGGGAAGGAAGAAAGAAGGGAAGGGAAGGGAAGGGAAGGGAAGGGAAGGAGAGCACCTGAGTGGCTCAGTTGGTTAAGTATCTGACTTTGGCTCAGGTCATAGTCTCACACTTCATGGGTTCGCACCCTGAGTCAGGTTATGTGCTGACAGTTTAGATCCTGGAGCCTGCTTCAGATTCTGTGTCTCCCTCTTTCTCCTCCTCCCTGACTCATTCTGTGTCTCTCTCAAAAATAGCATATCAATTTTTTTTAAATAAAGAAAGAATAACAGTACAAAATGCAACAAAAAGCTATACCAACTCAGGGCACCTGGGTGGCTCAGTCAGTTGGGTGTCCAACTCTTGATTTTGACTCAGGTCATGCTCTCATGGTTTGTGAGATGAAGTCCCACATCAGGCTCTGCACTGACAGCATGGAGCCTGCTTGAGATTTGCTCTCCCCTTCTGTCTCTGCCCCTCCCAGCCTCTCTCTCTCTCTCTCTCAAAATAAATTTAAAAACATTTTTAAAAAAGCTATACCAATGCTGATGGAATCAGAAAGGCAGGCATCCAACACAGATCAGGGCTGTGCAAAATGGTAAGAGGGACAGGAGAAAGACTTTCTGAGAAAGTAACAGGGAAGCTATGCCTTAAGGGATGACGAGCTAACCAGGCTTGGCAGGACAATATATAAACCATTTCATCTTCAGATTCTGGGGGATGACAGACATCATGGTTGTGGAACCCTGCAGTCACATCCGCAGTCATCATTAACTGGCAAGACCCTGCTATGCACCTTTGAGATCTCTCAGATGTGGGTGTTGCTTCATTTGCAATGAACTCTTATGAAGAAGCCAGAAGTCTGGAAAATGGGAAGGAGTGCCCTGCAGGAAAGACAAGAGTCTGCTTATAATGCCACCAAAAACAAACCTACCCAAGGATCCTCCCTTTTCCACTCCCACCTGTGCATGCCTCCCTCATCCTTTAGACTAAGTGTGAATGCCACTTCTTGAAGCCTCTCCCCATTCCTCCTAGGGACGTGGTCTCTCTCTTCTGAAGGCCCAGGAGTATCATCGCCACTTCTGTGATATAGTGTGTCCAACCTTGGATCACAGCCTCAGAGATGCATCTTAGTCTCAGAACTCACAGCTGGGAGGGAGGGTGGAGAGAGGGCCGAACCCCCACAGGTATTGCCCTCAGGGTATCAGGGAAGATCTGGCAGAAGATGGAATCTTCCAGAAGCCAAGCCTCTCTCACCCCTCACCCCCCACCCCGCCCCGCATCAGACAGTGGTCCACTCTCAGCTATCCTCAGTTACCTGCAACCAATCTTCTAGGTCATTATTCCATGCTGTTGTGGTGTTTCCTGGGTTGGAATGCCTGCCCCACGCCTTTTCCACCCCACCAACACCTACCCAAGAATTGCCTGCTCTTTTAGGCCATCTCAGACCTTTCCCTCTATGCCCCCCCACCCCCATCCAGATTAGCTCCGGAGCTTTTTTCAGTTTCACTGTGGCCTCAACGTATTAGTCACCATACCCTCCACACCATTGTGCTTCCTTGAACAGAGTCTGCTGGGTGTGAGCTGCTTGAGGTCTGAAGCTATGTGTTATTTGTTTCAGAGACCCCAGTACCTAATGAATGGGCAAATGAATGAATTTGTATTTTTCCCTGACCTTCCTTAGGGCCAGAAAATGTCTTATTCATCTTTGTGGCCCCAGCCCATCACCCTCCACGGGGTGGCCTCACAATAAATGTCTGTTGTTGAATGAATGAATTGAGTTGTTCACACTCATACTTTAACATACCAACCCACAACACTGTAATACTCACTTGATTCTTTTTAAACGGCCTAGAAAAATGAAATGTATTTTAAATATTTGTGAGGAGAATCCAACTTTGTCCCTAATTTTCAGTCCTCAAATCTTCAATAATAATGCCTTGTCCAAGTGCTTTATGTCTTTCAGAGGATGAAGCTACTTGTAGACCAGTCCACCGAGGATCTTAGGCACACACCACAGGCACCCCACATGCTGCACAGATATATTCCTCCCCTTTCCATTTCCCTCCCAGGGCAGCAGGAATGGGTCAGGGCGTAGGTGTACACACATGTAGTAACAAGTCAATAGGCCATCAAATAACAGGAAAGGGCTCTAATTCATAGCCATTTTCCGTTTGCCCCTGTGACCCATCTCCCCCATATTATAACATTCTATGAACCTGCCTCATGACTCTGATATCAGTGTGAGTGAAGAAGGGTAAGTTGTACCTGTACTACTGTATGCAGGGGTCCCAAGGTCACTGCCTAGTCTGTGGCTCATGCCCTCCTGCCTGAAGTCTTTCTGAACCTACCAGCTGGAGCCAAGCCTGGACTCAATGTCCACCCAGAATGGGGATGAGACCAGAGACTCCCTCTCTGTTTTATGGAAGGAATAACTGTGACCTCTCTTATTCCTCCACCTCTTTTCCCCTTCTTTGCTGCCCCAGGTACTGCCACCATTTCCTTACCTCTCTCTGTTTCTCTCTCCTCTTAGGCCAGGAGGGACATGAGTAACCCCACACTGGCCAGAAACAAGCAGCTGTGCTCCACATGTCAAGAAATAAAAATGGTAGGTCAGTGGGATGACAGAGATGGGCATGGGCATCCCAGGGCACAGCAATACCCCTTCCCCACCAGGGCCCAGTGGTGAGAAACCATGCTTTTTGCAGGGAAGGCCTTGATAAGGGCTGCAATTAAGTACCCACTGGCCCTGGGAGCACCATTATCTGACATAGTATGATAAATCCCCCCCATTTTCAGCAAACCAGAAGATAAGGTAGATCAGTCAGAGGGAGACAGATGAGATGAGTCACTTTACCTTGAGACCCTAAGGTAACCTCACACCTATAGAGGTTCAGGAGATTATGGGACTTCTTCCCCCTTAATATTTCCCCAACACAACACAACACACACGCAGACAATACAATCTGCCTCTACCAATTCAGTCATAAAATAAGTGGCTTAATCTTTGGGTCTATTGATTCAACCAGCACCTCAGGATAAAGGCTAAGAAGAGATTCTATAGTACTTTCTAGCTAGTGGGAGGAGTCTGTCACTGGGGGTGCAGAATGGTGGGGAATGAGGGAGTATTAAGAAAAGAAAGAGGAGAGGCGCCCAGCCGGCTCAGTGGATTAAGCATCTGACTCTTGATTTCGGCTCAGGTCATGATCTCACAGTTTATGAGTTCTAGCCCTGAGTCAGGCTACGCACTGACAGTGCAGATCCTGCTTGGGATTCTCCTTCTCCCTCTCTCTCTGCCCCTTCCCTCTCTCAAAATAAACAAGTAAAATTTTAAAAAATTTAATTAAAAAGAAAAGAAAGAGGACAGCATGGGAAGATGGAGGACACAAGGACCAAGGCCTACCATCTGTCAGAGTCGCTACAGAAAGAAGCCCTTGTCTGCAGGGATGCCATACAGGTCAGAGTTAGGACTTGGGTCAGTTTAAGGATTAGGGTTAGGGCCAATCCGGCTTGGGTCAAAGGTTAATTTAGCTAAATGGATAGGTTCAGGGTAGGAGTTGAGGAAGGGTCTTTACAATTCCGATATCCTATGATTCTCCTTTGAGTCTGGGCCGCTGTGTAATAAGAAGAAGGGCAAGAAGTGGAAGAAAAACAAGAGACATGTGAGAGCCTCCTTCGATGAAGTAGTGGTGAAAGTGCTTTGACTAATAGGACATGAAAGAGACCGGCAGTTTTGTGAAACTTTTGTGTGAGATTTGGAAATGTAACTGAGCTACCAACAAAAGTGTCTCTGATTGTTACAATCTATGTTCACGTCCTAGTTCATAAAGATCACAGTGTTCAGTGTTGGCGTTGACTGGCATCTGGGAAACTGGGATTGGGATTTCTTCTGGTCTTATTCCTGGAATCACCGTGTCCACATTTAGAATGCACTGACCCCGGGCCCAAGCTGGCCTTGGCCAGCTGGCTCACTTGGGACTTCAGCAGCTGTTTTCTTTCTCAAGACCTCTTCTCTGACCTTTGCCCTTGTCCAGACCTGACTGGATAGAACCACTGTGGTTTTACTGTTTGCTGCAGATGCCCAGAAGAAGGACCTCAAACAAGAAAGTGAGAACCAGTGCACACACGCCCAGTGAGAAACTATAGTAAGTTCGAACATGAACGTGAAATACCCTTGCTTCACTATGTACAATAGTGCCTTAACCTCCTCCTGGGGTCAGGGGTACTGCATATCTGCTGGAGTCACTGAGACCCCCCCCCCCCACCCTCCTTTCTCAGCAGGGGATTAGACGTAGATGCTGGAGAAGATAAAGACTCCTAGAAATAGAAGGAACTTCTTCAACCTGATAAATTGTGACTCTGGAAAACCCACAGCTAACATCATACTCCATGAAGAAAGACCGGGTATTTTCCCCTTAGATGAGGAACAAGATCAGGATGTCCATTCTTGCTGCTTCTGTTTAACAGGGTACTGTATGTTCTAGTTAGGGTGATTAAGACAAGAAAAAGAAATAAAAGGCAAACAGACTGGAAAGGAAGACATAAAACTGTATTTGCAAACAAAACAAAAAAAAACAAAAAACTGTATTTGCAGATGACATAATCTTATATTCAGAAAGTCCTAAGGGACCCACAGGAAACAAATAAAGCTATTACATGGGTATAGCAGAGTTACAGGATACAAGATCAAAAAACAAAAATCAGTTCTATTTCTATATACTAGCAATGACCAATTCAAAAATGAAATTAAGAAAGCAATTCCATTTACAATAATAGCATCACAAAATTAAAATACTTACGAATAAATTTAACAAAAATAAATGCAAGACTTGTACATCAGAAGCTACAAAACATCACATAGAGAAATTAAAGAAGATCTAAACAAATGGTGGGGGGGAACATGATTACGGCTTGGAGTGCTTGGCATTATTAAGCTGGCAATACTCCCAAAATGGTCTACACATTCAATACAATCCTCAAAATCTTGTAAGAGGTTGTTTTTTTTTTAAGAAACTGACAAGCAGATCTTAAAATTTATATGGAAATGCAATAGATGCAGTATACCCAAGACGCTCTTGAAAAAGAACAAAGTTACAGGACTCGCACTTCCTGATTTCAAAACTTGCTATAAAGCTACAATAAACAAGATTTTGTGGTACTGACCTAAGGATAAACATATGGATCAGGGGAACAGAATTGAGAGTCCAGAAATAGAACCTTACATTTGTGAACAGTTAAAAAAAAATTAACAGGAGAAAACCAAAAGTAATTACATACATCTGGGATCTGCATAAGAATTAGAATAAGAGAGGGGCACCTGGGTGGCTCAGTTGTTTAAGTGTCCTACTTCGCCTCAGATCATGATCTCACAGATCGTGGGTTTGAGCCCCACATCAGGCTCTGTGCTGACAGCTCGGAGCCTGTAGCCTGCTTCAGATTCTGTGTCTCCCTCTCTCTCTGCCCCTTCCTTGCTTATACTCTGTCTCTCTTTCTCAAAAATAAAATAAAACTTTTTAAAAAAGAATTAGAATAAGAGGTCCTGAACAGCTAATTTTTAACAAAGGTGTCAAGACAATTTAAGGAGGAGAGAATAGTTTTTTTCAGTAAATGGTACCTAGACAGCTCTATATCCACATGCAAAAAAAGTGAAGTTGTGTCCCTCCCTCACATCATATACACAAAAGAGCTACAAATGGATCAAACACCTAATTGTAAGAGCTAGAACATAAAACTCCTGGAGGAAAATAAGTGTAAATCTTCATGACCTTGAATAAGGCAATGGTTTCTTAGATATGTCAACAAAAGCACAAACAACCACAACAAAAATACATAAATTCTACTTCCCGAAAATTAAAAATCTTTTTGCTGCAAAGAACATCAAGGACATGAAAAGACAACCCACAGGTTGGGAGAGCATGTTTGCAAATCATCTATCTAGTAAGGGACTAGAATCCAAAATATTAAAAAAAAAAAAAACTCACCCCATTTACAACTCCACAATAAAAACAAACATCCTGATTTTAAATTGGGCAAAAAACTTCAAAAAACATTTCTCCAAAGAAGATACATAAATGGTCAATAAACCTGTGAAAAGGTGCCTAACATCATCAGCCTTTAGGGAAATGCAATCAAAACCATAATGAGATATTATTTTTTAAATTATTTATTTATTTTAATGTTTTATTTATTTTTGAGAGAGACATAGAGACAGCATGAACAGGGGAGGGTCAGAGAGAGAGAGGGAGACACAGAATCCAAAGACAGCCTCCAGGCTCTGAGCTAGCTGTCAGCACAGACCCCGACACGGGGCTCAAACCCACGAACCATGAGATCATGACCTGAGCTGAAGTTGGACACTCAACTGACTGAGCCACGCAGGCACCCCTATTTATTTTTGAGAAAGAGAGAGAGAGCAGGGGAGGGGCAAAGAGAGAGGGAGACACAGAATCTGAAGCGGGCTCCAGGCTCTGAGCTGTCAGCACAGAGCCCAATGCAGTGCTTCAATGCATGAACCGAGAAGTCACGAACTGAGCCGAAGTCAGATGCTTAACCTACTGAGCCACCCAGATGCCTCCTAATGAGATATTATCTTACATCCACAAGAACAACCATAATAAAAAAGTGGATGACAATAAGTGTTGATGAGGATGTGGAAAAACTGGGACCCCCATACATGGCTGGTGGGAATGTAAAACAATGCAGCTGCTTTAGGAAACAGCTTGGCAATTCCTCAAACTGTAGAGCCAACAATGTATGACCCAATGGTATGAACAATTGTATGTCCCAACAATTCCATCCTAGATGTATAAGCAAGAGAACTGAAAACGTATGTCCATACACAAACTTGTACAAGAATGTTGATAGCAGCGTTATTCGTAATAGTGAAAATACCTCAAAGGTCTATCAACTGATAAATGCATAAACAAAATGTGATTCAATCCATATAATAGCATATTATTCAGCCACAGAAGGAAAGCACTTCTATATGCTACAACCAGGATAAACCTTGAAACCATTTTGTTATGTAAAAGACACCAGACAGTAAACAGCACATATTGTATTGATTTCATTTATATGAAATGTCCGAAAAAGGCAAATCTAGAGAACTAGAAAATGGGTAGTGGTTGCCAGGGATATGAATGAAGAAATGAAGAGTGAGTGCTAATGAGGACAGAGTTTCTTCCTGAGCTGGTGAAAATCTTCTGGAAGTAGATAGTGGCAATTGTTGTGCAACTTTGTGACACTACTAAAAACCACTGAGTTGGACGCTGAGATGGTGAATCATATGGTGTCTAAATTTATGAAAAGATTAACACTAGAAAAATATTTAAAACAATAAAAGCATCAAGTGGATGAATACCAAAAACAGAAAAATCCTAAATAGGACCTGGCATGTATAAACTACTCATATTCCTGCATGAGTACCCACACCAGGAGCTCAACTGTTTAGTGTGGAAGTAATACCCACTGAATGTTAGGGTTGTGAGTCACCAGGGTATCTGCCTAACCTTTATGTAAACTGTCTCTTACTACATCTCTGCTCCAAACAACTCATATTCCCCTTAAAATGTCTATTTTGTAGTCCTTCTGTTATCTGCATTGTTCTCTAATACACACTTTCAAGCCCTTTCAAAGTAAGATGTCAAGCTGGACATACTGTAGGGAGTTAGAGGCATTCTCTAACATATGTAAATTAACTGGTTCCAAAAGTCTATTTATGTAATTCAATTCATTGCAACAAATATGTATTAATTGCCTACCATGGGCCAGATGCTTAGGTAATAAATAGCTCAGCTATGAAGGAAAAATAAGTAAATAAAAGAATAAGACATAAGCCAATAGGTAAGCAAATAATGATAATAAAATGATGAATAGAAATAGAAATGGACCTGGTGGGAAGGTCAACGTTTTCAAGACTGAATAGGAAGGAGATGACCACATGACACACTTCTTCTCAGGGACAAACATGCGATCTTTGGTAGCTTTGTTCTGGGGGAGTCCCCGTAGCCCACTCATGCATACAACAGTACTAGCTGGATTTAGGGGCTTTTGAAAAGGATCATGCTAATCAGGAGAAGGTAGAGATTTTCCTTCATATTTCTTTGGAACAGAGCCAACTTCGGAAGAAACTTGTGAAAAAGCAGTGTGTCTCCCTCATTCTCATCCCTTCTCTGTATCTAGAAATCTTTTCTCAGGTTCTCACCAAAGTCTTTGCTGTCCTCCCTACTCCCAGATGCTCCTGTTACTGGATCATTCTTTACTCCCCCTCCCCTCACTTTCCCTCAACTAATGAGTTACAACAATCTTCTTAAATACTGTAGGTGCTTGGCATTTCATTAACTTAATATTAAGATTTTTCTCTATTTTCAAGCACCTCTGAAGGTCCTTAATTTGCAGTTTTGTTGTGTCATAAATTTATTTGTTTTTAACTTTGAGAGAGAAAGAGAGAGACAGGTCATGAGTGGGGGAAAGGCAGAGAGAGAGAGGGAAACAGAATCCAAAGCAGGCTCCAGGCTCTGAGCGTCAGCACAGAGCTCGATGTGGGACTCGAACTCACAGACCTTGAGATCATGATCATCCAAAGTCGGATGCTTAACCATTTAACCAACTGAGCCACCCAGGTGCCCCCTGGGTCATAAATTTAAATTGCAAGTCACTCAATGAGTAGCCCAGCTGAACACCTGCACCAGCATTTTGTTATTATCTTTTCATTGTCATGGCTACAATATCTTTTGAGAAATAATGGGAAATATGATTATTAGAGAAAGCCTGAGCCCCAAAAGAAAACCAATATCTAGTACTAGTAACAAACCTGAAAAAGTTCAAGAAAATAATGTCTTAATCAGGAATACCATAACTGTATAATTTATTTTAGTCCTATATGAAGGGCACACTTAAAACTTCCAAGTGTGTTTCAAAGGGGGTTCATTCATTCACTAAATTGTTCAACAAATATTTCTTAAACAGACACTGTGTTAGAACCTGGAAATACAATATTAGAGACATGGTCTCTGCCCTGGGGAGGCTGAAAGTCTATAAAGGAAACCAGACATCAAGCAAGGAAATACAATAAAAACCTTAGGAGTATTCTGATAGAGGAAACCTAGGGAACAGTGAGAACCGAAGGCAGACCACCTAACAGTGGTCTGGGAGTCACTGGTGTATGTGAGGAGCTGACAGGTGATCTGAGACCTGAAGAATATTGGAGGTGAGCTCCATAAAGAGAATTGGAGGATTCATCAATCTTGAGGTTTCTAATTTTAAAATCTGATAACCTGGGAAGAGCACAGACCCTATGAATTGTGCGCAGGTGACCCCTCTGGTTCATTCATGTCACAAAAGAATATATGAATGATTCTAACACTAGATACAACTTGAATTTGCTAAGGTGGTGCATTATTTATTTAAATTGGGTTACAGTTTTGGGCAATGCTCTAAATGAGACTTTCTTTCAGGTACAACCAAGAACTCTGATGATTCCTCATAATCTGAAACTATCCTTTGAGAATTTTATGAGTCATAGGTAAGTCTAAGATTTCATTCAAGACATTATTTTAATTCTGATTACATCAGTTTGGGGGCAAAGAACAGTGGATTGAGAAACACAGGAAGTAGAATGTTCAGGGAATCCTTAGTGAATGGGCCTGTTGACTGGTTTCATTTCCTGGTTAAACAAGATAGTTAGACCAAAAAAGTTGTTTTCATCCTTTTCCTTGAGCAGCTACTGAAATTATGGTAGAAGGTAGAATCCGCCTTTCCACTTCCCCAAGAACAGTACAAGGGGGAGATGGGAGATTCCTCTGGTAACTCAGGCAGAAGTGAGCACACATTCTACATGCAGATGACTTCTGTAAGTGAGAAGGTATGGGAGATTGTGCATAATCTGTTCTCAGTCCAGGACATTCTCTGCTACTTTTTACTAACTAAAATTCCTGTCATCCATTTGTATGGTGATCATTGGCTGCTTTCTTAACAAGCTCAAGTGCATAAAAAATAAAATCCATTCAGACTTTTGATGAGTTGGATTTCAGGGTAGTTTTCTTCTTCTTCTTCTTCTTCTCCTCCTTCTCCTTCTCCTTCTCCTTCTCCTTCTCCTTCTCCTTCTCCTTCTCCTTCTCCTTCTCCTTCTCCTTCTCCTTCTCCTTCTTCTTCTTCTTCTTCTTCTTCTTCTTCTTCTTCTTCTTCTTCTTCTTCTTCTGTATTTAGCTATCAGAAAGGGAAGAAGGACTCAATTTTTGCTTCATTAAAAAACTCAAACTACAGACTCACCCTGGATAAGGCATCAGTATAGGTAGATTTATGTACAGTCACAGTCAGACTTGATGCGACCAATCAAAAAAGTTATATGTGATCTAATGACAGCCTTTAACTTTTTTAGCCCATACAAAGGCAATAATATGGAAAAACAAATGTGTGGGGTTTTTTTGTAATTTTATGTTGGACAGCAGTAGATACTATGATTCCTTTAATGAAATTTGCTCCAAGCTGAGATGTAGATTCTGAGGCAAGGGGACCATGTCCTGAGTGGCTGGTCCCGAGAGATAGCATCTGGGAGGACATGGGTAGTGTATTTGAACCTGACAGGATCCAGCACTAATAACATTGACCTACATTGACTCTATACTTTTAAAAGGCTCCTTTCAGACCATAATAAAAGTAATTTGGCTCAATATTCTTTATCGACTTTAAATGGAAAACTGAACTATCTAAAGTCTGGGACTTCTGAGCATAAGTTTCACTCTCCTATGAAAGAATTTAAAAAAATTTTTAAATATTTATTTATTTTTGAGAGACAAAACATGAGCAGCAGAGGGTCAGAGAGACAGAAGACACAGAATCCAAAGCAGGCTCCAGGCTATGAGCTATCAGCACAGAGTCCAATGTAAGGCTCAAGCCCACAAACCATGAGACCATGACCTGAGCCAAGATCAGATTCTCAACCGACTAAGCCACTCAGGTGCCCCAAGAACTATTGAAATTTGTTGCCCTAGTTTATTTATCTTGCAAGTTTGGTATTTTAAGTGAAGTCCCAAATTCATGAATCATTAGCTGATTTTAAACAAGATCTCATTCCTATTGAGCTAGACTAAAGGTTGAACTAACCCTAAAATCATGTCAACACTAACCTGAAGTATCATTATGTTGGCCATTTTTTTTCCAATGTTATGAAGGAAAACAGACCCCTTCTGTTTGAGATTTAGGTAGTGTGACTATAAAGTAAGGTCCTGGTTCTGTTTGTAGCTTATTAAATTGGTCCTCACGGTTTTTGAGTCTCAGGTAGAATTGTACTTACTGAAATAATAGTTTTTTAAAAGTGACTTTAGGGTGTCTGGGTGGCTCAGTTGTTAAGCATCTGACTTTGGCTCAGGCCAGGATCACACAGTTCATGAGTTTGAGTTTCACATGGGGTGAGCTTGATCCCTGCTTTGGGTGAGCTCTACCTCTCTCTCTCTCTCTCTCTCTCTCTCTCTCTCTCTCTCTCACACACACACACACACACACACACTTTCTCTCTCTCTCTCAAAAAAGTGACTTAAACTCTACTATTGTAAAAATTAAGGGTTGTGTGTTAAATGGAAGGAACAAAGGCAAGAAGGAAGAGAAAGAGGGAGAAAGAGAGAAGAAATATTAATGGAGGCATATATATTTGTTGAATTATAATGCAAACAAGCCTTAAATAATTCAGTCTGACAAATACCACTTTCTGGTTTGCTCAATATGGGTGATAGAAGGGATTTTTTTTTCTTAGTCCCACTGAGTCCCCCAATGACAGTTGAGTAAAATAAACTGGCCAGATGGGCCATATTTTTGGTAACAAAGTAAAAATAATCTTGGAAAGTCTTTGTAGAAATAGAAACCATGAAATGAATGTAGAGACTTAGATATCCCATTAAAGTTTACAGGTCTGTCAGCCTTTAGAAATTAAGCAATCTAATATAGAAATGGTTTGGGCTCATATCTGTTTTGGTCGAGGGTCACGTCCACAGCCTTAGACACCAGGAGAAATAGGATGTGGTCAAGACATTTTCTCCAAATCTGAAAGTGAAATAGGTGATGGGGATTAAGGACTGCACTTGTCGTGATGAGCACCAGGTGATTAAAATAAGAACTTAAAATAAATAAATAAATAAATAAATAAATGATTCTTTATAAAAATTTACTTAATCGAAGTTGGATTAACAGCAAAGTATTTCTACATGGTTTCTGTTTTGCTTTAATAACACTCAAAAGTAGAGAAATGAGTCTAACACAATAATATTGATGTCCGGTAATGACATCTCAACAGGTTTGAGTACTTATAGTGGGTAACATACTACCTCCACAGTAGTAGAATGAAGAGGATAAAACAAGATATTTTTAAGGTAAAAATACGTGAAATGAAATGAAATGAAATAAAAAGGTTCTAACCAAAAGATTCTGTTTTGCACTTGAAGGGTAGATTATGGGTCTGGAAAAATTGTTACTTTTTTCTGGATGCTGGAGGGTTCTTGATTCCTTCTATTTTTAGACCATACGTGTTCTGACAGTGAATGAAATATTTATTTCAATGAGGTTTTTATCTAAATCCATAAAGCAAGAAGAGCCTGAGATGCAGTGGTCTCTGGTCCAGCCATCTCACCCTGCGGCAAAGTGGTCTGAGCACCAGGTTAACAGGTGCTGGACTCAAGACAGCATCTGTGTTGTAAAATGTATAAAAGTACATTCCTTTCCACCGAGCTCAGTGCCCTACCTAATGTGTTTTCTTGCTTCTTCCAAACAGAATGAGTCTTCCTCCACCAAAAGCCAAGACTGTATCTGAAGATTCCAGTAATGACATCTCAACAGGTTTGAGTTTTTAGAATACTTGTAGTGGGAAACATACTACCCCAACAGTAGTAGGAGGAAAAGTTTAATCCCTAAGATAGGTTCTAAAGTATCTGAACATGTTCCCACTGCCCGCCTCTTTCTCTTTTCACATACTGCTTACAGCCTGTTTAGACTGATCCTCAGCCCTCCCTTCACACCAGCCCACCTGCCCCCTCTCCAGGCCTCACTGGCTTTTATCACCGCCACATTCCTTCCCAGAGCCTCTACGTGCCACATGGCCCTGTCTCATTCTTTCTAAAGAGCCCCGTAATCTACTTGCTGAAGAATTTTCATGGAAATGGGGCACAAAGTAGGTAATTCTGTCTCAGTACCAGTTAAGGTGGGAAAGGAACTGCTTGCCCACACACCTGGATGGCCTCACCAAAGCCCTGAACCTTCCACCCCACAGGCTTCCTAAACCGCCTGCCTTCTCCCAGCAGTGGCCCAGTGCTATTCTTATGTTCACTTGCTATTAATAGAAAAAAAGGATAGCATACACACATAAGATGAGCACATTATGTTCTTGGAGGTACTCTGGCTCTTGTGCCTACAGTCCATCCAAGGACAGAATCTTAGAGGGGGACTTCAGGAGGGTGCTTCTGGAGCTGGCGAGGAGTGGAAGCCTGGTGGACCTACTGTAGATTGCCGCCGTGACACTTCTAAGCTTCCCCGAGGTTATTGTAAAAGCACCAGCCTAGAAGCAAGGAGGCCTGGCCTCCAAGCCTCATCTTGCTGTACAGGGCTGACCAAATTCTTTAACCTATCTGGGCCTCTGTGTTCCCACCTGTAAGACCAGAGAAGCTTTCTGCCTGCCCGCCCCCTCCCCTGAGAGCCAGACACTTCGTCCAAGCAGCCTTTATCTTTGATCAGCCCAGAAAAACTGCTGACACAGCTCTGGCCCCGGTGGTTTACATGGCTTAGACGTGTCCCTGACGAAGCTCTTGCTGCTTGCTGCCCAAGCTGCCACCCACCTGTGCAGCAAGGCCCGTGGACATGCTCCACATGCCAGACAGCTGACTCATCCCAGTGAACATTCCTGCCAGTCACTGCCCAACTCTTCTCATTGATCGCAACTGCAACTTCTAGTATTTTTCTGGATTCAGCTAACCTTTGTATATTATCAGTATACCAAGTATACCATTTACTTGGTGAGACCCAAGTAAACGGAAAGAGCCTATCTCTGTCCATGATGGGGATTTTTTTCTAGATTCAGTTATCTTAACTCTGACTTTGAGTCCAGAATATCTCATGACACAAGCTATTGTCGGTAAACATTGGTGGAGATGTGAACCACCTGACTTGGCCGACCACCTGGCCCAGTGAGGGGACACTGAGCTAGGATTAAAGAGATCTGGGTTCTGGTCTTAGGTCCATCAGTGCCTGTGACCCTGGACCTTTGTTTCTTCTTTATTCCAGTGATGAGACTGAACCGGATCCTAGGTCTGTAGTCTTGTGACATCTCTTAGCTCTCACTCAGCTGGAGCAAGGAGCTTTTCCAGAGAATTCAGGACTCCCAAGTCCCTTACATTCAGTGACTTCCAATAGAAAGATGTTATTTCATGCACTAATTTACTCTCCTTCAAGCAATGTGTCTTTTGGAAAAGTTGAAGATTAAGCAACTTTTTTATAAATAGAATCATGTTTGAAGAAGAGGTCAGGATGATGAGGTTTTTAAGGAACCCTAAATTAAATCATTTCATAAAATGATGGTTCATTCTGACATGCAAGTACTATCACAATTTTTTGTAAGATCACGTGTGTTTGTTTGTTTGTTTGAAGACAGAACCGTATTTGTGTTCCTAAAAAGTCTTTTGGAAATCAAATCCTCTTTTCCCTTTGACTCACATTATAACTCCAGACACATTTTATATTCACTTTTTATTTAATTGGCCACAACTTTTAATACGAGTTTTGCTTCTAGGTATTCTTCTCTGACCTCCTTGACAAGATTAGTAGAAGCTTAAAGATGGTTTTATTAAAAGAAATTCTTATGTGAACTTCAAATCTGTTTTATAAGGTTGAACAAAGGTCTTTGGTGACTTTTAGATATTTTGAATTTCTTTAAAAATAGACTCTAAGAAGCCCTTGCTTTACCTTCTTCTTGCACTGTCTTCCAGAGAGTATTCACTACAGACTGCCCATTATGGGCCCTAGGACAGCTGTCTTCCACGGACTGTTGGCAGATACCTACAAATCTCTGCAGGAGATGGAGCTCTCTTCTTTGCCCAGAAAGGAGCCCGTGGGCAAGAAAATGATGCAGTGAATGGTTGGAGCTCATCCTCTTCCAGACTCGCCAAGAGAAAACAAGTTAACCAAGCCTGTTTCTGACGCTAACGTATTCTCATAATTCCCCCCACCCCCAGTCACCAAAAAGGTGACTCACTTTTGCCTTTGTGGTTGCTAGAATTCTAGCTCTTGCCAGTCTCCTTCTCACTTTTCCTGAAGATAAGTGGTTTAATTTACATGATGATAAAGATTTGCTGATTCAAATGGAACATTTTGAGTGTCATTAATTTTATTTTTTTAAGATTCATCATTGTGCTGTAATAGACAACACTCTTCTGTTTCTAAGATGTGAATTTTCTGTGAAAATTATTTCAGCTCTTCTTCAGAGAAGAGGGCTGGAGATGGCTCCTGGAGGTCCCTCAGGAGTTCAACCTATTGAGAGAGAGAGAAATGGAGGTCACCCTTCTGTCCTTGTCTCTGTCAGTTAAGTGACAAGAGGATACTATGGTGCAATGGGGAAAATGGCAAGTGATTAGTGGTTGCAGCCGTCAAGGACAGGAATGTGCCTTGTCTTGCCCCGCTCACATGATGTCGTTTAGCGCCCTGTGTATAATCAGATATTCATCTAATCTTTGCTCAGTCGTATCTAAACCACGTGCTTGTATGCTGTCATTTCATTACTTTGGTTTGAGAATGTACACCTTCAACTCTGTCCTGATCCATGTGTCAGCAGTGTGAGGGAGACAGAGGAAAACTCTAGGCTTGGAAATATTACATTTATAGGCACAAGTAGTCCATACCCAGTTTCAGGCAGGCTCATATAAAATTCTTTATATCCATTCTTTATGGTGCAGTGGCCTTGTGGAACCCCCAAATCCTGGCTAAATGGACATTGGGCCAACACATGAGAACCAACCTCTGTGCTGGTTGTATTTGAAGAACAGCCTTCAGGAATCTTTAACAAATGGTCTGGTACTTAAACTGACCTCATTTCTTACACACACACACACACACACACACACACACACACACACACAAAACCCCCCAAAACCAGTAAAACTTGCTCTATTGCCCTATGTTTCTGGTAGGCTAGGATTCTTGGTTTCAGTTCAGTTAGAGTTCAGTATCTCCAGAAGTAATAAGCACTTCCTCTTGGGGCACACACGAATCGTGATTCCACTTCAGATCATTGCCATGGGACAGACAAACCATGGATAAAAATGTTTCTTCTTTTTTGTTTTACAAATTAACATATCTAATAAAAGGATTTGGGGTATCTGTACCCCTGAATTAGGGAGAAATATATGCCTGAAGCATAATTATTTGGAGTTTTTGAGGTAATTTGAATATTACATGCCTAGTCAGAGAGAATGCTTCCTAAGTCTCAAGAAGTCCCTATCTGGAGTACAAGGGTGTTTCCAAAATCTCATCAAGAAGAATAACATTCTAGTGTTTGCCAGTGTTCTAGTGGGGTGACTGAGAACAATAGTCTATATTAGTGGTTCTTAAACTTTTCATTGTAGGAAACTTTTACACTCTTAAAGACCAAGAATCCTAAGTACAGTCGCTGTTTCATACATGCAATTCTTATCTCTAGAAAAATGTATAACTTAACGAGGATGGGAATGATATCTCATGCTAAGAGTATCTTCCCACAGGAGCTACCCAGATGCATACTTGGAAGATATTTACAAGAAAATTCCATTCCTAGGTTGCCAAGCAATATGAGAAAACAGGAGCTGAGTTCCCTGAATTGGGGCAGTGAGGGTACAAAGAGCTTAGGTATTAGGAACTTGTTTCCACTGGAGAAATAACACACTTAGGCACAAATGAAGAGCATGTGGACAGGCCAATATGGAAATAAGCATAAGTTACTCCCCACTAGGAATCCTCAGCAATATCAGCCATAGTATGATATGATATATAATATGGTGCTTCATGGCACCAACCGCCCAGCTCTCTGGACAAGAGCAAAGATGCAATTGTATAACTTTTTCAGGAAAGTTAGTCAGAGGAGAAATCACCATAGTTACCTTCACAGATATTATCTCTCCCTTGCAAAGTCTTTGGTGAGGCATTTCACTCCCTGGCCAGTAAACTGCAGGATAGTGAAGTTAGGCACTGGCAGATGTTTGCTGTTTTGAGGAATACTTGTTCCTAACCCCCTTGGGATTGGCTTCTACTTGGTCCTGTGTAACAGGAAGCATCTTACCGGTCACATGGCCAAAGAGTCAGGAAACCCTTGCTTCCAAGACTCTCACATTGAGAAAATTAGGTCAAGAGTAAGGTGTATATGAAACAAGATTTTGGCTAACATTAGTTGGCTCTCAGGAGTGGAACTGTATGGCTGGAGCACAGAAATTGGCAGGGGAAGGAGATACTTCATGATATTCCTTTATTCTTTGAATAAATAATTTTATTTTTATTTTTAATATCTTTTTTTAAAGTTTATTGTTTATTTTGAGAGAGAGACAGAAAGCATGAGCTGGGGAGGGGTAGAGAGAGAGAGGAAGAAAGAGAATCCCAAGTAGGCTCCACACTGTCTAACCCAACACAGGGCTAGAACTTAAGAGCTGTCACGACCTGAGCTAAAATCAAGAGTCAGACACTTAACCGACTGAGCCACCCAGGTGCCCCTGTTCTTTGAATTTTAAGCCACATGAATGTTTCACTGACTCAAAAACAAAACAAATATGAAACAAGCAAACAAATAAAAACTTCAAAAAGTAACGGGGAGGGAGGCTATATAGCTTTGGAATTATAAAGCTGATAAACTATCAAAGTAGTTATTTGTCTTTGTGAATACGAGCAACACAGTGCTTGAAAACGGCAAATTTCAGGCAAGCATCCAGAGCAAAGATCAATTTTATCTCCGGCCCTTGGAAATTTTGCTATCAAAATGCTAGTACCAGCAGATAGAAACCTTGCTTCAGCTTATGTAGCATTTTGAACTTCTAAAAGCACTTTCTCTTGTTTTTCCTCTCTCTTTGCCTCCAATTTACCATTGTTCTCTTACCGTGAAACAAGCGTGATGAACAGCTCACACAATACTCTCCATTTAGCAAATGTAGTCCTTCCCTGGCATCTTTACAAAAAGTCTTCATTTCATTGTAACAAGTGTATCTGGTTCTTTTTTATGAAGCTGCCTACACAGGGCTAGTCCGTCTTGCACAAAACCCTTGAAATATTTCATGGCACCACCCATGTTTCTTTTCATCTTTTTTAAACTTCTGATCCCACAGCCCGGCCACCCTCTCTGGACCCACCCAGGGCCACTCAAAACAAGGTGCCCAGAGTGGAATCTCAAACTCCAGATACGATCTGGCCAGATGTGGCTGAGGGACTCTCAAGCCCCCTCGGTCTGGGTTATCTGCTTCCAGAAATGCAGACTGACATGAAATCCATTTTCCTTGGCAGCTATGTGACTTCATACTCACACAATGACTTGCCACAAACTAACACCTTTTTGTCCTTTTGGTCAAAATTGCTGTTCTAACATCTTTCCTCAGGCTGTTCATTTTTTAAAAACTTAAACATATGACCCTATCTTCTTATTAAGTTTCCTTTAGCCAGATTCCAGCCAGTGACCACCTTTCCAAACCTAAGTTTCAGTGACTGTTAGTCTTCCCAGTCTTTGTAAGGAACAGGGCCAGGGACCAAACCCCATGGAACAACTCTAGAGCCACCCCCTCTTAGGGCAGGGTTTCCCAAGGGCCTTTTCTTTCATATGTAATTTATCCTGAGGCCATTCAAATAGACAGAGAAATAGAAATAATACCACAAAGAGCACCTGTATATCCTCTACCTAGAGTCTGCAATGGTGAATATTTTGCCACATTTCCTCTATCTACAAATCGCTTTACTGAACCATTTTAAAATAAAGACATCATGACATTTTACCACTAAATAGTTCAGCATGTAGCTCCAAAGTAAAAAAATAATAATGATAAATAAAATAAATGAAAAAATTCTTCTTTAAAGGATAATTCTATTATCACACATAACAAAAAAATGAATAATAATTCCTTATTTTTATCTCCACTCAGTCCATATTCAAGTTCCCCAGTTTGTCCCCAACATGTCTATTATGGGTGGTTTTCTCAAAGCCAAAAAAAATTAGGGATGACACTTCGCATTTTTTCTCATTTTAGTCTAAACCAACTGTACCCCAACTTTCTTTGCCATGAGATTGACCTGTTGCAAAGGCCAAGATAATTGTTTTAAAATTTTTAAATGTTTTTTATTTATTTCTGAGAGAGAGAGAAGCAGCATGAGCAAAGGAGGATCAGAGAGAGAAGGAAGACACAGAATCCGAAGCAGTCTCCAGGCTCTGAGCTAGCTGTCAGCACAGAGGCCGAAGCGGGTCTTGAACCCATGAACTGTGAGATCATGACCTGAGCTGAAGTTGGACACTTAATCGACTGAGCCACCCAGGTGCCCCAATAGTTTTGTAGAAAAGCCAAAAACCAAGGGCCACTTACTGAGTAATTATTACTTTTTTCTTTTTTGTTCATCAAATCTCTATGTAACCACCTATTAGATCTTCTGATAAGTGTGAGATAACATTCTTACCATATTGGATTGGTGCAATTGCAGAGATAAACCTAGAATTGTGATGTTTTATAATTGTATAGTTTTAGTCAAGTTACTTAACTTCTTTGAGTCCTGGTTTCCTGTGCCACATAATGAGAATAAATGTATCTGTCTTAGTAAAAGCAGCCGGTGTACTAAAATTAGAAGGACACAGAGAAGATTAGCGTGGCTCCTGCATGGGAATGACATGCAAATTTGTCAAGTGTCCCATATTTTTTAAGATAAGCTTATATATATATTTATTGGAAATTGCAAAATGTCCCTGCATAAGAGTTTTCTAATTTATATTACCACTACAGATGCATGCAAGTGCCTATTACTCTCAGCCTCAACAATGACTGTAATAATTTTTTATTTTTAAACTAATTTTAGATATGAAAAATACCTCTGTGTAATTGAAATTTTTAGTTCTTTAATTAGGAGATTGAACTTGTTTTCATATGCCTAACAGTCCTCATATGTATATTTTGTGATTTTTAGCTTTGAAACCTATTTTCTATCATGACCCATTAATTTTTAAAGAATAAGATATTTACTTATTCAGATAGCAAAAAAAAAATAAATCTTATAAGAAATGATACAGTTGCACTCAAGGTTTCCACTTAGAGTCTCTGACCCACAGGAGAAAACATATGTTTTCCTTTAACATTGGGAAATCTGACTACCTAATATTTACTAAACCCATACTGGACGCTGGTAAAGAGGGTAATCAGATAAGTTTTCACTGTGTTCTCTACTACATGGTCAACACCGTCAGTGAGTTCACATTTTATCTTTACAATAACCTTTCAAAATGGGTAAGGTTACTATCTCCAAAAATGAGTGAAGAAACTGGATCTGACAAAGGCTAAATAACTCACCCTTTGGAACTTGAACTTATGTCTTTCTGAGCACATAGCTGAAGCTCCTTCCACTACTCTACTCTGCTTCTGATTGTGAACAGTGTCCATTTCTTGGTCAACACAATATCTAAGATTTCCTATCAACCAATCACGTCAACCTTGTTAGAGTTACGTTCAAAAGAGCTGTTCTCTCCATGGAGTCTTCTACCATCTGAGGGATAAAATCGGTTGCAAACAAAACAAAAGCCAGCCTCATCGTGATCGGTTTTCCCAGAGTGGGAAATGACATGCATTGGCATCCAAAGGCCAAGAGGCCTTTCTTCTCTTAGTCTATTAGACATTTGAGGTTACCGGAATGTGTCATGTCTTTGGAATGACAGTGCCAGGAGGAGCCAGAGGAGGTAGGTCCTGGTATGAAGCTCGCTCATGGGGATAGACAAGGCTTAAAAGGTGGGTAGTAGAGGGTAGGAAGGCAGAATAGACCCAAGAATGCGGCAAAGTCAATGAACAAGCCTTAGGCCTGTCTACCCAAGGGTTTGGGTCAGCATTTGGAGTCCTAACAAAGTGGAGCGCGGCAGTAGAGAGGGAGATCAAGACGTGTGTGGAGATGGGGAAAGGGATACTTGGAAATGTCAGGAGCAGGGGTTCAGTATGTTGGAAGTCTAGTTATCTGTGGTAAAGCCCAGTCACTAGACAAGAGGCAAGGGGCTGCCTGAGGAAGGCGCTGGCCAGAGCAAAACTGGGAAACCCAGGGATTCCCAGTGGAGCATTATCATGATCTCTGGGGGTAGGGAGGTGCAGTTAGACGCTGCATTCAGAGCACCTGGCTCAGTCAGTTAAGTGTTTGACTTAAGCTCAGGTCGTGGTCTCACTGTTGTGAGGCTGAGCACCATATCGGGCTCTCTGCTCTCGGCACAGAGTCCACTTCGAATCCCCTGTCTCCCTTTCTCTCTTCCCCTCTCCCCGTCTCAAAAATAAACACTAAAAAAATTTTTTTAAAAGAAGTTGCATTCAATATTGAAATATTTTGCATATATACATATGCATTTAAAACAAAATATGCTTATGTTAATAATAGACAATAATGAAAGTCAATCTGAAAGTGGACTCTAGCTAAAAACTGTTATCTTTTGCATATCAGTGATTATCAGAGGGGCTATGGAATTTTTATGTCAAACAAAGAGAGCATCAGTTTCAATACTGAGAAACCCTTGGAAAGCAGAGAGAAATAGAAGGTGTCCAGTTCTGGGAACAGGGCTCTGTGCCCCCTCGGGCCATCAGTTAGCTTAGGGATTTTCTCCATGTGATTGACTTCAATTCAATAAATATTTGCTGAAATGTACTAAGCAACAGGCATCACGTTGGGTGCTCTGGATACAACAATGAATATAATCATTTTTTGTCTTTGAGAAGTTTGTGATCTAACTGGGCAGTAGAGGTAGGCTGACAGACAATCACAATGAAATGTTAGAAGCACTGTGGTGGAAGTATGCACCCGGGAGAAGGAAGGGTCTCTAGCCTGAGATACAGGGCTTCCTAGAACAATTGTCCATAAGCTAATTTTAAAGAGCAGTCAGTATTCTCTTTAGTGCAAAGGGGAAGTCTCTAAGGGGAGGATGAAGCATAAAGGTTACAAGCATGGGCTCTGCACTCATATTGGCAGAGTTCCCTCCAAATATACTTTCAACTTGGTACATGATGGGACTAGGGCATAAGGATGTATAAAATGGTACATCCATCAAGATGGCCCTAGTGTACCTACCACACAGGGTTGCAGTGAGGATTAAGTGGAGTAATTATGTATAGCACCTGAGTACATACCTCTTAGTAAGTATACATTATTAATTAATGGAAAATGTAGTATGACCTGATAGATCTGAAACTGTTTGGAATGCTTTTAGTTGGGGTTCTTTCTAGGCTTAGAAATTCCCTTCCAAAGCTGGTCGAAGGTTTTCTGTGTCTTCACTTGTAGAATATTACACCAGAGTCAACAGGGAAAATGTATTAAGGAGCTGACAAAGAACTAAGACATGTGGCACTGTTGGTTTTAAAAGGAGTTAATGTTTAACAAGAAGGTATCTCAGCCCAACCCAACATTTGCTTTCATTCATTAACTATTTTATTCGTTCATTATTGAGTTCCCAAAACATACCAGACTCTATGCTTCATGGAAGCCTTACAAAGATAATTTCTAGATAATAGGTTTTTTGTTAGAACTCAAAGTGTAATGAGAGAGAGAGACAGACGTGCAAACAAAGCATTATAACACCATATGATAAGTGTAATCATAAAGGCATGTACAAAATACCAGCTATGATATTACGTGGATGCGCAATACTTACTCAGCAGGCTGAAGAAAAACATGATCAGAACTGGGTTTGAGAAACAAACAGCTGAGTGGAAGGAGGAAAGACCAGTTGGAGACAGACCAGATAGAGGCTTTTGCAATAATCCAGGCAAGGTTGGTAAATCTTTTCTAACTTCTAGCTGAATATACAGTTGGACCCTATGAAAAGAGACCTAGACTGGAGGTTTGTTTCTAGGAGTCAACAGTCTGATGGGGGTATTTGAAGCTAACAATATCAATGAGATAAGTCAAGGAGACAGTGTTGTACTGTAGTGCATAAAGACAGGGACCCCCTGGGCAAGCTTGGAGAATGTCAACAAGCAAAGGATTAGAAACAGAAGGTTGACAATTCAACCAAGAAGAAACCAGGAGAAAGTGTCCCAGAGACCAAGGGCAGAATTTTAGGAAATAGGAGGATCCCAGGGGTGCCAGATAACACAGGGCAGTCAAACAGGAAAGGAGTGGAAAAGAGTTATCAGATAGAATTAAGACTTAGGGGTAAGCTTAGTCAGAACACTGGGGGCTCTAGAAGAAGTGAGATTGCAGTGAGTTGCAGAAAGAAGGATGTTTGGTAATGAGGAGCAGAGGCCAGGATGAGGAAAAGATACCTCTAATGTGAGAGAGAAAGGAGTCTCAGTGGAGCCAAGCCCATGGACACCTGAGCATTCTGCTTTGTTTCTGTCTGAGTTGCTTTTAATATAAGACATTTTGTAAAATACTTTTTCATGGTTTAGGAATTTCATGGGCAGCATTTTAAGAAGATATCTTCTTGCGCCACCTGCAGCCTGGCCACTCGCCACACGCTCACTCTTCTCCCTGGCCTTGGCACACCCACACCAGAGGCTCAGGAACTGCAAGGAAGACTGAAGAGAAGCCTACTGTCTAGCTCAGGGCGCTCCTCCAGGGTCCTTCTGTCTGTCTGCTCTACCCCTCCTCACGCATCAGCTCCTCTCCTTTCTGACCCACTTGGCTTCACATCTTGGCTGCAGTATCTCTGTACATCTGCCTGTTTGCTTTGGGCCTGGCACTGCGAATGCAGGCCTGAGCCCCTACATCACCACTGGCAGGGGCCAACAGTGACTATCACCTCTGAGTTCATTGCACATGTATTTGTTAAGCCTCTGGTATATGTCAGGTCCTGGTCTCGGCACTGGGAGACACTGATGTAGAAGAAAGCCGAAGTGCCTGCCCTTGCTGGGATTTACAGATAGTAGGGGAGGTAAGAAATAAAGAAATAATGGGCAAGGGCCCTCAGGCACCTTTCCTTCAGAAAAAGAACTTGGGCACCCCCCAACCCTCTCCCCCACCACACACACTGAACCATAGTTCAGTATAAACTCTTAGAACCACTCTCCTGGCTGTGTTTGGTACTTTGATGTGCTACACTAAGGTCCAAAGTCTCACTGGTGTCATAGTACATCCTCAGGCACTCAGGCCCCAAATGTTCGCCAATAATCACAGTGCTCTATCAGTCAAGTCAGAGTCTGATTCTTCTCTGACTGAGTGTAGTTGATGAACTAGTCTCTTCATTTGTTCCCATGTCCCTTTTCAGTGGCTTTCTCTCTGTGCCACCCTCATTCCACCTACCCATCTTACATTCTATTCCCAAAGTGCCAGGCTTTCTAATTAGTTACTAGATGTTACTCTAGAATGCCATCAATTAAAAATGTGCCATTACTTTATGCACTAAATAAGAAAAAATGCCCATGATGAGAAATCTAATGGGAGACCCCTACATAAAGCTGAGGCACCTAAGGGCTATACCTTCAGGGGTGCCTGGGTGGCTCAGTTGGTTAAGTGCTCAACTATTGATGTTGGCTCAGGTTATGATCTTACGTTCTTGAGTTTGAGCCCCACATTGGGCTCCATGCTCACAGCATGGAGCCTGCTTGGGATTCTCTCCCTTTCCCTCTTTCTCTGCCCCTCCTGCACTCTCTCTCTCAAAATAAATAAAAACTTTTTTAAAAAGGGGCTATACTTTCGCTACAGAGGTAAACAAGAAGTAAACTCGCCATACAGATAGAGACAGCAAAAAAAAATCTGGCATATTTCTGTCTTGGCACTGGTGGAGAAAGGGTGAGAAACATCCCATCTGAGAAGTTCAGCTACAAGCTGGCACTCATACAAGTGGTCGAAGTTCACACGGCTAGTGTGGCCCAAATATTCTCAATCTGAGAATTTAATTTGAAGTGGTATCAGGGCAACTGGCAGGAGCAAAATAAATCTTCAGAACCAAGGTTCGCAATGCCTGTGTGATGGCCCACCTACTCTAGCAATAATCAGTCAGTACATTTCTTGTGTGGCCAGAGGACACCAGGGATCTGGTAGACTTCGTTGCCTAGGAATTTGGCCTCAAATCTCTTCGTTATGAATTTAAGTTACAAAGACAATATTTTGTACACGGTGATCACTTCAAACTTACAGATGGAGAAATTATGGTTTATATAGCATATTAACCATGGCACAGGGATGCTATTTAGTGCTCCTCAAAGCCATTTCTTTTTCCCTGAAAGATCAGAACCTGTCTCCATCTGGCATCTTGGGCTCTTTCTGAAATGAGAGAGGACTACATGGTATCATAAGCTACTGGGACCAGAGTCCTAATTAATGACAGAACCCCTCTAGGGACTAACTGGGCTCCACAACTAGAAGTTATGCATGCTGGCAAAGGTTTGAGAGGAACCATGAAAACTGTTGTAAAAGGAAACTAGGTGGAAAGCGTAAAATTCTAAGTTTTTCTTCTAGGAGGAACCCCAGAGACCATCTAGTCCAATTCCTCTGTCCATCTGGCAGGGCTGCTATCACATTAGATCTTTGCATGGCTCGACCTTTAGTGTAACTCAGGTCTCTGTTAAAATACCATCTCCTCAAAGAAGACCCCCTTGATTATCTCATCATCTATAATAGCCTACCTATAATCCAGGATGCTTAATTCTTTATTCTGCTCCTTTTAGTCATAACAATTATCACTATCCAACACCGTCTGAAATAATTAGTTAATTGTGCACTTGTTTGCTTTCTGTCCTCCCACTAAAATATAGAAACATGGTTCAACTTCATAAACCAAGGTCAGGATAGTACCCAGCCCAAAACAAACTCAAAACTACGTGTTGAATGACTGAACAGTGAATGAATCAATGAAGAAAATAAGGACAATAGCTGTATGAATTTCAAACTCAATCGAATGAAATTCCATATCAGGTTTAGACTAGATTTTAAGTAGTTTCTTTTCACGAAGGATCTAGTTGTAATATTTCTGTATCCCAGCCTTTAGCATACGCCTGCTTTGAACAAGGCTCTCAGTAAATGTCTGCTGGATGGAACAATGCATATCATATGCCTCTTAATGATAAGCTGCTTGAATTCTCTGAAAAAGGGAAAAGGCTAATCATGAGGGGACAATGATATGTGTGACATTTTTAAGCAAAAAAAAAAAAAGTTGGGAAATACAAATAGATTTTAAATGGTATGAAAAATTGAAAGAGATGAAAGAATTAAAGATTTAAAATAATAGCTTAAAAATAAAAAGTGGAAAATTGTTAAGACTAGGAATGGAATACAGGAATTTAAGGGAAAAGGGGAGGTTCAAGATGTCACGATTACCCACGTTCATCTCATCTGCTTTGTTAAATCATCAGGAGACGTTATGAAATCTTCTTCCAGGCAGCTTTAAAACCAAGAGCACTTTCTCCTTGGCTGGAGTGCCTGTTAATTGGCACCCAGTATGAGGGATAAACCAGAAGGCCTTTCCAACATCTTCAAAGTCTTAGGGTGTTCTGAATTTGGACTCTGAAATTCTGCACGTTTGTCCCTCAGCGAACATTTAGAGAGTGCTGCTAAATTCCAGGGAAAAGTCAAGTTCCTTTTGATGGCAGGTGACAAAAACTCAATGTATACCTTAAGAAAAAATGGAAGCACACTTGAAGGATCCTGGGTTTTCTTCCAGAACAACCAAACCACAAGAAGGGCAGGGGTGCAGCAGACCTCAGGAACCATTGAAGGCAGGGACCTAACACGGTACAGATTCTTTCTCCATCTTTTTCTTCCTGGGTGTTGTGTCTTGCCTTCTCTTGTTTCAGTCTGTCTATTTCCATGTGGTAGACATCTTCTAATACTACATGCATAACAGTATAATAAGAACTACATGCATCTTCTAATATTTACCTTCACAGCTGTTAGCCACCAGCATTCTAAGCCCCAAAATCCAGGACAAAGCATCTCGCCCAACTTGGAAAGGAATCTTATGGAGCAATCAGTTATGACCACTGGGGCAAGATAAGAGCTCCATAAAGATAAAGTGGTAGGAGGAGAGAGACATAGTTTTTAAAGGCTTGGGTGGAACTGAGTAGGCAATACCATACTCACTCATCGGGTCCTGTAACTGTATTAGACCCTGGTTAGCCACCTGTAAGAGAAAGATGGCTAAACCCTGATACCTGTAAAAGCCGGTGTCGTCAACTGCTGCACTACACAAAAATGCTGTCAATGATCAGACAGAGAGCCTGGATGAAATGCTGTGTCTGGGAGCAGCTGAAACTGGAACCTCTGGGAGAAGGCTGCCCCCATTTTCTTCATACAAGGCACTCGCTGTCTCTACAGTTCAGAAGGCTGACCTGTCACTTACAGCTAGTGATGACTGTGGAGGTGAAGGTGGTAGTTGAGGAACTGGTTTGTCAACCTTTGGGAGTCTGGAAAAGAGGTCAATATGACACTGCTGGGGATGGCCAGGATGAAGTAGGAAATAAGCAGAGGAGATGGAGGGAAGCAGAGAGAGACAGGAGAGAGAGAAAACAGAAGAGTGCTGTTAATGAAGTTAACGAAAAATTAATGTAAAATGAATTCGAAAGCTCACTTCCTCACAGCTTTCCATGTCTTCCCCCATTCACGAATGAGAACAATAGGCTTTCCTGAAAAATACTGAGAGAGAAAGCTTTCTGATCTGGAACTCTCTGATCACACACCTCCCTCTTGCTCTGCATTTGTCTGGCCAGCAAATGGCCCAGAGCAGTGCCTGGTGGGAAAGGGGGTAGGAGACTGAATGGGCTATTCACACCCTAGCTTTGTTTCCATGACAACTGACCCTGGGGCATCACGTTGGGGCCCTTAAAACTTAAGGTTTCCCAAGGAGTAATTTGTATGTTTCGGAAAGGGATGGAGTAGGTTTATGGTCATATAGCTGGACTTTTCAGAGATTTTCCAAAAGGCTAACACTTCTTTTAGAGATATTTCCATGTTCAGTGCTTAAAGTAGTAGTGATGCTTTCCTCATGACTTGAAATCAAAACTCTTCACTTTTCCCTTTAGAAAATAGCCACAGCCCAAGGCATCTGGCTGGCTGAGCCCGAAGAACATGTGACTCTGGATCTCAGGGTTGTGAGTTCAAGCCCCATGTTAGGTGTAGAGATTACTAAAACAAACAAACAAACAAATAAATAAAATAAACTTAGAAAGAAAGAAAGAAAGAAAGAAAGAAAGAAAGAAAGAAAGAAAGAAAATGGCCATAGCCCAAGAACTCCCAAATAGGCCTTAACAACTTTGTAGTCTAGAGTGTGCCTAGTCATTTGTTAGTCAAACGGGAAAGTTAAGTAATGGAGTGGTAAGAACTGGTTTAGCCAGATGACCCATGTCAGGAGCTGTCGCTCCTCTCCCTGAACTAGAGTGGATGTCTACAATTGTACTATTTCAGGGGAAGGAGTGTCTTAGGATTTCCTGTAAGTCAAAAGATGCATGTGAGCAAGAGTCACGGAGGAGATGGAGGTATTCAGGGAGATGAAGATGATAAACACCCACATTGTGCGAGTATCAGTGACTGACTCGGAGCAACTCCATCAGGCACGAAATGGAAACCACGACTTAACCACGTCTGTATGTAGCCAGCATGGTGTCTTGAACATAGCAGGTGCTTGGTAACTTGGGTTGATGACAGAATAAAAGTAACATTTGATTATTTACAAGCGTATCTCAGGAGCTATGCATAATCTGTGGCTTCCTAAAAGTATAAGATTGGCCCTCTAGGAATAAAAGAAATCCTTCCTTTTGCTTTTTTTTTAAAACTATCTTTCATTTAACTCGGATTTGATTTTCCTAATTTTGCTCCTTGTTAACAAGGAATTTGGTTCTAAAAAACCTGTCTCCAAGTGAAATAAATAGCGACAAGGAGTAACTTATTCTGGAATCTAGAAATTGAGCGTAGGCCAGGGATTTCTGGGGATTCCCAGCAAATCTTGGGGTTGAAACAATGGGAAACATCTTGCAGAGTTATCTTCACTGAGGAAGTACGTGATCACCATAGGAGGGCAAAAAGTCTAGACAAAGTGAACTTCTCTGTGCATTCCTTCCAATTTGTGAACTCCCTAGACCTTATGTAATAGAAATCTGGGGTTTTTCAAAAGGAGAGAGCCGCTTGCATATGCACGGGAATTGCTGCGGTAATGGGAATTACATTGCATTTGTGACTGAAAGAAAGAAACATAAGATATGTTTGTAGCTTAGCAGCTGAAAACAGAGTCTCTGGTGGTGTCCTGGCTGGATTTGTATCTTGACACTACCCCTAACTGTTGCCATATGCTGCCATACTGCTGTTGACACTGACAATGCATTACATCAAGAAAAATGCCCCAAATTTGCCTGGCACATCGTAAGTGCTCAACAACTATCAACGAACCTTATTATTCATATTTTAAAATGCTTTCTAAGTCACAACTCTAATAAGGCCATTCTCCTGCCTAAAATACTTCAGTGGCCCTCCCCTAGCTAAATTGCAAGCTCTTTAGCACATCCTACAGAACATTCCAGTGCTGGCCTCTACTTACTCATCTCCTACCACTCCTCCCTGATCAAACCCTAAGCTCCAGTTTTACTTAGAGCTCCTTGAAGTATCCTGTTCTCTTACATCTCTATACATTCTCTCTCTATTCTGCTCGAAATATTGTTTCTCCATTCACTTGCTTGGATAATGTCTATTTGTCCCTGAATTAGCCCCGATATCACCTCTTCCAGTGAGCCCCCCCATGACTAGCTTGGCTTAGGGACCCTTCCCACAATCCCCAAGTTCTAATGCATCATGTTTCCATCTTGTCTTCTCTTTTCCCCCAAAGGATCATGTGCTCCTTGTGGGGGAAGAAATGGCATCTTGATCTTCAGAGTATCGCCAGCACGTATCCCAGAGAAGGTATCCCAAAAAACACTCAGTATCTTTAAAATAGAGGAGGTTTTCAAATGAAATATCCTAGAAAGAGATCAGCACAGATAAAGAACTGAAGCCACAGGAGATGGAAACAGAGAAGAAGAAAATCTCTAATTCTCTTATCTTTCACCCCACTTCTGTACCCTCACATGTGAGGGCCCCGGATTCTCCTTTATTATTTTCCATTCTCAAGTTCCCCTTAAGGGAATGTCAGCAATCACATTCTCCTGGTGACCCAGGTCTTTGAGACTGTTACCTGACCCTGCTTCATGTCCTGAGAGCAACCACAGTGTCAGCTCTGATCCTCAACAGGAAATTCTGAGCACTCACAGTTTCAGGCCTTTTTAAGCTGATTATGGTTCTTAGAAGTAAGGGATCCAAGGCTTTCCATAATCTAAACAATGCAGAGTCTGTCTTTTAAACTAGCTAGTACTGGGTAAGTAAGAATTAATTGCCTTTACCTTTTCTAAAAAACCTTGGGGGCTACAGTTAATCCTTTAAATGTTCCTGTGGTTAGAAATACCATCCTGTTGCATACTTATTGGGTAAGTGATAGCTCAAGGTCACCAGGAGGTCAGACCAGCCCCAGCCACAGGCGAACTAGGCTCACATCACTCAAGTCAGTCAAGTCAGTCTATTTTTTCCTTTGACGTTTTTCATTCTGGACACAGCCATGGAATTAAACTGGAGCAGGGGGCAAGATAATGATGAGAAAATCATATATTTGAACAAGATTTAAAAACCAAACAAAAGATTAGTAGCATTTATGAAATCTCTAAGAACCTGTTCCCAGAAATCTGGAAGGTTCTAGCAAAAGCAAATGCCTTGCATTACCCAAGGGAATTTCTGTACTATGTTCCTTTCTTTGGCATGAAACCCTCCAGGGATCCAGGGTAAAAGTTAAGAAAAGACATAGAGGAAGAAAAATATTTCGAAAGAGTCAGGGGCTTGATTTTTTCTGCCATTTAGCAAAGACTTCATTTCCAGATGAATTGCTTTCAAGCTTCTGAAATGCCTTTGTTAGGATGTTTGATCATGACAAGTGGGAGAGACTTCAGAATATTTCAATCTCAGGGGTCCCGAGTGACTCAGTCAGTTGAGCATCCCACTCCTGATTTTGGCTCAGGTCATGATTTCATGGTTTGTGAGTTCAAGCCTTGCATTGGGCTCTGCACTGTCAGTGGGGCCTGGTGGGAATCTCTCTCTCTCCCTTTCTCTCTGCCCTTCCCCTGATTGTGCTCACTCTTTCCCTCTCAAAATAAATAATTAAACTTTAGAGAAAAGATTATTTCAATTTCAAGTGCCAGTGGATCCAAAGCTTTTCATCTGTCTTAGCAGTGAGCAGAAGAATGGTCAGGGAGTGGCTCAAAGCTAATGAGGTCTCTCTGATCTAGAGATCATGTATTACCTATCATCAGAGCTCTTGTAACTACTACAAGATCTGCCATTTAGTAGATGTTCACCAACTTTGGCTAAAAAAAATTGTGAATGCCTGGTATGCCCAGTGAAGGAATCATGGTCTCTTATTTTTAGTTCTCAAAGGGAAAAAAAAAATTGTAGAATTTGCCAATTTCTGTGGTGTAAATACTCCACATGTGACCATTTTATTTTATTTTTTAAGTTGTTTAAAGTTTATTTCTTTATCTTGAGAGAGAGAGAGAGAGAGAGAGAGAAAGCATGAGCTGGACAGGGGCAGAGAGAGATGGAAAGAGAGAATCCCAAGCAGAACCCCACTGTCAGTGCAGAGCCCAAAGTGGGGCTGCAAACCGCGAGATCATGAACTGAGCCAGTCAGACACTAAACTGACTGAGCCACCTAGGCACCTCACACGTGGCCATTAAAATGTTTTTGTTGTTGTTGTTTATTTATTTTTGAGAGAGAGAGAGAGAGAGAGCGATCAGGGGAGGGGCAGAGAGAGAGGGAGACATAGAATCTGAAGCAGGATCCAGGCTCTGGGCTGTCAACACAGACACTGAAGTGAGGTTCAAACCCACAAACTATGAGATTATGACCTGATCTGAAGTTGGATACACAACCAACTGAGCCACCCAGGCACCCCACACATGGCCATTTTAAAGCTTAACAACAAGCTCATCAATTTTCTAAAAATTTAACCATCAGCACTCGTGACCAATAAGAGTTGTGTCCAGCACACTTGTGGCAGTACATCCTTGGCTCTCTTTGTACACACAGGCAGGGCAGTACTGAGTGTTTTCAATATATTTAGCTCTTAGAGAGAAGGAGAGGTTCCTGGATAAAGTTGGGGGTGGCTTAGAAACAAAAATTCTGCAATATGATGATGCATCTTGCATTGAAAGGCACATCAGTGGTGTACTGTGGAAACTGTCAAGGGTTAGAATAGTTTTCTGTCTCTGGGCTACTATGAAAACTTGAAGAAGTGCTTATAGATCCCTCCTCTGCATGCTGCATGCCTCCTCCTCCAAGCAAAGAAGAAAGAAACCTGAGAATTCACAAACCTCATCAACAAGGCTAAGGTTCGTATGAACAAGTAAGAAACCCTACTCCAGGTGTGAGTGGACTCAAACCATAGTCACCAAGTTAAAATGTCTTTGTAATGTGGAGGGTGGACCAAAGAGGGTTATTTCTTATTACCTAAATAGTGTATCAATACCAGGAACACTTTCCTTTCCTATTTGGTAATAAACATTCTTCATTAAGACAAATAGATCATTATTTCCATTCTCCCACAATTTACATCACTCATAGAGTTTTGTTTAAAGTTTCTCCATTTCTCATGTTGCTAAATTAATAGCTTTTCTTGCTTGTGAGTGCTGAAGATGGGTGTCCTGTGGTATGCGTTTGTTAGAGACACACATAGTCAGTCGCCATGAGTCCTTTCAGTCAATACATCTTCTCCACCGTCCACTGGAAGGATCTGGAGCCTGATGCAGGGGTTTTGGTGATGGAGTGCACAAATGCACCTGGGCTCACATTCCATCTGCAGCACGTGTGCTTCCCCCCACCGCCAAGTTCTGTCCTGCCTGGGAGGTGGGAGCCTTGGATAGGGCAGGAAAGGTGAGAGCCAAGCCAGCAAGTCTCTCTTAAGGCACACACCTTCCCTACCACACAGACAGGCATCATGTAAAAGACAGGTCTCATGTCAACTGTACTTCAATTAATTTTTTTTAAACATTTATTTATTTTTGAGAGGCAGAGAGCTTTCAGGGGAGTGGTAGAGAGAGAAGGAGACACAGAATGCAAAGCAGACTCCAGTCTCTGAGCAAGATGTCCACGCAGAGCCCAGTGCAGGGCTTGAACCCACGAACTGTGATCTCATGACCTGATCTGAAGTCGAACACTCAGATCTGAGCCACCCTGGTGGCCTGGCTATACTTCAATTAAAACAAAA
Organism: Hyaena hyaena; assembly: GCF_003009895.1. NCBI lineage: Eukaryota > Metazoa > Chordata > Mammalia > Carnivora > Hyaenidae > Hyaena > Hyaena hyaena. Next base: position 110,055 of record NW_024081758.1, read on the forward strand.
CAAAACAAAGCAAAACGAAACAAAACAAAACCAGACACATCTCTGACTATTCTCTTTACAAATTCTCTTCTACATCACTCAGCTCGATCAACTTTTTGCAAGTCTCTTGATCCTTAGATACCTACCCTTGGTTTTCCTAGACTTCACTTTGCTAATTGTTCTCTCCCTTTTTTTCCTAAGATCATTCTTTGGAATCTCCCTGCCATGTTTGGATTGGATCTTCTCAGTTCAGCATGAGAGATAAAAGAAGAATCTGAGAGGTTAAGGGGTACGTGTTTGGCCCTTGACCCTTTCACTTGCTGGCTGTGTGACTTTGGGAAAATGACTTGAGGTCTCTAAGCCTCAGCTTCCTCATCTGCAAAACAAGGTCACTGTGAGTCCTTTTCTTACAAGTGTTGTAAAACAAATATGAGAACATATATGCCGAATTGCTAGCAAATATCTCTGTGGTAGACACTTAAATATGTTAGTTCTTCTTGATGTTACTTCTACCCTTGTTACTATTGCTCTCATTGGTAGAAGTGGAGTTTTCATGGCAGAACACTGCCTTGAGTGCCTCAGGTGAGGCCTACACTCCAGCCCTAGCCTGACCCTACCTCCAGAGATTCACAAGGCCCATGGCCCTGAGCTTGTGGAACTGAGGCCAAACGAACCTCCAAGCACAGAACTGTGTGATAATCTGTCCCTTGAGATGTTCTGAGAGTTTATCTTGAATATGAAAATCATTACTGATTCTTCTATTTTGTTTGTTATGTACTCTGTTATTGATGATATGAAAGTATGTCTAGAAAATATATGCCTTTTCTTCAATTTACATTTGAGAAACATTGACTTCTTGTTTCTTTTAGTTTATTTATTTATTTTGAGAGATAGAATGTGTGTGCACAGTGGGGGAGGGGCAGAGAGAGAGAGAGAGAGAGAGAGAGAGAGACCCTCTCACTGTCAGTGTAGAGCCTGATGTTGGGCTCCATCCCACGAACCAAAACATGACCTGAGCTGAAATCAAGAGTTGGACACCTAACCAAGCCACCCAGGTGCCCAATAAACACTGACTATTTGGCCCTTAAAATGAATGATGGCCATTATAACAATGACAATAATGAATGGTTTTATTCTTTGTTTCCCCTTTAAGAAGCTGAATTAGGGATAGGTGAGATGGCTTCCTGTACTTCTCATAATTAAAGGAGTCTGGAGCCCTGCTAGAAAGCTCTACCTATTTTACTTTCCTCCATTTATTCTGGGGAAATAGCCAAGCACTTAAAATAGGACAGATGCTGCCTGGATTTGTCAGGTCTGGATGCCCTTGAGTGCTGCAGCCAGAATCATCTGTCAGGATCAGAGTTTTGAGCTTACCTTCAAGATCAAAAATGCCCTTGGATTTTCCAAGTACATGAAAAGAGATTCCATGTATGCGGTAGTGTGTAGCTCTCTATGTCAGGGATGAAAGCATGCATCATAGGTACTCTGACAACAGACTCGAGAAGTATTTGAGAGATTTGGAGAAGGCAGGGGACAGCCAGGAAGAAAGGCCAAGAGGAACACTTGGGGTTTTCCAATGGCAGGAAAGGCCACTTCCCAGGTCACCAGTGTGAGTGTTCCCAGCAGCCCCTGAAACACCATGGCCTTTCCATTCCCCTCTACCCTCAGCCTGTCTCCTCCCTGCCTCACCCTCAGTCCCTTCCTCTAAGTCATGTTCCTTCCCCAATCTTATGACATTCCTGTCCTCTTCAGTATCAAATAGAGGAAGGAATACATTTGGCAAAGGGTTCCCACAAGCTTGGCACATGGTCTGTGGTCCATTTCCCTCTGATATCTCTTTGGTCACATGTTGGAATCTGCCTGTCGCTATAAGGGCTGCTCAGAGCTGGTCCAGTATTCCCACAGCCAAGTCTTAAGTCCTCCAATTGATGCTTGAGTAGTGAATGTGTATTTCACTGATTCGAATTCAGCTTTGCGATACAGCCTTAAGGATGATGAGCTGGGAAAGTAAACGGGGAGATCTGAGAGATGGAAGATTCTCCGAAGTCATCTTGCCCAGTGCCAGGGACCATGGCCCATTTACAGTATTCCCTATGGAGAGTTGTTTGGCCTTTGGTCAAATACCAGGTACAAGAGGTTGCCTCTTCAGAAGAAAAAAGGAATGTCTGGGAAACCGGGGTAAGAAGGAGACTAACTCGGGGCGCCTGGGTGGCTTAGTCGGTTGAGCGTCCAACTTTCGCTTAGGTCATGATCTCGCGGTTCATGGGTTCGAGCCCCGCGTCGGGCTCTGTGCTGACTGCCAGCTCAGAGCCTGGAGCCTGTTTCAGCCTGTGACTCCCTCTATCTCTGACCCTCCCCTGCTCGCGCTGTCTCTCTCTCTCCTAGAAATAAATAAAACATTTAAAAAAAAAAAAAAAGAAGGAGACTAACTCTCATATAGTTAGGCTCATTTTGATTCCCTCCTGTGGCATTTATTGCCTGTTCAAAAAAGAATATTAAATATTTCAAAAATGCCTCATCACCCCACAAAGCAGACCATTCCATTTTAGATGGCTAGGATTTGTAGAAATTGTCCCTCCCGCTGAGCTGAAATCAGTCTGTAAGAGGCTTCTGCTCTCCTAACCCTCTCTCATGGTAAGTAGGGCAGAACCAGTCCACCTTTCTCCAATATCTTTTTTTTTTTTTTTTCAGATATTTGAAGGCAACTGTCTTCTTTTCCTTCAGTCATTTCTTCTTGAATGCCAGGTAGGTCATTTGCTATGTCAGGTCTCTCAGCTTGAAGAGCTGGAGTGAAAACATAGTAATTTTAGCATTTGTGGAAAAAAGGAACAGTTCCCAGAGAGGAGTCTCCCTTGTGCTCTCCTCTTGCTGAATCTGGTCTCCAATGCTCAGTGAAGGGTGCCGATCGGTAGAGCCCAATTCCACTCCAAAATAAAGAAGTAGATCTGGCCTTGGTTAAGTTTGTGGTCTGAGGAGAGGGAAAGGGGGCTCCCCTTGACAGTGGATGCTTGAGCTCCCTAGCGGCCTCCAAGAAGCTTCATGAGCTTCCTTAATAGATTGCAACACATTTTTGCTTGGGCTTGTTTCCATATTATAGTTTTACATAGGCTTTTGTCTAGAGGTTTATAAAATCAGGGGACTAAATTTAGGGGCATTGCTTTCAGATTGGAAATACGATAGATAGGCTGGGGGCTTTGTGTTCCACACCTTTCTTGATTTTTATTACATTTCAGTAAGCATTGTCTCTCTTCCTACCTCTCTTGAAAGTCCCCAGAACTGTGCTAAAAAACACCATAAACTTTACCTGCTCTCAAGGAACATGTATTCATCCTAATGAAGTAAGAATGCAACAATGATTAGACAGAGAGTCAAAATGGATTGGACAGTCACCAGGGGCAGTGCTAAGGACCATGGAGTCCTTTTGTAGCAAGGACACACATTGGAACCCTCCGAGGACTGTCTGCCTTCCCAACAAGACAACTCCGCTGACACACTAGAAGATGACCCTAGAGGTATCTGTCCAGTTGCAAAGATATGTACCACATTCACCCAAATATCTTTTAATCTTGATTCCTTTTATGACCAAGGGTTCATATTTGCAACCAAACGACTGGTATAGGAAATAAAGTCTGCAATATGGGGTTTGAGAAGTGGGCCCAGAGAGATCTGTCTGCCAGGAATATCTTTAGACCAGAATAATGCTCACCTTACAAGAAAGCAAATCCTATAATGACTTGCTTAGCCAGCCTGCGGCACTCCTAACCACTTCATCTTGGTGAAGGCTCCCTGGAAGGCTGGCCTTATCAGACCTGTGAGCACGAGAGAAACTGGGATCTAGAAGGCCGTCAAACTGGACAGGGAGGACTGCTGTGTGAGCTCACGCTCTTTCGTCTCAGCTCAGACACGTTCTCATTCATCTGTCCCCTTAGGACCAGCTCACACGCTGCCCAGGCGCCTTTTGTTTGCTCAACCCAACCAATTCTCCCTCGGTTTAGGCTGGTGCATGTCAAGCATCTTTCCACCTCAGTGTTTACCTATAACCAAACTGGATTAGTCAGTGAGTGTTTCCTGCCTTTCATTGTTCCCTCAGAGTGGAGGAATCAAGCCTCCCCCTTGCACTTAGCAAGGCAAGGAGGGGGCGAGTGTGCACAAGATATTTGAAATATTTAAATGAGTAAATATTTCATGGTTATCTATTACAGCTCGGTGCTGTGCCCGGCACTGGGAAATCAGAGCGAGTGAGATGCACGTGTCTTTGTGTTGAGAGAAGGAGGCAGACAAGTCAGGGAGCTGCATGGCAATAACGGGACAAAAGGAGGGGCTGTGACAGGGCTGAGAGTGGGCACCGCGTCCAGCATGGGCCAGGGTGGTGCTTGGGAAAGGGAATCAGGAATCGTCCCTGGGAGGTGACATGGCAAGGGCTGAGATGGCCAGAGCTGCTCCAGAGACAGGCCAGAGCATGAGGTCGGAGGGGAGGTTCAGTAACCACTGTAACTACTGGGAGGCATCAGAATATTTTCTTGTTGCTGGAAAGTTCCAAAGGTTTAATCATTGCCTTTCACTTCATTTCATGATGATGATTAATACCGATTCGTATCCATATCCACCCTAGGTTTAATGAAAACCCTCTGTCCTGATCTGTGAAAAGAAAGCTTAAAATGTGTTGAGGTCAGGAAAAGCGATGGCCCACTCTCTGTACCCTCCCCTCCAGCTCTGGTACAAAAACAAAGGCCACCAGCAAGTGTCAATCATGCTGGAATGTGCTAGCGCAGCTCAGCAGCTTGGGGCATTCTCTCTCTTCTCTCTTACTCTCCTCTTTTGGTCTGGTAAGCTTGCAAACTGTCTGCATTCCTGAGAGCCATCCCTGTCAGGTCTCATATGGGGCTCCCTGCTTACCCAGGCGCACACACACCATTGCTTTCACGTAGACTTCCTCTTCACTGCCTCACTCATTCCTACTTCTCCACCCATGCACGCCCTGGGGCCCTTAGGACCCTGGCAGCTCTCCAGAGACAGAAAGTCTACAAGTGTGGAGTACCATCTCCTGTGGGAGAACCTCAAGGCGGGATAGGCTGATGGATATGATTGTCTTGGGCAAATCCTTAAAAATTTCAAAAGAAGGGAGAGAACCTTCAAATCCTTGCTCCATAATAAAAGTAATTAACATTTTTTAGATGTTCAAATGACATTTTGACATGGATTATTTCACTGAAGGCAAACAATAATCTTATGAGGCGTTTACTATTATTATCCCTCTCTGTGCCTTAATTTACTCATCTGTAGATTGGGATTATAGACACTCACCCCGTAGTCTTGTAAGGATTTAGATAAATAATAAATACATCATAACTGTCCCTGGCTTTTAGTAAGCCCTCAGGAAATGTTAGTAGTTGACCTTTGAACAACACAGATTTGAGCTTCACAGGCCCACCCATGTGTGGATTTTTGACAATACCATACTGTGAATGGTAAAAAAAAATTTTTTTTACATTTACTTATTTATTTTGAGAGAGAGAGAGAGAGAGAGAGAGAGAGAGAGCACAAGCAGGGTAGAGGCAGCGAGAGAGGGAGAGAGAATTCCAAGCAGGCTCTGCACCATCAGCACAGACCCATGAACCATGAGATCACGACCTGAGCCAAAATCAAGTCAGACACTTAACAGACTGAACCACCCAGGCACCCCACTTTATGTTTTTCTTAATAACATTTTCTTTCCTCGCTTACTTTATTATAAGGATACAGTACATAGTACACGTAACATACAAAATATGTGTTGTTTATGTTATCAGTAAGACTTTTGGTTAACAGTAGGATATTAGTATTAAGTTTGGGGATTTATACCTGGATTTTCAACTGTGTGGAGAATCAACACCCTAACCCCTGCATTGTTCAAAGGTCGACTGTATTTATTACTGTGAGGAATCCGGGGTACAGAGTTTAAGTGATTTGATTATGCAATCTATAAACAGAGGCCAAGAATCCAACCCAGGCAGCCTGACCTCCTCCTACTGGCAGCACTATCCACCCAGCTTCCCTGCTCTGCAGAAGGATGAAGCAGCGACAAGGAACCAGCAACTCTGGGTTGCTAGAGAGAAGCTGAGAATCCCTTTGGTTTGGAGAAACCACTGGGTTTCAGAGCACCAGCAGCATCATTTCCCCAGAATAGAAAGGTATACTCTCAAGGGCCACTCCAGTTCTCCTGTAGCTGAAACTCTGGGATGAGACCCAGCATACCATTTGCAGGAACCCTCTAGGTGATTCTGCGGGGCCCCAAAATCCTGGGAGCAGCGGCATGGGCTCTCAGCTCTCATTATTTCTTGGCTACCAATGTTTAGGCTCCAGAGATAAATATGGTATGCAGGTTGTTTTCACCACATTATGATGTTCTTCAACCCCTCTCTCACCCAACTTGGGGAGGGAGGCTTAGAAAAGGCCTAGGAGAGGGCCTCTTGGCTGCCCTCCATCTTTTTTCTGGGAGCAGATGGGACTTTCTCGGGTCTCTCCAATATTCCCTCCATTAGTTAAAGAAACAATCCTCTGAAGAAACAGACATCCAAAAATGGATGTGATTCAGCCTCGTGGCCACATCTGTTTTGAAAACACTAGGTTGCAGATGGAGAAAATAGATTTGGTACCTGGGTTTTGGCGATGGTTATTGGTTCCCCCACCCCGAACAAAATCCACTAAAAATAGAGTTTAAGGGCCAGAAAAGCTCATCAACAATCAAATGAATTTTACCCTGTAGAGTGTATATCTGTGAGGTGTGGGGATTGGCAAGATACATCTCAGGTCACCGTAGCCTTAAATGCTGTGTCAAGTGGGAGATCTACAAGGTCAGAGAACAATCCTGAGGGTTCATGTAGTTACAAAAGTAACACAATTTCCCCAAGAAAATCAGGAAAGGGAAAGAACGGCACATGGGTAGGGATGGGGAATGGGGCTGAATAACGTATTTTAGCAATTCAGCGTTCTTTAATGCCCCTACCTGGGTCAGTATGGCAGCAACTTTCCAGAGGGTTCTAAGGAATCTTCCTGCAGTCACTAAGTACTGACATACTCTCATTTATGGGGCATCTACACTGTGCCAGCCACTATTCCTTTTGCATGTATTAACAGTCTTAATTCTCACAGGTTTTGGAGTTGATATCATTTTGTCATCCTTCATAACTTATAGAAGGATTTAAGGATATTAAAGCACAAAGAGATTAAGCAATTTGCCTAGGGACAAACAGCTACCCAGTGGTGGAGCCCTATCAGTCTTCTGGACTGGAGGGTGACACCCATAGCCTATTTATCAGAACCAAGCAGCAATGACATGTCCAGGCCTTTGCCAGGGAGCATCCTGACATAGGTACCAAAGTCCAGCCCTCCAGAGCTGTGTTGCATAGACTCAGCTGAGCCTGGAGCTCCAAAAGACACCAGCAGAGTTTCCCTGGCCAAGGAGAGATTGGCCAAGGCCCTGCCTACCTCTCTGCTCAGTAGGCAATGGGCTCCGATCAGGCATCCTGGCCTGAGGGATGGGCTTGTTGTTTCATGACACCTATTTCAGCTAAGGAGGCTGGGTCGACAGGTGTAACCAGGTTTTCCCCCAGTGCCTACCCACTCCCAGCAGGCAATCAGAGGTTTCCTTCCGGACACATTCACAGGGAGAGTAGACCGCCTTTCAGATTTCTCTGGGGGAAGGACATTAAAAGGCCCTCTCCCTGCAAGTTTGGAAGTACAGTCCCCAGGAAACTGCCAGCTCACCCTACCCGACAAATAACTTCCTCTGAGAAGGGGCCAATTGCCTTTCAATAAAGCAGTGCCACTGATGAAAAGTAAGTTGCCTCTTTTTACAGAGCATAAGGCCTTTCGTAGGGGGGGTCCGATCTCCTTCCCTCTGTGGATGCAGGAATAAAGAGAGCAAACAAGGACTCTCATTCTACAGACCTGGAGAGTTCCCTTATCCCTTCACTGTGGAGCTGACTCACTTTTACACCTATGCGAATGCCTGAGGGGATTGGCAGCTTGAGGCGGACACAGGACCTGTGGTTACTGCTTACTTATGGATCAGCCCCATGGTTGGGCAGGGCCCAGGCTTGTAACTCCTGGCCTCTGAACAGAGTATGTTTTGTTGCCTTGTTTGAGGCCAGCTTTAAACTTAAATGTATGTAGGAGGGGGGGAAAATCATGTTTTTCGCTATTGGACTGTCTAAGAAACCTGGCAAGGATACAAAGAACCCTTGTTCCCTGGACCAGGATCTGAGGAAAAACTCCATACCCACAAGAGGACTCTGGAATACACTGTTCCTTTGACTAGTGCTGCCGTGCTCCCCACTGAGAGCTTCGGGAACAGATTAGTAGAAGCTGAGGGCTCTATACAACCAGTGATGCCTCCCAAAGTTATCACGTCCCACCAGGGGCTTTGTCCTCCCGCAAAAACCATTCGGGATCAATTAGCCTAAAATCCATCTGTTGTTAAATCCCCTCTCCTACCTCCTTGTGGAAGGATATTTTTCTCAGTCCTCAGTTCCTGGAAGTTTCTGCCTTTAATTCCTCCAAGCTTGCTTTTCACCTGCGTGTTAAAGAATGGCCATTCAAGGGGCGCCTGGGTGGCTCAGTCGGTTAGGCATCTGACTTCGTTCGGCTCAGGTCGTGATCTCACTGTCCATGAGTTTGAGCACCACGTCAGGTTCTGCACTGACAGCTCGGAGCCTGGAGCCTGCTTCGGATTCTGTGTCTCCCTCTCTCTCTGCCCCTCCCCAGCTCTCTCTCTCAAATATAAACATTAAAATTTTTTTAAAAATAATTTAAAAAATAAAGAACGCCAATTTGAGAAACAGGCTGTCAGGCTATTCTTCACAGTCAGGCTGAGGGGCCAGATTCCCATCCTATACTCGGAAGGACCCTCGGTTAACCCTGAAGCTGTAGGTGCACTCATTCATTGAGCAAATCTTGAGGGAGTACCTTCCATTGGCCAGGCCTGATGTAGGCTCTGAAGATAAACTAGTGAACCAGACAATAATCCCTGCTCTCAGAGAACCTACCTATATTCTAATACATATAAATAAATAAAATACAGGGGCGCCCATATTTTAGTAGGTTGAGCGTCCGACTTTCGCTCAGGTCATGATCTCGCGGTTCGTGGGTTCGAGCCCCGCGTCGGGCTCTGTGCTGACTGCCAGCTCGGAGCCTGGAGCCTGTTTCAGAGTCTGTCACTCCCTCTCTCTCTGACCCTCCCCTGTTCATGCTGTCTCTCTCTCTCCTAGAAACAAATAAATAAATAAACATTAAAAAAATAAATAAATAAAATACAAATTTTAAATATGGCATTTTGGGAAATGATCATTGCTATAGGAAGAAAGCAAAACAAGGGTGGGAGATAAACAAGAAGGCTGACAGAGACACGAGGACTCAAAGGGACCCACATCAGGAGAAGGTCACTGAGTAGGGCTTTCTTCTTCTTTTCAAATCTTTATTTCTTTATTTTGAGGGGGGTGGACAGAGAGAGGGAGAGAGAATCACAAGCAGGCCCTGTGCTGTCAGAGTGGAGCCTGACCCCACTAAATGTGAGATCTTGCCCTGAGCTGAAGTCAAGTTGGATGCTTAACCGACTGTGCCACCCAGGCACCAGCTGTAAGGTTGTCGTCTGACTGGAACGCCACTGCCCCCCTCACGCCCACCCTCTGTTTTTTGACTGAGAGCTCCTTCTAATGTCCACCTGTCTTCTTTGATCCTTCTGTTCCTCTCACTCCTTCCACCACCAAAAGCTGTGTCTCTTCCTTTATCCTTCAAATTCTCATAATTTTTGAGGCCTAGCTCAAGCCAGCCTTTTCACGGCTCCTCTGAGGTATACGAACTCTCCCTTCTCTGAGTATCATAGAAACATTCAGCCATACAAGTACTCACTGATCTTATGCCCTGTAGCATTCTCAAAAGCTTGAGGCCGAGACAGAGGAGGCTAAGGTAAGACAACAGCCCGCAGCTCTGAATCTAGGATGTCCGTATTCACACCAGGCAATCATATCAGCAAACTTCAGTGCAATTTGAAAAGAGCTGACTTCTTGGTTCCAGAAAGTTCCAGGAAGCTGCAACTTTTTCTTCTTGAGCTGTGAGCCACCTCCCCTCCCCATTCTCTCAGTAGAAACTTTATTAGGGTCCATCTGAAATGAATTTGCTCACTTTTCTCTCTTATCACTTCAAAATGTCTCCCTTCTACTTAAGAAGAATTCATGCTAACTCTTGTCCAAGACAAACTGCTCCTACATTTGCTCATTATGACCACTCACATGCTCTGAGATCCTGTTTTGGGTTTTTTTTTTTTTCCAGAATTTTTCAGAAATACTTGTTTATTCTCTTAAAATATTGGCTTCTTTTTCTTAGCACCCAATCAAGTTGAAGTCTTCTCCATTAAAAATAAGAAAAAGTCCTGATACTTCTTCCTCAAGACACTACCGAACCATTCCAGAAAAGAAATAAGTGAGTTAGAATAAGGACTTTTGAACCAGATTGCCTACAGTTTATTTTTTTTTAATGTCAAGGATTCCTTCAGTACTCTTATATATTTAGTTTTATTTTTTTTAAGATTTTTATTTTTATGTAATCTCTACATCCAACATGGGTCTTGAACTCACAACCCTGAGGTCAAGAGTCACATGCTCTACTGACAGAGCCAACCAGGTGCCCTAGATTGCCTGTGGTTTGAATACCAGTCATATTATTGCTAACAGTGGCTTTAGACAATTTACATACCACTCTATGCCTCAGTTTCCTCATCTATAAAAATGGAGATAATAATAATATCTATCTCATCATGTAGAGTTGAAAATTAAATAAGTTCATTTTTGTTAGCCACTTAGGACAGTGCCTGACACATTAAAAATGCTATGAAGTGTTTGTTAATTAAAATAAATAGTATTAAGAATTAATCTATTTCTTTCATTTCCTTGGTCCTATTCCTTCTCAGAGCTACCATCCAATCCACTTACTGTCCTTCATCACCAAACTTCTCAAATGGGTGGTTTACAATGCACATTCTCCAGTAATTACCTCTATTTCCTCATGTCTCTTTTGTTCTTCAATCTGCTACTGAAACCATCCTCTTCAAAGCTGTCAGTGGCCTATTAAGCTACCAATACAAAGTCTCTTTTCATTTGCATTTGATTTCTGGTATCTGCCTTGGAATTTCTTCCTCCCTTTGGCTTTCCTGCCAGTCTAGCTTCTCAGCTATCTTCTCTCCACGAAGACCACGTAGACCTTCATGTAGGCCTTCCATGGATTCTTCTTGGCCTCTTCTCATGCTCCACCCTCTCCCTGGCAGTGTCATCCATGCTCCTTTCTTCAACTATTGCATACATGCCATTGATTTGCACACTCATTAGGCCTGATATTTTCCCCTAAGCACCAGCCCAAAAGTCCACCTTGCCAGACAGGTATCCTATCAAATATTCACTGACAATGTGTAAATCTTCCCTCTCTCATGTATTGTTTCAAGTCTCTGTTTTGGCACTTAGTCACCAAAGCTAGAAGCTCTTATCTTTGCTGTTCTATACCTGTATGTGTCTTTGCATTTTACAAATCAGTTGTCACATCCCTTAGTTTAATCAGCTCCTCACAACGACTTGGAGAGCATTATTTGATTAAGTGATTTATAAGTTTTCATTTGGATGAGTCTTCTTTTCCTTAGCTGACAAAATGTACCTGTTATACCCAGATCGCAGTATCCTCACCGACCAGAGACCACGAGGGAGACCGAGTCACGCATGCAAAGGCAAAGGGCTTTATTACGGGCTTAAGCTCGCTCGGGCTCACAGACTTCACCAGCATATGGGTCCGTGCTGAGAGCCTCGAACAAGGGCAGAGTAGGGTTTTTACGGGGTTTGAGACGGGGGAGTTACAGAAGTTGTGACATGGGAACAGTGATCCAATCATAATTATTCAACATCATTGACAGCGGGTTTGACCATACACATTGTCTAGAGTATTCGTTACTTTTGGCGGGATCCAATTACAACATTTAGAGTACCTTTAAATTCAACCAATCACAGAGCGAGCCTAGGGTCTTGTTTGGCGACTAGCAGGTTAACTTTAACATTAGGTAACAGGGTCCTATCTATAGTTTCTATCTCCAGGCCTCTCCCTTAACAATGTGGAGGGTGGTCGCTGGCCTTTCCTGATTGGGTGTTGCAAGGGTGGTTACTCCTGCCTTGGGCAATGTGTAACTACTTGATAGTTTCGGGGGAAGCCGAAACTCAGGCCTTCTAGTTTAGAGGGGAAACTTAAAGCCTGTCGTGGAGTCAGTTTGGTTTAGACGGTTAGACTTGTGGCCTTACATACCGATCCTTTTAAGAAAGGGTGATACAACTCCTTCTTATAAAGGAAGAAAATGAGGCTCATGGAGATTAAGTAAAGGTGTTGTCTAAAGTGTTGGAAGGGTAAAATGAGATGGCATGTGTGTATGGAAGCTGCAGAGACCATAAAACGTCATGTAAATGCAAGGTTTTCATACTAATAAATTATGAAATTATTGATGACACAACAAATTTGGTAAATGTCATAAGAGAAGTACTAAGTATAGTTAGGGTAAAAGTACTATGTGTACTTAGTATACAAAGGAGAGGGAAATCAATTTAGTTAGGGATAATAAAGATCTTGGGAGAAGAATAGGATTTTAATTTTTTTTTTTTTTAATGTTTTATTTATTTCTAGGAGAGAGAGAGACAGCGTGAGCAGGGGAGGGCCAGAGAGAGAGGGAGTCACAGACTGAAACAGGCTCCAGGCTCTGAGCTGGCAGTCAGCACAGAGCCCGACGCGGGGCTCGAACCCACAAACCACGGGATCATGACCTAAGCGAAAGTCGGACGCTTAACCGACTAAGCCACCCAGGCGCCCCAGAAGAATAGGATTTTAAAAGATGAACCCTCTCCATCTCTCATTCTTGTCCCCCATCTTTGCATTTGTCCTGTGGACTTGAATGATCCTTTCTTAGCACTTCCACGTAAGGCCAGAGGTTTCCTCTAAGAGTGACAGATAGATGGGAGGCACCATTCAAAATGACATCTGGGTACAAAGTCAAAAGGTCACCTTCTTCAGGGGCAATAAAAAGTCATCTAAGACTTTGACAAAAGCTCACACCACACTGCCTGCCACGTGGACAGTAAAGAACACAGAAGAGTGTAGGACAGTGAATTGTAGAAGCTTAAATGGCATTTGGGCAAAGCCAAAGTAAGAGTTTCTTCTGAGTTGTGAAACCAGAACCAACAATAAATTCCTCAAAAGATGGTATGATGACTATTAGCTCAGGCTCAGGTCTCTGGAACATGTTGTTTGGGAATCACCTTAAATACTGCAGCCTATGTGGTGTTGAGTGGATCTTAAGGAAATCTGGATTTTTTTTTTTTTTTTAAGGAAGCCCATAACTATTAAACTGGGAAGTCATCTTTGAGAAAAGAAGACAGAGAATAGAGCCTTTTAGTCCACTGATGTCAAATCACTCTATTTACCTTTAATCTAAGTTGAGATTTAGTTGGATTGGACTAAATCAGGTCCTTGAGGACTTCTTGGGGTACAGTGAATCAGGGTATTGTCCAATGTCAGGAAGAAAGTAGCTCTGACAGTTTCTCTACTCTGCAGCTGCCATTACTCACATCTAAAAGATCAGCCATTCTTCTGAAGCTTGGCTTCCCCAAAGCCACCCCATTACTATTACAGTAGCACACACAGTATACGTAGTTTTGATTCTGACTCTTCCATGGAGACAGAAAGACAGAGGTTGTAATTCTCTATTAAAATTAAGTGAATAATGTATAAGTTAGATTTCAGTTGGATGGTGTTCTAAATGACCAGAGGCCATGTCTAGTGGTTGACAACTTGATTGGGCCTAGAGGGGATGCACTCACAGACTTGGTCTCTGACTCCTTGGTTTCTCAAGTGCCACATTGTCACTAATGGTGCCTAACCATTATTTGACTGATTGAGTTAGTCTTAATTTGCAACTCTCCTATTCCCAGACTGGCAAAATGGACTAATCGCCAATTCTTTTCAAGAACTCTTGTGAGAATTAATGAGATTTTGCTTGTACGGGGCTTGCGTTCTTGCTAAGTGGAATGCTGAACAGAGTATAGTAATTATTTAACCCAACTGATACTTCTTTTTACTGTTACTCATGAGCAGTGATATCATGAGAATGAGGCCTGAAACTGGAACAGCTATGAGCTCCCAAATCATGAAAGTCAGTGGGTGCTCCTTTACCTAAAAATGCAATCACAGATGTAGATCTTGCCAGTCTGCTCTGACAGTTATGAATAAGCTATGTCACATTTAAGTTAGATCACTAAGAGGTCCTGTTTCCAGTGGGTAAGGGAGAGGCTATCAGATGGTGTCTAGGCAGTGACTCCACCTGGGAAGCTCTGCCCCAAGATGGTGGAAAAGACTAGAAGGAATAGAGTTGATCCCAGCTCCCCAGAAACTTCACAACTTGCTGAAGATGTAAGAAAGCTTTATTGCACAAAGTGTAGTGTTTCAATTAAAATGTGATGAGAAGCCTCTTCAAGGTCCCTAATTGGCCATGTAAGTTGCCATGGAATTAAGGGACTGGGGTGGAGGTAGGAAACTGAGTAATAGGGAATAATTCATTTGAGTCTCTGGGTTTGGGGCTATAAAAGATTCAGCGTCTTTGTGTAACACCTGCTAGTGTCAGCAGTTTTTCTCAGGTGTCTCTTGTTCCCTGCTTCCTTGAGCACTAATGCCCTTTCCCCACCTCTCCTCTAAGGAACACTAACCCTGAACAATAGGGTCAGAAGAAACCCCTAAAGCCTCTCCAAGAGCTGGGCAGCTGATGAGTAGAGGGCCATCTGGAGAGGGCGTCAACTCTACAGACAAAGTGGGCTATGAGGGAGGAATCTGCGACAAGGTGCCCAGCTGGAAAATGACAGATATTTGCCTCTACCTTGTTTACCACTTGCTTCCAGTTGAAAAGGGAAACCTAGCCTATGATATCAAAACTATCATCACTCATAACTGTGTAGGGAGCATCACTGACTGACAACCTCAGCTGCTGCCCATCTGGATCCCCCATAATGTTCATACTAAGGTGGTACTTCCTACAGATTGCTGCTAGTCTCTGAGGAAGTGCAGACCTATTCCTGGAAGATTTGGGATTCTTCCAATGGGTGACCCTGGCTCAAGGACACCCTATCAGGTTGGCCAAACTTTTCTGGAATTATGCTGTAGTCAGATCTGCATTATGGCCTGAAAGCTCTCCCTACCTTCTCTTGTACCTCCCCCTTCATCCTGTATAGGCGTTGACCCCAACACATTTCTTGCATATATAATTCATCCTTGGATCTGCTTCTAAGAGGACCTGCACTAGCACAATCATTAGCAAAGGCATTATGTTCTTCTCAGTAACAAGAATAGATCTATTGCATTCTCTGTGGAGGGTATAATATAAAGGCCGAGGGACAGAGGAAGCATACAAAGAGATATAGGCTACAGTCCCTACTGGAATAGGTAATGTGAGTCCCATAGATATAATGGTGAACAATAAAAAGTATATGCTTCTAATACAATACTGGAATCATTTATTTATATGACTGTTTCCCCTTCTATATCTCAGTGGGTCTAATGTTACTTAAGCTGTGAGTCAAGACTCATTAAAATCATAGCAGTGGGTCACAACCAGCATCATTTAAGACAGAAGATATTAGAAGACAGCATACATACATACATATTGTGAAGTGTGTGTGTGTGTGTGTGTGTGTGTGTGTGTGTACAGACACAAATATATGATTGTGTGATGGATTATGTTGTAAAATATATTTCTTACCTCAAGAAATTTTGAAAGAAACTGAAGGGAGAACATAAGCTTCCTGAGAACATTGGCAGTGTCCTTTCCTAGGGCTACATCCCCAGTGCCTAGAGCATTTCTTAACTATATGTAGGGACTCTACAAGTGTTTATTGACTATGTGTGCTTTAGATGATTTTTGTTATATGTCAGCTTGACTGGACTAAGGATGCCAGGTGGTTTGTGAAATATTTCTGTGTATGTCTGTGAGGGTGTTTCCAAAAGTCATTAGCATTTGAATTGGTTGACTGAGCCAAGATCTCCATTACCAGTATGGACGAGCATCATCCAATCCATTGAGAGTCTTAATAGAAGTAAAGGAGTGGAGGAATTGTACATTTGGTCTCTGCTTAAACTGGGATATCCATTTTCTTCCGCCCTCAGACATTGGCACCTCTGGTTCGTGGGCCTTCATACTCAGACCTGGACCTACACTATTGGCTCCCTTGTTTGCTATCACAGACTATGAGTCTGGAGTTCTCTCTTGCCCAGCAAGAGAACAGCCACATAAGTGAATACGAGAGGGGTTAATGTCCAGGAGGAGAGAAAAGCCCGGAACAGGGATTTTGTCTCCCTATTTATTGAGCTCTCAAGGTATTACCCACATGGTGAATGTGATGAAAACAAGATCTTACACATGTGAACATGGAGAAAACAATCAGACAGTAATCATTAACTTGTGTGTATAAGAAGCAGAGTGGGGGGCAAGTGGAGTTTGTGATCAAGGTACATTGGTGCCGGATGGAAAGTAATTTCCTGCAGGTGATATAACAAATTACTTGTGACACCATTACAATATCTCACTAGCTAACCTCGGGGGCTTTTGCCCTGTGGTTGTGGCTTTCTGCCGTAGGCTTTTTTTCTAACCCATTTATGTAAGTAGAACCTATTTCCCCAAAGTTTGCAGACCTTTGGGTTTGGACTAGAACTCCACCACTGGCTTTCCAGCTTTGTAATAGCAGACTGTGGGCTTTCTCAGTCTCTGTAATCACCTGAACCAGTCCCCTGTAATACATCTCTTTCTTTATATCTTTGTATATTCTATTGGTGCTGCTTCTCTAGAGAAGCCTGACTAACAAGGTGCTGAATAAGAAAAAGAGAGTCATGTAACAGAGGAGAGGAAACCTGAGTTAGACCTTGGGAGAAGTGTTTCAGAAAAAATGGAGAGGAACAGAAAAAAATGCAGAAGGCACAATGTGAGCAGGGGATCAAAGGTCAGGACCCTCTTGATATATTAAAGAGATTGAGTAGACCAGTTAAATTGGCTTAATGTCCATCAGCATGGAAAGAAATCAGGGAGGAAGATGAACTTGGCCATAAATTGATGTCAAATGGCCAACACATTTCTCCAAGCATGATTTTCTGCAGTGATAAGGTAATAATCATGCTTGAATGTTTATTCATGTTAATCAACAAAATCATGTCCAGGACTTACAAAAGGCATCTTTCAAAGATCTCAAAATATGTTAAAAATGCTACATTATTCATTGCCGGGAGCCGCACCGGCCTCTCTGGATGGCAGTCACAACAAGGAAATGGCAATGTTAACACAGCAACTGCCATGAGAAAAAAAAACTAATATCTCCTTCTGATACTAATGGCTCATGTTGGAAATGAGCCTGCTGGTATTGACCAGGCCTCACAATATTCCATATCAAACCCATATTCTGAACACAGTTACCTCATAGGAAAAGCATATTCCTGCCTTTACAAAAGAGATTTTAAAACTTTTTTTTTTTAATGTTTTATTTATTTCTAGGAGAGAGAGAGAGACAGCGTGAGCAGGGAAGGGTCAGAGAGAGAGGGAGTCACAGACTGAAACAGGCTCCAGGCTCCGAGCTGGCAGTCAGCACAGAGCCCGACGCGGGGCTCGAACCCACGAACCGCGAGATCATGACCCAAGCGAAAGTCGGACGCTTAACCGACTAAGCACCCAGGCGCCCCCAAAAGAGATTTTAGATAAGAGCTCTGTGGATCATTGTCAAAAGGTTCTTCCTATGGGCCTTGCAGATCCAAGACTTAGATAATAAAGGGGGTTAAGAACACAAGAGTTACTATTGAGCCTGGTCCCATATCAGAAGAGCCTAATTTATAGTTAAGGTACAGATAAGTACCGAACATAACTTACTAATTGGTGATGTATGGCAGTCCCTTCCTCAGGGCCTACATTCCACAGACATCCTCCCTTACACTGGCAGCTGGGATGAGGATAGATAAGAGTAATTAAAACATAAACCCAGATGCAAAGACTGATACATATAGAGCCCCCTTGGTAGTTTCCACTAACTAACCAATTCAGAATCATTCATCCTCTTGAGAGCCAGACAGAATGACTCTTAACTTATCTATATACAATGTAACCTATATGTTATCCTGTCTTTCACTAAGAGCATCCTGTTACTTCCTTGGTCGTAAATTCACCATGACTGGGATAATTCTGCAATTGATATCACAAAAGACCTCTCATTGTAAGAAATTCCTTTTCTCTGACCTCATACGGTTGTTGAACCTTTAAATAAAGACACCAAAACCGACAGGACAGAGATGCCTGCCTGGTAATCAGAAAGAATCTCGGGGCTCTCCCATTCTCTTTTGCCGACACTGTCCATCCTTCAGGGACCCCTGGACCTGTCGGAGCCGGTGCGGCCTCCGACAATTCATATTTTTTATAACTCTATGAGGCAGCTTCAAGGAAGCTACCATGATCTCCATGATATAGGTAGGGAAACCAAAATAGAGGAAGTGAGAGTATCTCAATTCCATATCCCAATGGTGAACTAGCTGGAGTTCTCTACCTCAGCTCTCTCTTCTAGAGCCCATCCTTGTTGTTGACATCTGCCCCAGTTCCCATTGTGTGTATGTCTGTACATGTTTATCACTTCCAGGGAACTAATTGGATTTCAAACTACTTCACCTGTTTCCTTGGTAAGGTGGACCAGTTACATCCGTTCTTTCAGTGTTACACAAATATTTCTCACTGATGCTTAAAAGGAAATCTTTGTGTCTAAAGGTAGCAAAGCCAAATGACAAATGTGTCTTAGAGTGAATTTCTAGTCTAATGTAGGTTCATTCTATTTGTCTATTGGATTCTTCTGCCTTCAGATTCCATCAATTTCTCTCTCTTTGTTTCTTCCCCCACCACATGCACCAATAAGACATGACATATAGTCCCAGATACTGATTACTGAAGGCAACTGAATAGTCCACAAACCTCCTCAACTTCCAATCATTGCCTTTTGTTCTTCTTGGCCCACTATAACAGACTGAACTCCTGCCCTAGAGCTCCTTAGGGACCATTTTACTCACCCAGAGGGCAGATACAAGGGTCAGTTATGTTTTACCTGATTTTCCTAGAACTCAGTTGACTAGCAGCTTATGCTTTGACTTCTTCAAGGTTACCTGAGCTTGTTAAGAGTTTCCAGGTCATCTTGTATGTCGTCCTCCTTTCCAAGGCTAAATATTCCTTCCATGGATTGGATGTAGATCTCTACTGTGTCAGGCTCATTCAGGTTCAGATCTGCAAAATCATAATTGGCCATGGCTTGTACTTTATTTCCTAGCTCTCCCTGAGCTAAATTGGCTGTGCTTAATGCCAAAAGGGTGGCATAATGTATAAGAAACAGCATAGACTCTTGAGTTCTACAGACCTGGGTTTCCGGTTCTGCTGGGCCTACTTGCTTATAACCACGGACTTGGTCTTTAGGTAACCCCTCTGAGTCTCAGTACACTGCTTTAGTCTTTGTCCACTAGTGCCTAGTAGAGTCCTAGACAAAAAGTAAATGATAAATTTGTGCCTGTTGACTTGATTTGACTGAATTTGACCATGGGACATTTTATTAAGGTTAAAACTGATCCCTCCAAGCTATATCTAGGTCAAAGCCATCAGTGATAAAAAGATACTGACCATAGAAATGGCTTCTGCAGTAGCTGAATACTGTTGGTACTTCCTTTCTTCTTACTGTTCTCCCAGACATAAAGACTTCCTCCTAAATCTGGAGTTGAATGAATTTGTAGGCTGCTCTGGTATTGGAAGGTGGGTCATTCCTCTTAAGGAAACCCCTGAAGATTATATCAGAGCTCTAATCCTCCCTTATGACAGCTACATTGACCTAGGAAGCATAGGAAGAAATGGAAGACTGAGAGAAAAAAACTCACCCATACCTCTAAAGCCTAAGGCCAAATGAAATGGTCCTTAGGGACCCCCAAGTATGTAGATTAGAGAGCAAGGCTCTGTGGCAACTGCAACAGTGACAGAGCAGTTACTATTCTCTTCTTTACTACTCTCTCACCACTTCCATGCATATATTCCAAGGTCCAGACATACAGAACTATTTGTAATTTCCTGAAGTTCGTGCCTTGTTTTTCCCTCTAGAATTGTAGAGATGCTAACATTCTGTCTTCAGAGAATGCCTTCCCCTGCCTGACCTCCTGCTATTTATTATGGGGGATCAGCTTGGTATCAGTTCCTCTCTTTTTATGAGCCTTCTTCCTCATCACCATACCAGATAATGCTTTTTAGTACCTTCTCCCTATCCTCATATGTCACATGTGATATTGTAATTGCTAATTTACTTGACAGTCCCCAGGATGGTGATAACAATGATAATAGAGATGCCATCTACTGAATGCTTCCTATGTTCCAGCCACTGTACATTAATTATCACACCAACCTTGTGAAGTAGTATAAAGTATATAAAGTATATATAAAGTAGTATAAAGTATAAAATTCCCATTTTATAGATATGAAAAATGAAGCTCAGAAAAGTCAGAAAGACTTTTCCATATTTATGCAGTTAATAAGAGACAGGGTCAGGATTAGAACACAGGTCAACTGACTCTAAATCTGATTTTTCACCACTAGACCAAAATTTTAACCACTACACAATTTGAAGGCATGGGTCACAACTTCCATCTCTGTATCCTGTGTCTAGTACAGTGCCTGGAATGATGTAGTTCCTTGTAGGTGCTGTTAAATAACAAAAATTCAACTGAATAATTTTAAAGATCAATTTGATCTTTTTTCAACACTTCGTGAATCAGGAAGCCTCCCTTTTACAAAGCTGTAGAGAAGGATATGGTTTTAAAGGCAGAAAGGGGGTAGGAAAAGGAAATTATTAGCACACAATGCATTATTTCAGGTTAACTTGCCTTCCTAGGGGAACAGAAGGGGTCTATTGGGCCAATTATCTCACTAGTGTTGATCAAGTCTTTCCATGTTGACTGATTAAAGGGTACATTTGGGGATGGAAGTTAACATGGAATTTGCAAAGATGGGATTTTGCACAAGTGACTCCATCACAGGCTGATGTCTCCTTTGTAACGGTGCTCAATAATGTGTTTGATAAATCAATAAATGGAGGCAGTCAGCCTTAACCCAATCCTGATAATTTCAATATTTATTTCCTGGCCCTGGCTATTCATTTGACAAAATTAGTTAAGTTTGAAGTAAAAAGATACTTCAAGGACAGCAGCAAAACAATATTTGGTAACTTGGTTATGAATATATTAGACATGATTGGACTGGGCTGAGTTACTGGGATAGACAGTTATATAAAGCAGGTCAAGCATGCAGTGATGAAATGGATACAAATAAATTGTATTTACCCCCAAAACTCCCACAAAGACCTTAACAGAGTTTAACATTTTGCTGAGGCAAGGCCTTGGGCAAATGCCTTGACCTTATTTGCACAATAAACAAGTGGTCCTCAGTACAAGGTAACCTCAGACAGACAGGCTGCTTGGAAAAAAGTTTGGGGCTCAATACAAGTTTGAAGCAGTTTCTTTGTTGGAGTAGGAGAAAAGAATGGGTCATTTTCTTCAAAGAACCTGCAAAGAGGCCTAGAAAGACTGTCCACATTTATACAGTTATTAGGATTCAAGGTCAGGATTAGAACGCAGGTCTGATTTTCTCCACCACATTGTGCAGCCACCCCAGGTTAAACCACCCCTAGCCACCAGAAGATTACTGGCAGAGTCTGGACTAGAATCTGTCAGCCCTTCCAAGTTCTCCTTACCTCTCACACAATGGTTTTCCTCTGTAGAGAGCAAACTTCAAGGAACAAGATCTTTGAGCTTCCTCGTTGAGTAAATAAGAGATTGTTTCTTCTTGTTCCATTGGGGAAATTCTCCTATTCAAGAGAAATATACCCATACTGATTCTTCATTGAATTTGAGTTTCCCATCCTGGCTGGGTCCAAGCCTCCTTTTACCATTGACTTCCATCAAAATTAAGCACAAGTGGGTCTTAACAAAACTCACAAAAATGCAATCTTCCTCATTTGGGCAAAATAAGAGGTGATATACTAAAACTACCTAATTCTTCTAGAGCAGAAAATACACATCAATCTCAGAGCATACAAAATGCTATGGTGCTTGTCTTTTCTTTCCAATTTTCTCTATAGGCAGGACACTTCCCTTGGTGCTCTTTGGCTTTAGGTAAATTACATGTTTTCTAGTCATAGCTGAGCCTACATGCATTTGCAACTATGGCCTTTGTTAGAGATTAAATCTATCTTGATGTTCTAATCTATTGTCCCCCCCAAGTTTGCCATTATATCACTGTTAGATTTTCCTTACTGAATTATAATAATTTTACACATGGGTTCCAGGATGACAGGCAATTATAAAACCCCAAGCTTGGAAGTTAGTAGGTAGTTAACTAGTGGATCTGAGAGTGAACTTTTTTTTTTTTAAATTTTTTAATGTTTTATTTATTTTTGAGAGAGAGAGAGACAGCGTGAGCAGGGGAGGGTCAGAGGGAGAGGGAGACACAGAATCCGAAGCCTGCTCCAGGCTCTGAGCTAGCTGTCAGCACAGAGCCCGACACAGGGCTAGAACCCAGGAACCATGAGATCATGACCTGAGCCGGACGCTTAACCAGCTGAGCCACCCAGATGCCCCATTGAGAGTGAACTTCTATAGATGATAACTAAAATTACTCATTCATTCACTCATTTCAATATTTATTGAGTGTATAATATATGCCAGGCAGAGTGCTACAGGGCTGATGATAAAGATAAATAAAGCATTTCTCTGCCCTTGAGGGGCTGTAGCTGATAAGGGAGCATAAGGCAAGCTGATAAGCTGCAAACACCTCCCCAGGATGTGTGTGATTTTGTTTGAGGACTCCTTGCTGCCCAAGAACAAAGGAAAGGGAAAAAACAGAGGGTTTACCTAAAAGGTCATAGTCCTGCAGGACGTTAAGTTTCCATCTATTTACAAATATCTTAGTAAATCACAAGAAAAAGGCAATCTTATCAATAGCCTAATCTCCATAAGCTTATAGTCTTTCTGGGAGCCCCAGCATCTCTCCTCCAAAATGATGTGGGAAACAAAGGCAGAAGGAAATGGCAGATAGAACTAAGTTTCCTTATAACCTGCAGCCCATTGACAAATACTTGAGGCTGGCAGAGTAAAATGTTTCCTTAGGAACTCCCTACTTTCTTAATGCTAATACTTTGCTAAGGGAAAAACCATCTTAGCTTGAGAATTGCTAGGCCTCCACTATCCTGGGAGTCTTCTTTAACATTTGAAAATCTCCTTGGAAACTTCCCCTGGACTTTACCTCCCCCAACTCCATAGTATATAACCAGTCTCTCCTCGTGGTGCCGGGGCAGCTCTTTCTGCCCAGGAGTCCTGTCCCTGTGCTTTAATAACATCACCATTTTGCACCAAAGGCATTTTCAAGAATTCTTTCTTGGTTTTTGGCTCCAGAACCCATGAACACCACTGTCACCCCCAAACCTCATCAGTAGCCTACTGGAAACTTTAGTGGAATTTTTTAAAATGTCATTTGGTGCTTACCAGGGGCTGGAGAGTGGGGGAGAAGTGGTTTAAGGGTACAAACGTGGAACCAACAGGTGAGACTTGGAGATCTATTGCATAGCATATGGTGCAGTCTTTTAAACTTCAGAGTAGCTGAAAGTCTGTACCTTAATTGTTTTCACAACAAAAAAGAAATACTTATGTGACATTATACAGGTGTTAGCTAACCTAAGGTGGTAATCACATTGCAATATATAAATGCATCAGATCAAGATATTGCATATTTTAAACTTGCACAGTTTTATGTATCAACTATATTTCAATTTAAAAAGTCATTTGAGGGACGTTTGGGTGGTCAATCAATTAAGTGTCCAACTTTGGCCCAGGTCATGATCTCACAGTTTGTGAGTTCGAGTTTGTGTCGACAGCTCAGAGCATGGAGCCTGCTTTGGAATCTTTGGGTTCTGTGTCTCCCTCTCTCTCTGCCCCTCTCCCACTCATGCTTGCTGTCTCACTCTCTCTCTCTGAAAAATAAACATTAAAAAAAATTTTTTTTAAGTCATTTGATTTTGTTTCAAATCAAAATACATCCAACCACTGAGATTGCCTACTTGGAGGGTCAAATTCCAGCTGTGAGGCTTGGATACAAATACATTTATTTTAATAAAAGAAATTTCCCTAAAATCTTAGAGAAAGTATAAAGCAATTACTGAAATGTAGAATGAATATATCAGGTAAGCATTAGGTACATCTTTCTACTTACCAGAAAGAACTGATAGAGTTGGTGGCATGTACTCTTGGTGGCTTATTTCTGTATTAACAGTACATAATTACGAAAGTGCCTTTACATTTGTAAAGGGAAAGTGTAGCTGTTGTTACACACGGACCTCTAAAGATCGATGACTGTGAGAATTTCATGTGATTGGATAAGAGTCTGGAGGCTGACTATACAGCCACTAAAAATAATCTTGTGAAATTTTCTTGACTGTCTTAAGCTTTAGACTCTTTTGCTTGTGAAACAGGTTAGATCTAATCTATCTATCTCAAGGAGTTGTAGAGATGACCAAATGAGATCATGAGAATTGACAACATAGACTCTATCTTTCCCCCTTGACCCCATAATCAGTGTCTCCATCTCCCAGTTCACAGAAAGTATGTTTAGAGGGAGGGAAGCAATGTGAGGGAGACTGCTTTCCTTTGGTGACTCCTGTGAAGAGAAAGAAAGAGGTGGTAGGTAATGTGGTTTCACTGGCTCAGTTCCCTACTAAATATGAGTCTCAGTGGTTCACTAGCCTTTGTTACAAAAGCAAGTTTTTAAAGAAACCCTATAGCATATTTCCCTGCTTCTGTCTAGAACATCAAACATGTATTAGGTACTATCTCATGAAACACACTGTGCTTCAGCCTGGCTGGCTCAGTTGGTTAAGCGTCTGACTTAAGCTCAGGCCATGAGCTCATGGTTTGTGGGTTTGAGCCCCACATTGGGCTCTCTGCTCTGAGCATGGAATCTACTTCAGATCCTCGGTTTTCCTCTCTCTCTCTGTTCCTCCCCTGCTCACTTTCTTTCTCTCTCAAAAATGAATAAACATTAAAAAAATTTTAAGATGAAAAAAAGTGTAGTCCTGGGATGCCTGGTTGGCTCAGTCAGTTGAGCATGTAGCTCTTGATCTTGGGGTTGTGAGTTTGAACCTCAGGTTGGGTGTGGAGATTACTTAAATAAATAAATAAATCTTTTTAAAAAAGGCACAGTCCCTACTCTCAAGGAAAACTACAGAGGAAAAGTGACTCCTACCAGAGGTTTCTAGGAGAAAAGAGTTCACAAGACAGACTATGAAGGAAGGGAGATCTTTATTAATTAATTGCATCAGAACAAAGAAACTATAGATGAAGTGTTTAAACAAAAGCTGAATAATTATCCCCATCACAAAAGATGTGTGAGGCCTCATCTCCTATAGAGTGAAACAATAGATCACCCAGAATAATAGAGCTCCTTGCCTGCTCTGGAGATGCCTTGAATTTCATTCCCAAACTTTCTTAGATATGAGGTTCCAAGAACAACTAAGTTTACAGTGAAATATAGAATAAAAATAAAATTTTGAGGGTGCCTGGGTGGCTCAGTTGGTAAAGGGTCCAGCTTTGGCTCAGGCTATGATCTCACGGCTCATGAGTTCCAGCCTACACCAGGCTCTGTGCTGACAGCTCAGAGCCTGGAGCCTGCTACAGATTCTGTGCCTCCCTCTCTCTCCCTCTCCTCTGCTCAGACTCTCTCTCTCTCTCTCTCAAAAATAAATAAAACATTAAAAAAAGAAAAAAACAAAATTTTTGAGAGAACACTGGAAAATAACAGAAATGGATGTACAACTTCAGGAGGATTTGTAATGGAAGTGGGATGACAGATGAACAAATGAGTACTCAACAAATAACCTAGATATTCATTCTATAGCAATTATGTTACTAATCAGGGTAAAGGTAATCTAAATTTAAAAAATCTAAAAAGCTAATATCTAGATGGATCTCAAGTTTTTGATCATTGAGTTATCAAGTCTGTTTAAATCTTCTTTTATAGTATCTAATTATAGTTTGGCCAAGACTAATTCTGGTGATACAAAATATTGAATGGATAAAGGCTTGTCTGTTACCTTCTTCTGTAACCCCTTTTTAGCCCTTTGCTCCACTGTAGCTTTGAGCACCAAACAAAACTTGCCTACCCTGATGAGAAATCTGTGGTCCGCAAACCTGCCCAACAGATGCCTTTCACCACTTGGGTTCTGGATCCAGTTTGAACATGGCCCTGCTTTTCACTAAGAAAGAGAACCAATGAGTCAACAGCAGTAAAGCATCCCTTAAAGAAGACAATGGAGCTTGTCAAGAGACAGAGAAGAATTTAAGAACTAAGAAGAGAGCCGGAGAAGCTAAAGGAGGAGTGAGATACCAATAGCAGATGGTAAACCAGGAAGCCAAATGCTAATAACAGCTGAGAAGAGCTGAGTTCAAGGATTAGAACTGGTGGGCAGAGCAGCCCAGGAGGAGAGAAGACACAGGGCAGCATGTTAATGGGGAAAAGAAGCCTGGGAAGAAATGGAGCGCAGGTTATGATAATGCTGATGATAATCAATGTTGATCGGGGAGCGTAGCTGTGCATTTAGAATTTCACGAAATACTTGGCATGTCTTACCTCCTTGCACAGACCCTATTAGGTAGGTAATATTATTATTCCAGATTTACAGATGAGCAAATTGCAACACAGACTGGACAATAATTTGTGCACAGTAATTTACTATATCACATTCCTGATCAGCTGAAACTGATGAAGCTCTGATCAAGCTTAGATCTGGTCAAGTTATTGTACCTCTCACTCTAGGTTCGTTTGATTCAGTGGAAAGAAATAGTTTGATCTGTATTATAGGAAGAGAATGTGGGTAGGGGGAGTTTTATTAAGGCAGGGAAGACGTAAGGATACAAGTGGGCAGATGGGAAGGGATCAGTGGAGATGGAGGCTGCAGATACAAATAAGGAATCTAATGGATGGAAACTTGCAAGTGACGGGGTAAAATTTCCCAAGGAACAGAGAGGGATCTACGGACACAGCTGGACAAGTTAACCTGAGACCTAAGAGAAGGAAGAAAACAGTCACTGGGTTCAATGATTAGGAAATAATTTTGTTTGAAGTAATTTTAAAACTTGGATTTTGCAGAGGAAGTCAGTTGTTAACAAATATTCAGTTCTTTCTCTTATGAATTGTGCACCCTGTCAAGTAGAGTCAACAACAGTATTGCTTGTCATTTCTAATTGTTTTCAAGAAATGGATTATAATGCTGGAAAAAATGATCTATCAGTGCTCCATCATGTAAAATATTTACATTGCTCCTTTCATCTGAGGAATCACATTCTTCAGGTTGTCTCTGAATACATAGGGCAAGGAAATTGGAATTCTTTTGATTTCAAGAGTCAGAAATCCAACTTGAACTACTTAGGTAAAAGAAAATTGCCTTGTCTTACATAGCCAGATGTCCTCAGGAAGGAGGGAGATGTAACCACCTTGGGGAAACTGGAACTCCCAATCTTGACTTGATAGGATTTTCTATCCCTTATCTCTACTTCTGTCTGCTGCTGACTTCATTTGCTCCCACTCCAAGCAGCTGTTTGTCAGTCTCCATCTCTTTTCTACCACACACACACACACACACACACACACACACACACACACACGGCACTTCTTCCCAACTCCAGTTTGAAAATCCCAGGGAAAGACTCAGAAAGCCCCAACCAGGTCATGTGCCCACACATGGGATCAATCACTCACCAGGAGGGTGTGGTCAGCTCGCACTTGGGGCAAGGTGCAAGGTGGGGTATTTCAGTTTCCTGACAAGGGAATACTATTTCAGAAGAAGGAGGGGCTGATGGTCAGAAACAAATAATGAAAATCTACATAAGTATAGTCAGTTCTTTTATAGATGGGAAAAGTGAGACACCAAGGCGTTAGAAGATTTACTCAGTCTCTGTGAGTCAGAACGAATAGAATCGGTTCTATTACCAATCTTGGTACTAAAGTATTCTAGTTACTGTGTTAAGAATTGGATTTGGTTTCTGTTGTAATTATTGCTATTCTTCAGTTTTATTCTTTGTAGACAAATAAATAGCAGTTTGAGACTAGGAGTGTTCTAGGTACATGCCCCAGAGGTAGCTTCCCTCCCCCTAACCCCCACATAAAGTGGTGGGGAAATACTCATAACAAATTTACCTTGGAGCAGCAAGACTATGCTTGCTTCAGGACTGTCTTCACCTGGATTATTCATGACGATCTCAGAAAGCCCCGCCTGCAGAGTCATCGTGAGTGAGCCGAGGAACGGGAAACTTGAGCTCCACCTGGTCGGCTGACACAGCCTTTGAACTATCATTTCATCTTCCGTGGCTCATTGAAAATGAGAACTTGCTTCCTCCCCAGCCCTGAGAAAATGGACATCTAGACACCCTAAAACATAGACATCATCTTTCTAATTGGTGACTCTCAACTTTAAATATTTTAAATAAATTAGCATATTTCACCCAGGCTAAGGATGTTTCTCTCATTAATGAAAGGAATTTGCAAAAGTAGTTGTTGAATGCTTAAAAGTAAAGCAGAACATAAGGATGATCACACAGGCAGTGTTCTTGGAAGTATACGTACGTGGGAGGAAGGCAACATGGACTTAAAGAATAACGCTTATGTTTGACTTCTTGTGTGCAGATCTTAGCCTGGAATGCCAAAAAGATTCATTGGAAAAAATTCAGCAATTCATTGCTTTGTTGTTAAGAAAATAAAAGGACTTTATTAGTAACCTCCAGATTAGTAAGTACAACACACAAAACATGTTCCTCAACTAACAGAAATGCTTTTAGGATTAAAAATAGTCCTAATGGATGTTTTTCAAGTGTTTTGTGTCCTTTCCCACCCAGTGGTTCAGAATCAGATTCAACTAATGATCCTGAGTGACTGCCCTGTGTTGGACACTTTGCTGAACGTTAGTTCCTATTACTTCATTTGATTCCTGCTTCTCCTCCAGAAGAGTCTAACTGGTCTCATTTTACAGCCACTTGGAGGAATGAAGAGCCTCACCCACGACCTCACAAGTGTTGAGTGATGAGCTGGGGTTCTGGCTTGGGAGTCTGGCTTTCTTTTCTGATATCACGGCCTATGTTCCTTCTACCAACCCGTATCTCCATGTTTTCAGAGTAAGTGAGTCCCACCAACACTTAGATAGTAAATAGCAAGAAAAAAATACTCTTCTTTGCTAATTTCAATTTTATAAACAGAAAGCAAGCAGTTGCATGGAGATAACAGAGAACAAGGCAACCCATAATTTGAGTACTCATGAGTCATGGCATGATTTAAACCCAGGTCTTCACACGTGTGTATTCAATTTTTACAGCGTAAACAAGATCACCATGTTGCAGAAAGGTATGAAAGGTGAACATAGCAGATTTGAATTATAGAGTATATAGGTGTGGGCTGTCCCTCAGCTCATGGGGTTTCATCGAAAGCCCTTTGTAGCATATGTTCAAAGACAACTGTGTCTTGGTAGAAGCCATGTTGCACTGGTGATATCGGGCAGTCATGCACCAATGTGGGACCTAAAGATAAGAAGTATTCCTGCACAGTCTGTCCCAATAAATACAATATGTGCCAGCCTCACATGAAATGCCCTTTTGGCAAATACAAAGATTCTCTTTGGATCCATGCTGTTATTTTTATCTAAAATTAAAATAGTCAAATGGATTATTAAAGAACAAAAATCAATTATCCCTAAATTAGCCTACTAGTAGGCTAATCTCACTTTTGTGTAGACCTTCCTGAAGACATCACCGTCTTTAGAATGCATCGTTTTGGCTCCTGTGGTCTCTTGATAAGTGACAATTTGCAAGAGTTGGAATACCTGGGTCTTGTATTTTATTTTTCAAGAGTATGGCCCTCAGGAGAAGGATTGCGTGGTGTTTGTCCTTTCATGCACTCCCTGATGCTGTTCAAACAAACATACTAAGAACAAAGTAAGTGTGTGAAGGAAGACCATCTCTCTACAGCCCTGGCTCACCCCGGTTATTTCTGGTACAAAGGGAAGAACCCAGGGAATGCTTCCTGATTATGCAGTTTCAATTTCTTAAGCAACTGCAACAGGAAGCCTGGGACTAGGCCTTATTTCCTATGATGAAGTGTGTTTATCAGTCCATTGACCCTATCATGACTCAGCTTCTAGTTTTTACATTTTTAATAAAATCTTCTTTTCTTTTTAAAAAAAAAAAGTCACACCAAAAACTGCCAGTAAAATCAATGAGAAATGAGAAAGCTATAAGATCTCTTTCACCATTCTTTGGGCTTCTGACACTGTAGGTCAACCTCCCTTCAAATATGTTTTTTCTTGGCCCATGAGGGAGGACAGAGATGTGGCTTCATGGGATCAGCACAATGATTGCAAACCAGCAGCACTTACCATGTTCCTCTATTATTCCCTCTTCTTCTCTGGCAACTCCTTCTCTCCTCTTTCTCTCTCCTTGCCCCTTGCACCCATGTACTCATATTCTCTTCCACCCCATTTATCAGGACAGGTTTTTAATGCAGTGAGAATATTCTGATTAAGGAAATAATATCTGAGTGTTCAGATGACCTCAGAGGAAGGTTCGTTGGCTTTCCCAGTTCTCTGATTACTAATTTTTTCTCTAAGAGGAATCTGTTAATCAGTCAGGCAAATTAGCTTTCCTCCAGCGCAGTGACTGTCCGCTGGTCTTCGAAATGGAAGAGACTCATGAGATGCTTTTTTCAAGATTAAGGCTGAGAATCTGTGCCGGCTCCTCCTTGGAAGGAAATAGAAGCACACTGCTCCTGGATAAGGAGAGAGCGGGACGAGGGTGGGGAGCTGATGGGGCAGTCAAGGCCTTCTTTACAGTCCCCCAAAATGCCTTTTCAGCCTTGTCTTCTAAAACACCCTGACATATGTGTAGCCTTCTCTCATGGTAAATTGAACTTTCTTTTCTCTTGGTAAAAGGGCATGCCTCAGACCTCAGCTTGTATGCACTTCCCACTGCCTGGGGCCCCATCCCACACCTGAACCACGACCCACACACAGGAGGCTCAGCTGCCCCCTGCTGCTGCCTCCTGCACCAGGAAACTGAGTTTGTCATTAGAGATCCAGGCCTAGATGCATCCTTCCTTTGCTTCCCTAGAGGAGCTCAGTTTGATGCATCGATGCCTCCCTTTCTCCTCTCAGCACCCACAAGAGTCAGGGAAGATTTAATCTCTGTTATGAAAACACCCTGGAGGGGCACCTGGGTGGCTCAGTTGGTGGAGCATCAGACTCTTGCTTTGGGCTCAGGCCCTGATCTCATGGTTGGTGGGTTTGAGCCTCGGGTCAGCCTCCACACTGACAGCACAGAGCCTGCTTGGGATTCTCTCTCTCCTCTTCTCTCTCTCTCTCTCTCTGCCCCTCTCCTTTGCATGTGTGTGTGCACTCTTTCTCTCTCTCTGAAAATAAATAAACTTAAAAAAAGAAAACAAATAAGAGAAAACACACTGAAACTGGATACAATGCTTTTGATAAAACTTAGAAGGCATTAAAAAAGTGAGGTGTGTGTATGTGTTTGTTATCTTGGTGAGGGAGCTGAAGGCAGACAGCATGGCTGAGAGGGTGGTGAGCAGAAGTGGTAAAGACAGAGAGGGGCACCTGGGTGACTCAGTGAGTTATGCATCCTACTTGGGCCCAGGTCATGATCCCATGGTTTGTTGGTTCAAGCCCTGTATGAGGCTCTATGCTGACAGCTCAGAGCCTGGAGACTGCTTCCGATTCTGTGTCTCCCTCTCTCTCTCTGCCCCTCCCCTGCTTGCACTCTGTCTCTCTGTCTCCCAAAAATAAATAAACATTAAAAACTTACCAAAAAAACACAGAGAGAATAATTTAGTGAGGTGATGAGCATAAAATACGACCAGAAGACATTCTGGTCCTAATCACGTATCCCACAGAACCCATTTCCGTGAGGCTTCTCACATGGCTGGGTTAATTTTTCACTCTCTCCACTTTGGCCTTCATCCTGTAACTGTCAGTCTTACAGAGGCTAGAAGCTCACCAAGGCTTCCCAAACTCCAGTTCAATATTAAAAAAAAAACATCTTTTCAACTTAGAGAGACTCTCTCTCTCTCTCTTTCTCTCTTCCTTTCTCTCTCTCTCTCCTCAAAATGAAAAAATGTCCCCTAAATTGCATTTAACCTCTTAAGTGCTGCTTTGGGCTCTTTCTGTATGCTCTTGATCAAAACAAAAAAACTGAATAGTTTATAGTCTCCCTTCCCTTCTCCAGCCCTTTCCTGAAAGTTCTAACTTGGTATGAAAACAATCTCAGACAGTCTCCATCTCATCCTGCAGTTTGCATGTACCCTGAAACCTTTGACACAGCAAACAAAACCTCCAAGAACCTCTACTTTCTAATCGTGTATGTACATACCCTTAGAATGTTGTAATAATATACTCTGTAAATAAAATGTGGGTGTTTAAAAAGCAATTGTGAATATCTGAGTTGGCTTCTATAATAAAGGCATATTTGTGAAAGATAATGGAAAAATTGTGGACCTTGTAATACCTTTTCCAGATAAAATCTGAGAGATATTCATATATTCATATATATATTCATAGCCATACGCATGTCAAATATATGATAATTAATAACTGGTGGTGTTTTGAGACGAAAGAATTTTGAAGTAAATTGAAAGTATTAGAAATAAAATTTTTCTTCTTCCTTCTCTTTTGTTTCAATAGATATTTAGTATCTGCTACATATATATTTAATGGTGTAGGGACTAGAAAGATTAAAACACTGGTCTCTGCCCTGAAGTCACTTTCAATTTAATTAGGGAGATAAGGCATAATGGAAAAGATTACATGAATGATAACAGACATCAAAAGATACATACATGGATTTAATGAGGCAATATGTGGTTTTACAGCAAGAAGTGTTGGCAATTAGTGCTACAATTTTAAGGTAGACATCTCTGTGGGATGGGTGGTCCTGGAAGGCTTCCCAGGGGAGGAGGTCTTTAGCTGTGCAGGATAAAGAAGCACAGGGCCCTTCTGATGGAAGGAACTAAGCTAAGAAGAGGATGAAAAGACTATATGTGATTAAAATTTTGTATCTATAACAGAATCTTAATCGTGTTTAAGACCAGATGCTTAAAGAAAGAAAAGAAATACAGAAAAATATTCACCGTGGATGGCTTTGAGCAGTGGAACTACTGTTTTCTTGGTGTTTGGATTTTCCAAATTAAGTATCACTAAATTTTAAAAATAATATTTATTAAAACTTTAAGAATAATACATCAATTTCCTATTAGCATTCGGCTCACAAACCTTATGGTGGGAAGACAGGATTATCTCTCCTAGTTTATGCTTACACCACACCACTGGATATTATTTTTGTTTTTCTCACAGAAATGTAGGGGCATATTTCCATGGTTAATGCTTTGCTCAGCATGCTAGGTAACCTTTGTAATCTGTTCCTTTTATTAAATTAACCATTGTTCCCGTTACCTTCTATATAATAAAATTATCCCAAAACTTTGTGGTGTAAAACAATTATGTTTAAGGGCATTGTGGGTCAGGTGTAAATAAGGGCCTGGGGGACTGGTTTGTCTTTGCTCCATAAAATCTGAGCCCTCAGCTGGAAGATTAAAAGGTTTGATGTAACTTGATAGCTTGAGGCTGGAATTATCTGAAGGCTCATTGACTCACCTCTGCCAGTAGATGATGGCTGTTGACTGGAATATAAACTGAGGCTGTCAGTCAGAATACCTACATGTGCCCTCTCCATGTCACCTGGGCTTCCTTAGAATATGGAGGCCATGTTTGAAGGGTGAGTGTCCAAGAAAGAGAGATGTCCAGGCAGAATCTCTATCTCCTTGTATGATCTTTTATGACTAAGGTTTGGAAATTACACATTCTATCTGTCAAAGGAGTTACAAAGCCCATGCTGCCTCTCCTCTCAAGGGGAGGAGAGACAGACTCTGTCTGTTGACAGAAGGAAGTGACAGGGGAAGTGACAAGGTTCCAGAAGAGCATATGGGACCGGAAAAATTTCGGTGAGAATTTTCGGAGAACACAATCTACCACAGCCATTGTCATACTTTCTCCTGCAACTAAGTGAGTTGCACCTAATTTTTGCTGGAAAGGCCAGATGAGCACAATAGCTCTTCAGGCCCAGAGCTATTTCAGGTGGAAAGAGGATCCCTGGATTCAGCGACACCAAGTATCTGCTGTAAGTTGCTTTCCCACTAGAGAATGAAATGTCCCACCTTCATCATTGAAATGGTTTGGTTTATAGCCTAGGAACTACTGTTTATTTTATTAATATGCTGACCAAGACAAGAAAGTTTTGCTGAGAGAGTGACAGTCTCATTGAAGCTGACATTCTGTATTTGTAAATAAAGTCATTACTTGGGTATGAGAGGACAAAACAGCTCAACAGAAGGAATTAGGGGGAAAAAAACAGAGAGAAGGAATGCATGAGGGAGAGAGGACCGGTGGCAGGAGCTTTTCTAGTATCTTCCATTCACCTTTGCCAAGTGAGAAATCTTGAATTACAGTAGTTGGCTCTTGGTGGGCAGAAGATAGCAGAGCAACAAAAAAATGAATTAAGCCAACATAATTATCATCAGCACCCTGCTTTGTCAATAATATACAATTTGATTTATTTCAACTCAAGATATATGTATTTCACACTTACTATGTACCAATGCTAGGTCTGTGAGAAGCACAGGTGAAATAAAAAAATGATACTCTACTGTCACCAAGCTTCCTGTCGGGGTGAGGGAGTCCGAGGAGATTCACATATATATAATATATTTCATTTTTTCACCCTAAAATGTGAATGTGAGTTGTCAATCAGAGTGATGGTACAGACTAAATAATGTTTCCTGAGCTTTCCTGTAGCCACACTTTTAGTACAGGACAATGGAGGTGTTTTATTTAGTCTTGAAAAATATTATCTCAAGGAGCCCAGAGAAATGTTTCAGAACCATATTTCCTAGCTTGTCTGACAATAAAAATCTCCTATTAAGTACAGATTTCCCAGTCCTTCTCCTGAAGACTCTGATTCTGTGAATCTAGGGTGCGGTTAGGAAACTATGCTTTTATAGAGGATTCTATTACAAGGAAAATTTGGGAAATTGAGATTTAGGAGAAATTGCAATTAACCAAAGTGGAGCAAAACCCCAAAGAACAACTCGTGCAGGTAAAAGAAAAAAAAACAGGTAGTTAGTAATAGCTAATTAGGTATTTTGTGCACCTTTCACAGATTGAGTCTGCACTGGCAACATTGCAATGTAAAAAAAGAAATTAATAAAATTAAATTAATAAAAAAAGAAATTGGTTCAAAATATTCTGTCCATCTGTTAAGGTTTTTTTTTCAGCAAACATGAATCTCTAAAGAGTAGATATAGTTTATTATAATTGTGCAGATAAATGCACCTCATTAAATTTTTAGCTTATAAGTAGGTTCTGAAAAAAGGTAAAATTGAAAATATGTGATGTTTAGGGGCACTTTACTGGCTCAGGTCAGAAAGCATCTGACTCTTGATTTCAGGGTCATGAGTTCAAGCCCCATGTTGGGTGTAGAGATCACTTTAAAAAATAAAAATGTGCGATATTTAAGATTAAGATTAAACAAAATTATCTTAAAGAATTTAAATTTAAATTCTACTTATAGTGATCACAAATCACTTTTTTCCCCATCCTTGTTCTTCAAAATAAGCATTTTTTCCTTTCAAACTCCTTAGGCTATAATTTTTCTTTCCCATTGCATCTTGGGATATGGGACTATAACTACTGACAATCCTGATAAAGTCCGATTAAGGCTGAATGTTTCTAAACATTCAAAACAAGTCAGACTTCAATATCCCATCTCACAAGTTATATAACAAGGATTGCAGTGCTCAATTCTAGACTTGGGGTATTTTGATTTGTTTCAGTTTTGAATGAAAGAATGCACATAAAAGCTCTAACTCTGTGTAGAAGATGCTCAAGACATTTAAATATTCTGTCTCTTGAATCATCGCCATCATTATCATGATCATCTTCACAGTTACACTTGATTGAATGGCTCCTTTGTGCCAAGAATAATGCCAAATGCAGTGGAGGATACAGAGATGAAAGAAGATACATTTCCCGTCCCTCCAGGGAAAGGCACACTAACCGTAGTGCAAGTGAGAAGATAATAATCCATGCTCTGGAAGTTCACAAAATGGAGGGGTTCCGAAGAAGTGTTCTGAAAATGGGAACTTCACAGAGAAAGTGGCTTTGGAGCTAGCCTGCACAAAGTTTCTGTATTCTATATACAGAACAGTTTCTCAACCTTCCCTGGAAACATCACTGTTACCCTTCATTAATTATTTGGTGACATGAAATGATAATGTTTAATACTTTCCTATGGGATGGACTTTCCCAATGAGTTCAATTGTTTGAGTGATTTCCATGTAAGGAACTGAAAGTAGCACAGGAGAAGGGAACAGCAAAGTTTCTTTGATACCAGTTTACCTGAATTTCAGTTCATGTGGATCCATTAATGGTTTCCAGACTGATACACTCCAATATCACATTCTCTCCCTGTGCAAGATGAAGAGGAAAACTGAATTGATCCATATAATGACTTTCACACATCAGGCCCCAAAACAGGATAATGACTGAATAATTGGAGGCAAAGTAAGTGTTCCTTAATAATCCATGTAATTGCTTCACTTTATAGAATGATTAGAAGATGGTTTTAAAATAGATGTGAATAACAAAGGGAAGAAGAAAATAACAGGCAAGGAAAAGATTACATATTAAACACTAAATAGGTGTTTCTAAAGGCAGAGGCAGCAAAGAGAGTTCTAGTAGCACTCTCTTATTCTGAAAGAGACAAGTAATCCTTAAGGAAGTGTCCATTTGCCCCACATCTCCATATTTTCTTCCAATTTTCAAGTCTAGTGATTGAATGGAACAATTGGAAAATGGAAACATCATAGTGGGCTGTGTTCCCTTTCCTTATATTCAGTATAGATGGATGGAAAAGAAAAATATTAAGACATCAAAGAAATGAACTTATTTATTTCTTAATTTGCTACCCCCTACCCCACTACCACCACCAACAAACACATGTACTTCTAATCTCACTTCCAATGGTACTTGGTGCTATCATTTCCCAAACAAATTGGGTCAATTTTTGCCATTTCCTATTGCTAAATTAGGATTCAGTTTTCTCGTGTCTGCTGTGTTGAGAATGAATATATTATTTGTTGTTCAAACCAGAACACATCTGAAAGTAAAAGCTGATGCTATTACTAATTTTTCCAGGACTATTAATATGGGTAAACCAGGATTGTTCTTGGAAGATGAACGTATGGTTACTTTAGGAAGTCATTTCCTACCTATCTGCTTTCCAGTTTCAAAGCCTTATCCTTCTAGCCCCTTCATCTGCTAGGGCATGTGGCTTTATCTGCAAACAAACAAATAAACCCTTTCCTGTTGTTTATTGGGGGGTTTGTAAATAAAAGTAATGGTTTACTTGCATTATCTCTACCCAACTTAAT
The DNA here is from genome assembly GCF_003009895.1 of Hyaena hyaena. Classification (NCBI taxonomy): domain Eukaryota; kingdom Metazoa; phylum Chordata; class Mammalia; order Carnivora; family Hyaenidae; genus Hyaena; species Hyaena hyaena. The sequence goes on from NW_024081758.1 coordinate 147,700, forward strand.
TATCTTGAACTCACTTTGATCTCTGTACCTGTACCATACTTTATTATTTGAATGCTCTTCAATGCCTTGACTGCTTTTTAAAACTATCACATGACCTAAAGTGAAGTGTTTTATATAAGTTTAACAAACACCCATTTATTTTATTTGATAAGAGCTCATCATCGCTGTTTATTTCATACACAAAATAGCAAATACGTGTCAAGCAAAGCAAAAATAGAAGATATATGGAGTGCCTGGGTGGCTCAGTTGGTTATCTGACATTGGCTTGGGTCATGATCTCTCAGTTTGTGAGTTCGAGTCCCACATTGGGTTTGCTGCTGTCAGTGCAGAGCCTGCTTTGGATCTTCTGTTCCCCTCTCTTTCTGTCCCTCCCCCACTCATACTCTCACAGTCAAAATAAATAAAACATTTAAATAATTAAAAAATAATAGAAGGCATATGATGATTCTTAAGATAGTTTTTAATTAGATTCTAGAAGGTATTGTTCTCCATACCTAAAATAGTCCCTCCTCCTATCTCTGTGAAAATCCTAGTTGTCTGTCATGGTCCACCTCAAATCTTCCTTCTACTTTAACTCTCCTTATAATTTCCTCAAAAGAAAAAAAAGGGGTTTTCTTTTCCCCCTAAAATATTGTGACATTCACAATTTATATTACACACACATATATATCGTGGAAACAAGAATACCTGAAAAACTACTTCCTCTTACTGAGACACACTCTTATATTTTAAAAGTTATTATTTAAAATTTTTTTTTAATGTTTATTTATTCTAAGGGAGAGAGAGACAGAGTGCAAGCAGGGGAGGGGCAGAAAGAAAGTGAGACACAGAATCAGAAACAGGTTCTAGGCTCTGGGCTGTCAGCACAGTGCCTGATGCAGGGCTTGAGCTCACAAACTGTAAGATCATGACCTGAGCCGAAGTCCTACACTTAACAGACTGAGCCACCCAGGCGCCCCTGATATTTTTAAAATTATTATCTTTTACTTTTCTTTAATGTTTTATTTATTTCTGAGACAGAGAGAGAGAGACAGCGTGAGCAGGGGAGGGTCAGAAAGAGAGGGAAATACAGAATTTGAAACAGGCTCCAGGCTCTGAGCTAGCTGTCAGCACAGAGCCTGATGCGGACCTGAACCCACGAACCGTGAGATCATGACCTGCGCAAAGTTGGACGCTTAACCACCGAGCCACCCAGGCGCCCCTACTTTTTAAAAAGTACTGATGGATTTCCTAATGTATTGTGACTCACAATTTAAAATACATTGCCCTGGGGCATTTGGGAGGCTTACCGGGTTAAGTGTCAGGCTTTAGTTCAGGTCATGATCTCGCAGTCCTTGAGTTTAAGCCCCACGATAGCTCAGAGCCTGGAGCCTGCTTTGGATTCTATGTTTCCCTTTCTCTGCCTCTCCCCTGCTTGTGCTCTGTCTCTCTCTCTCAAAAAGAAATAAACATTTAAAATTTTTTAAATTAAAAACAAAAACATTGCCCTAGGACAGTGCTTCCCAACCTGGGATCCAGTATACAATTCACTGGCCCATGAACTTGGGTGGAAAAATGATTACATCTTTATTTTCAGTGACTTCTTGCTGAAATTTAGAATTCCCTCTTATGAATATGATAACTATTCTTAAAATTATTAATAGTATCTATAACGTCACTAATAAAAACTTATACATATTACAGGACTCTTGAAATATCTTTTATACTCATCAATGTTTTGGAATTATTGAAGTTACTAGACCTGCTGCTAGGTCTTGTTATTTAATGCATTTTTAAAATGCACGTATGTTAATGTATCATGAATTTGCTTTGTAATATTTTGATAATTGTATTTCACTATAATTGGTTTCCTTTGTAATCTATTATTTTATTTTATACCTTTATAAGCATTCTGAGAAGGAATCAATGGGCATCACCAGGCCACCAAAGGGGTACAGTCTGGAAGAAGGTTAAGAAAACTGCTAAGATGCTGTGAGTTTCCTAGAGGCAAATAGCTGTTGCAGTACCTTTCATACAAGAAAAGCTCAATAAATATTTGTTGAATACATTATTTCTCCAGGTTATTCAGGGGTAATTTAAAGCTGAAAAATTCAAGCCCCATAAGTCAAAAACAGAGTTATGCTAAAAAAAACCAAAACAACAACAATTTGGCTATTTGTAGTGGAAGAGATGGTTGGCTAGTAGTTAGTTAGTTAAATAGTTGCCTCAACCTTCCCATCCTAATGTGGAAGGGTCCTCTCCCTAAGGAAAGAAAAGAAACACACAAACAAACTTCAAGGCAACTTTGCTATTCACTTACTTGAGAACATCCCTCAGGACTTTGTAACATGAGACCACTTAATCAGACTAATGTTTGCGTGTTAACATATATGGGAGACAAAGACGTAAAAAATATGTAAAAAACTATACCAAGTGGCATTCTGGGCTCAGTTCTTTGGGTAAGAACCCAACTGAGTGCTGTGGGCAGGAATGAAGTTGCTTCCTGGAAAGAAAAGCCTCAATGTCACGACTCTGTGCAAGAATCCTGCTACCTTATGGGCTTGCTATTCACAGGAATTCAAACTATAGGGCAAATTGCAATTCAGCCTAAGTAGACACATGAAGTAATACTTAAGTTAAAATGTATTTCTTGGGTTCCTGTAATAATATTTTTGTGTGTTTTATGTATATATAACACATGACCTCTTACATAAGGAGTTTATACACTGCTCAGAGAGACAGAACGGCATGAGAACAGAGAACACAGGTGTTTCAGGACATGGCAAGCGGTATAGTTTGGTGAGAAGGTTGAGCCATGAAAGGAAATGGTGGGGACAGATTCTTGAACCCTCAGCTAAGTTGGATTATGGAAAGTTTCAAATGCCAGCCCAAGGAGGCAAGACTTTATTCAACAAATATTTAATATCTATTAGAGATTTTTGTCATCAAAACAAGGACACGATGTAGGTAATGTTTTAGGAAGCTTCATTTGAGACTTATTCAGCAGATACCAAAGTGCACAGCAGCAAGACCCCTAACATGCTGTCTTCAGTTGCTGCTTTTCTCTCCCTCTTTGGAATTTTGTATTTGTAAACTCTTGTTAGATATTGTACCAGAACCTCAAACTCAATACTAAACTTCCAAACTAACCTTCCCTGCAGACCTGCAACTCCTTACTTTCCTATTTATGTAAAGACCACCCTCTGTCCTAGAAACCATTTTTTATTTCTTCCTATCACCCACTTCCTGAGTTATCCTTCCTCTGGCTGATTCCATTATTAGCTTCCTGAAACTCATGTACCCTCAAAATAGACATATATTAACCAGCAATAGAGGATTAAATTTGGGATCATAAAGTAGAATATTTTTTAAAGGGAAAAGTTATATTTTGTTGCTTGCAGTATAAACAGAAGTGAATAAGCCAACATTGCAGATTTTGATTCTTCGGTTAAGGGACTGAGTTCTCAGGCTGTCCTAGAGAAAGTTTCTCTCTCTCCTAGTTCTACCTTTACCTCCTGAGGCAGCCACATTGTCAGTGTTCCCTTAGGCTAGATTTGACAAAATAGTTTAGGCTCTCTTTAAATAAGGAGTAACTAATAAAAGGTAGAAGATATTTTGTGCCCATGGATACACACACTCAAAGAAAGCAGCAACAAATGGAGTGGGGACAAACAGGAAGAAAGCTCTGTTTGTACTGTATCTACAGGTAGTTAACATATTAAGTGCTGATTGCCACATTCATCCTTCTTTTCATCTGGTTTAGTCCCCTTTATTGTCTATTCATCTTTTCTCAAATCCCTAACCTTTCTTTCACTGATTTCAAGGGGATGTTTGTCCTAACTGGCTTTCACTCACATCCCCAACTAGCTTTCACTCTGGAAGCAGCTGATATCATTGAGTGCCAGCTGTTCCTCTTAAAGATACATAGTATCTCAGCATTGAAAGAGGTAGACAGCATTTCAATTCAAAATATGCCACAGCTTCCTATCGAATATCACTAACTTAAACTGGACAAAGATCTTTTCTCAGGAGCTTCTTAAATATGATTTATACATGAATAAAGACAAAGGAGATGGCCAGAGGTGTTGGCTCCTTTTCTGAGATCTGCTTGTTCTTTCTCACTATCAGCAGAATATCTGATCTCAGGGCAGAGACTTGAGCTGTCCAGAGTTTTTTGGACAATGTTTAGGAATGAAGAACTCATGTTCATCAGGCAGTTTAAGGAAGTCCTTGGTGACTTCTGGAATAATCCTAGGATCTGCGTCCACATGAGTGGTCAATGAGTTATAGGTGTTACTGAGTTGGGAGATTCTGTTATAGCAGAGTTTCCTCAAGCTTTGCACTTTTGACTTTTTGGCCAAATAATTTTTGTCTTGTGCATTGTAGGATGTAGCATCCCTGATTTCTATCCAGATGTAGCATCCCTGATTTCTATCCACTAGATGTGGCACTTTCTTAGCTATAACAACCAAAAATTTCTCTAAATATTGCCATACCCCCCACCCCCCACCAAGGGGAAAAATTGCCCCTGGTTTAGAACCGTTGTGGTATAGTTAAGAGGTGGTAGATGGTGGTTACTTAGCCCACATCTTAAAGATTAAATGCATGTTTTCTATGTTCCTTATTGCCATTTTTGGACATATGTTGTACTTTAAATATAGTAGCATTTCTCTATACTAAATTTATTTTGTAATTCAAGTTAATTTTCTTGTTATATTTACATATTGAGTCATAACATACTTTTCCCCTTTATTTAACAGCCATGTAGAAAAACATCCAGTTTTTCAAAGTTCAACTCCATGGAACATCACTTACTCTCACTATCTGAAGTCTTAAAACAAGAACAAACTATCACAAATAGAAAGTCAGGTGAAGAAGCTAATTAATGGGGAAGATGAGTTCTATTTTATTGAGGGAAATTTGAAGTGATGGTAGAGTATCTAAATGCTATGTCCAGCAACTACTTGAAGAGAGGTTGGCTACAGACCTGGGAGTCAACAATACAGTTAATAACTGAAATTATGAAGTATCCAAGAAAAAAATGAAAAAGCTCAGAGGACTGAAGACTAAGCCTTACCATGGAGCTATGGAAATGAAACAGGCAGAAAGAAAAGAGAATATTTATTGGTTGAAATAGTGAGAGCTAATGACTGAATAGGTGAAAGGCAACCTTGCCACAGGGGTATCAGTAAAGCTCAACAGTAGGAAAAAGGAAGGAAGGAAGGAAAGAAGGGGAGAAAGATTCTGTCCACCAGCTGTATATTTTAGAAGATCATTGCAGGGACTTGTGGAAAAGTAGTCGGTGGGCTTTTGGTTTGGAGAAAGGGATTGAAAAGGTGCCTGATAACTTGTCAGCCTTGACTTAAGCATGTATTCTAAATAAGACTTCCTTGGTTGTAATCTACTAAGGATAACCTGAAGAGCAACTGTTCCCTATCCTGAATAAAGTAAGTCCTAGAACGAAAGGAAAAGGGTGCCCAACGTAGTAATCCCCATCTTTCTGTTGTCCCTATGTTCTTATTTTCTTTTTTTAAAAAATTAAAATGTTTATTCATTTTTGAGAGAGAGAGAGAGCGCGCACACATGCACACAAGTGGGGGAGGGGGGCAGAGAGAGAGAGAAGGAGACAGAATCCAAAGCAGGCTCCAGGCTCCTAACTGTCAGCACAGAGCCTTGACATGGGGCTCCAACCCACGAACTGCAAGATCAGAACCTGAGCTGAAGTCCGCGCTTAACTGACTGCGTCACCCAGGCACCCTTTCTTTTTAACTTTCATATCATCATTTGCTACTGCTCTTGAGAAGATAAACGCATGCCTACTGAAGGAGAAATAGAGATTGAAAGGATTTTATTGTTATATACTAAGAGTGGTATCCATAGATCATTGGAACTGTCACCTAATTATTGCCAGGAAAATTAGGGTAAATTCCTCTAGAGCCAAATCACCATTTATAGAATTTTATAAATATATCCAGTTGACTTATTTTCAGTGTCTTAGAATGGGTTAAATCATTCAGGTCCCTGGGAATACAGTTAACAAACAATTCAACTTAAAAGGTTTATAAGGAAATTTCGTGGCTCAAATTTAAGCATCAAAAGGGCATTTTACTAAGGTGTTTCATTTTTCCCCCTACCACACATTGGCAATATGTGGCCCATGCTTTAGTAATGTCTGCTTTAAGGAGCACCTGGGTGGTTCAGTCAGTTGAGCATCCTACTCTATTTTGGCTCCTCTCTACTTAGGCTCAGGTCATGATGTCACCGTTTGTGGGTTCGAGGCCTGCGTCAAGCTCCGCAGTGTCAGTGCGCAGAGCCCATTTGAGATGCTCGGTCTCTTCTCTCTCTGTTCCTATGCACCTCGCTCTCTCCCAAAATAAATAAATAAACATTAAAAATAATATCTGCTTCAAACATTTTTAAAAGCTTATCATTATGCCATGTTCCACAGCACAGACAGTTAGAGACTCTGTTCTCCATTTGTCTGGGCGCTTTCTGGGGAAAACAGTTCTGAGTCTCCTGACAGCCAAGACAAAAAACGGAAAACACTACTGAGTTATACTTTTACGTCTTTGTATGATAAAAGAAGTATCTCTCAGAAGAGACTAACTTCCTCTCAGCGTCAGTGTGAAAGGAAAGGTGTATCACCTGAGACAGATGAAGGAACACATGACGCCAGCGGCCAAACGTCGTCTTCTGCCCTGAGCAGAAGCTAAAGCCACTTGCTCTATACTCTCTGCCGTCTAAGAGAAGAGAGCTACAAGAGGCGCTTGAGAAGAAAAGCAGTGAAGCATTTTGGAGTTTCAGACAGACACCAGCTACCGAGAGATCATTAGGGACCCCAGTGGCATAAAAATCCAGGGTGGGCACACTGATCCTTACTAAAGATTGAGAACCAGACACTTTTTTGCTCCGCACAGTAGCAATAGGAGTGTGCACGTGACCGCCTTCCTCGCTTTTGGTGAATTCCAACTCCCTCAACAGGAGCCCAAGTTTTCCTTTCCAGCTCCTTCGCCTTGCACCCGAAGCACAAACCCAACAGAATGCATACCAACCCAACTGATGCCAACAGAGGAATCATGGACAGTGAAATTTCCCTGAGGCGAAGAAGAAGCGAAACTTTCCGCTCAACCAATCAGGTGAGAGGAGATCTGGGCACACCCCTTTCTTCCTACCAATCAGCACCCAACTCGATAGGCCGGGCCCATCGACACCGGGAAAACACCTTTTAAATTTTACTAGTATAGCTTTTTTCCCCACCGTCATTCTAGGCCATCCCACGAACTGTGCTCAAAAGAGGAAAACTGAGTGTAACAATTCCAAAGCTGGTCATTCTGGAGGAATGACCTCTCCATCAAAAACTGATTCTAGGAGGAACAGGGAATGGGAGAGGAGCGTTCCAGAGGGCAAACTACAACTCCCAAGAGGCCTTGCGCGGACGCCGGCAAGCCCTGGGCGAGGGGCCGGACCTACGCGGAAAAGACCGCTGAGGATCACGGGGCTCCTCTCCGACTTCCTGAATGTGAGCCATTGACCGCGCGGACTTTGAGGTGGGCGGGGCGGCGGCAACACCGGCTCTGGAGCTTTGTGTCCTCCCCCCCTCCGGCTGCTCCGGCAGAGACGTCGGAGGGGGCGTGGCCCGCGCGGAGGCTGGTGGGGGCGCGAGCGCCGCGGGACGTGGGTGACGCGTCTACTTCCAGCTCAGCGGTGTGTGAGGTGGCGCGGCCCCGCCGGCGATTGGCTGTTGGGAGACGAGTACGCAGCGGCCGTTGGTCGCCGGCAGCACGGAGGGAGAGCCGGGGCGGGCGGGGGGGATATGGGGCGGCAGTGGCGGCGGCGGCTGGAGGAGGCGGGCGCGGACGAGCCGGCGGCTGCGGCAGCAGCGGCAGTCCCAGGAGTCTCCCTGTGAAGTGCCCCTGTCGGCGCCGCCGTGGGCCCCTCGGAGTGGGAGGCCAGGACGCGAGCCGCTGAGGAGCCGCTCCCCCAGTGCCGCAGCCCTAAGGACTCTAGGTCCCATCCTCTCGCTCCTGCTCCGGCTCCTCCATCTTGGCCTCGGCAGTGGCGGCTGCCGGGAGGATGTGCCGCCTTCTGGCAGGGGGAAGGAGGAGAAGATGAAGAAGTACCGGCGGGCCTTGGCCCTGGTCTCCTGCCTGTCTCTGTGCTCTCTGGTCTGGTGAGTTGCCGCGACCATATGGGAGTTTCCCGTGAGGGGAAGAGGGGAGCAGCCCGGGTCACACACCCCCACCCCCAGTCATCTTGGCTTTTAGGGTGCGGGGTCTCCAATGCCCTTACGGAGCGACACACGGATTACTTCGCGCCTCTCCCTCCGGCCGGCCTGACTGGGCTCTGGGAGGTGTTCACGGTGTGTTTTAGAACGTACAAAGTGGGAGAGAGAGAGGTGCCTGAGCAGAAGGGACCACCTGAGTGCCTTTGTACTCGGTTACTGTGCCGCTTGGAGACGGCGGGGTGTTTGGGTAGTTGTCGGATAGGTGGTAGGTTAAGTTAGTTGCCCGGGTTTGCTGCCAGCCGCTCGCTTTCGTGGTGTGATACGGGCAGAAAGAGTGTCGTATGTGGTGTGTTGCCGACGTGCGATTTTTAAAGAAAACGTGATTGTCACGGGGGTGAGAGTAATGTACAAGCCGTAGTTTGGAGCCACTAGCTGACTTTGGCCTCGCGTGCGCTTCGGGCTGCTGTTCTGGAAACTTTGGGGGACGTTAGAAAGCACTTTCTCAAGAAAGCAGGTGATGGAAAGCCGTTGGGTTAGAGTGTCTTCGGTGTAGTGTGTACGGTACTTTCTGGTGGTGTGTGGCTTGGAGGCTGTCCCTTAGTAATGGGACGATACGTCCTGTATTTTGAAGGCGGGAAGAATGCTTTGTTCCTAAAGTTTATGGAGTTTCTGTTGATCCTTGGCATATTTGGGCGTCTCTGAGGCGCAGAGAGAGCTTGTCAGTGAAAGGGTTGCCATCATTGTACTTGGAAAAGACATTTCCCCCTTCCGACGGAATTTCTTTAGAGACGTGTGACTTCAGCTGACTGGAAAGATGCTTCTTGGGTCAGAGTGATTTGCTGTTTATTATATGAAAACCTAGAGAAACTAAGTTTCTTGTTTTGTTTATCTCAGGAAAACACCCACGCTATCTTCATTTTTATGGGTGCCCAATAGGTTACCAGGATAAAGAAGTTGTAGAGTTGTTGCTCACATAATAAATAAGAGGGAAAGAAAAACACTTGCCTGACTGAGGAATTTTGATTGGAAGATTGATAGAAGTTTTAGAGAATAAACCATTTGGCCTTTTGACTTTAATTCCAAACCCTTTTAATAGGACTATTGTCATTCCCCCTTTTCTACTTGTTAGTATCATGTTGGGTATGAAGCAGTGTGTGCAGTAGGTGAGTCCACTCACCGCCTTTTACATTTATAAATTTGCAGGTGAGATACCAGAACCTTTTGTTCATACCCACCTTTTCCCGGGGGCTGCTTGGTAGTTTATAGGTTACGTATCGTTTCTTTCCTCTTTCTCCTTGGTTTTGCCCATCTTTAGACCATGTTATTCTTCACCAGCACTTTCTGAAACGGCTTCTACAACGAGGGTTACGCTTTTCATTCAAGTTTAAAATGTACCAGTATCTCTGATTTTTTAAATTGAAATATATGTGACATGTAGCATTGTGTAAAGGTGTACAAGATGTTGATTTGATACATTTATATATTGAAATTTTATTGGCATTGTAGTGATAGTTACTACCTTTATCATGTCACATAGAATGATCCTTTTTTTTTTTTTTGTGGTCAGAATAATTAAGACTTAGTCTCAGAGGAAGTTTAATGATTGTTATACAATATCCTTATCTATATGCACTATACCCCACACCAGATCTTCAGGAGGTAGTTATCTATTAGTTGCAAGTTTGTATCCTTAAACATGATTTTTTTCCCTTAAATTTTAAGTGGATGGTAGAGATGAAATCAAACATTATAATGTATTTCCTAAAATCATTTGTGTATTTAAAGTAACCATGCTTCTGTTTCTTTGTGTAACTGCTGGCTATCTTTTGTTCAGGCTAATTTCAGTATGGTTTCTCAGCTTTATTCATTAGCAGTAGTGGGAAGATCATGACCTGTTAGGGGGAAAAATTAGTCAGCTTAGTATTGAAAGTAGTAGTCATAAAGTTCTATAAAGTTTGTTGACTCTCACAGTGAAGAATGGATATTGAGAGGTTAAGTAAAGAGTGAAAAGTTTAAGAAACTTTAGCTTTAGAAACAATTGGGTTAGTGTATTTTGAGACTAGTTTGGACTGCCAACTTTAGGGATATTTAATTATTCTTTACTAAACGGGATTGAAAAGAGGATATTTAGACTTGAGATTTTCTTGGAAGGGTTATGATGAGATTGGAGAAGAGGAGTGGTACATGGTAGTGATGGGCAGAGGGTATGTTATGTCTTTGAGACTTTTCCTTGGGAAAATGTAATATTGAAATTATTGCACTGATTCAACTGAAGGTCTGATTCTTGCTATAGTGTGGTCTGTATGTCATTTCCCAACATCTCTATTCCCCCTTTACCAGTAATGGATATATTAAGGCATTGTAAGGGTAAACAGATGTTTATGGAAGAGTTAAGCTCCTCTTAATAGTCATTTTTGTCTTCTTTGTCATTCATAAAGTGTCCCAGATTTTGTGATTGTTTCTTTTTTACGCTGTTACATTTTGTAATTTATGAATGGTGTATGCTCATACTACAGTACTGCAGTACTCTAGTATCTTTTTTTCTTTAATTTTTTTTAAATATTTATTTATTTTTGAGACAGAGATAGCACGAGCTGGGGAGGGGCAGAGAGAGAGGGAGACACAGAATCTGAAACAGGCTCCAGGCTCTGAGCTAGCTGTCAGCACAGAGCCTGACACGGGGCTCGAACCCACGAACCGCGAGATCATGACCTGAGCAGAAGTCGGATGCTTAACTGACTGAGCCACCCAGGCGCCCCTACGGTACTCTAGTTTCTAAGGTTCTCCTCCCTCCAACCAATATTACTGAATTTTGTTATCTCCTTGTTTAGACTCTCACACCTATATAGATCTTGATTATTCGCCCTTCTTTTTCTTTTCAGCCTAGAGTCCTAACATTAGATTACTTTCACACGAAACCCATCCTTCCATGTTATTCATTCTGGTTGCTATTTTTTACTTTTGCATATAGTATGTGGTTCTTGATCAAGTAGTACAGAGTATTTTAGGTATAAGTGTACTGTAGCCACAGCACAGAGTTATAATGATAGGTGATATTTATTGTCCTCTATCTCTGTGTCTAGCTTGTGGTGTGTACTTGACACATTTTACCACATTCACTCTTCACAACAACCCTATGAGGTAAGTATTATTGTAAACCTCATTTTGCATTTTATAGTTAAAGGAATTAGAAAAGTTAAGTAATTTGTAAGTAATTGGGCAAGGTTAGGCAGCTATTAAGTTTAGGAACTTGGATTGGAATCTAGGCAGCCTGATTCGTGGTGGAGGATCCTGACTGTTGTCAAAGGTCAGAAGACCTGTATTTTAGGTATGGCTCCATTGCTTACTAGATAGGTGTCCTTACACATGGTACGTAATTTGTTTGCACCTTAATTCTTATATGCTAAATGTAGGAAAATAATTCATTCGCACCTCATGGGATTGTTAGAAGGATGAAATGAGATAATACATATGACAGATCTTTATAAAATAGTAAAGTTATGTTATCTATATATTTCATCATAAAATATTCAACAAAGATTTTCCCAAGCTCGTTATGTACCATACATTGTTCTGGGCATGGAAAACCTCAAAATAGGGTAACCAACTTAATCCTGGTTTTCTCAGAGTTCCATGTCCCAGGAATTCCCTGTATGATTTCCTACTGCTGCTGTAACAAGTTGTCAAAGAGTTAGAGCCTTGAAACAGCATACATTTATTATCTTACAGTTCTGGAATAAGTCTTAACTGGGCTTAAGTCAAGGTGTCAGCAGAATTAGTTCTTTCTTAAGTTTCTGAGGTAAAAGAATCTGTTTCTTGGGGCACCTGGGTGGCTCAGTTAGTTAAGCGTCTGAATTTGGCTAAGGTCATGAGTCATGATCTCCTGGTACGTGAGTTCGAGCCCTCTGTTGGGCTCTGTGCTGACAGCTTAGAACCTGGATCCTGCTTCTGATTCTGTGTTTCCCTTTCTCTTTCCTCCTCCCCTGCTCGCACTCTGTCTCTCTCTCAAAAATAAAGAATTAAATAAAATTTTAAAAAAGGAATGTTTTTCTTGAATCTTTTCAGCTTCCAGGGCTACCTGTGTTCTGTGACTCCTTCCTCATATCATTCCAACCTCTAGCTTCAATCCTCACATCTACTATGGACTGATCCTACTGCCACCTTTTACAAGCATTTTTGTGATTACATTGGGCCTACCCAGACAACCCAGGATTATATCCCCATCTCAACATCCTTAATTTAATCACACCTGCAAAGACTATTTTAGCATGTAAAGTCACATATTCAGGATTGGGGCTGGGACCTCTCTGGGAGGCATCTTGCAGCCTGATATACTGCCGTTGGTCCTGGTAAACTGGGAAGATTGGTCATCATCCTAAAGAGGAAAAAGATTTAATCTGTGCTTTAAGCAGTGAGTATTCAAAAAAATTTTGAGTGTGCCCCCCGCCCGTAAAACTACATGCCCATGTGCATGCATCTTTTAATGTGTGCTTGATTGTAAGTTATATGCGTGTGCCAATATGATATTCGTATAATAGAATACTCATAAGTTACATAAATTAGATGTTTAAAAAAGATGCGAAAAATAAACAATCTAATACTTTCTGTTAATAGTACTTTTTTATTCTCAAGTGATAATTTCTGGTGAGAGCTTTGTCATTGGCTGACTAGATTGTTTTACATCGTGATGTGGTTGAGGAATAGCTTGTACTAGTTAAGAGTCTTAGCCCTGTAATTTTTTTGTTGACTTCTGCTTGTGTAGTTATTTGCAGTCTTTGCAGGAATTTTTTTCAAAGCTACTTCTCAATGTTGTGAGAGTCAGTTTAGTTAAAACTAAATAGTATAACCCCTAAGTCTACTTAATTTGGCACATGTAAACACCAGTGCATCAGAATGTGCTGGAAGTAAATCCCACTGTTTATGGAACTTCTATTTTTTTACTTAGGTTTCTGACTACATAATCCCTGCTGTTATTGATGTGTGACCAGCTGACTTTCATAATAAGTGTGAATCCTTATATTCAACTTAGTAAATTTTGATTAATTTAAAAAAGACCATTTTATAGATCCATTTTATGTTCATAGAGAAATTGAAATTGAGTAGAAGTTACAGAGATTTCCTTTATATTCCTTCTCTACCCATGCATAGCCTCCCTCTTCCATTAATCAACATCCCTTACCAGCATTATTTTATTTTATTTTACTTACTATTTTAGAGAGAGAGTGTGTGAATAGGGGTAAGGGGCACAGGGAGAGAGAGAGAATCTTAAGCAGGCTCCATGCTCAGCATAGAGCAGGACGTGGGGCTTGATCCCCCAACTCTGGGATCATGACCTGACCTAAATTCAAGAGTCAGACACTTAACCAACTAAGCTACCTAAGCACCAATGGTTTAAGACTAAAATAAAAAAAGTCTATTCTTGCACCCAATAGGATCATCTTGGAGAAGTTCATGTTTAGTGCTAATGAATAAAATCTGACATTTTAACATGGATATGACAAATATAATAGCTACAAAAAATAGTTACAAAGGTCTTTAGGAACACCAAGGGTAGAATTTTTATTCTATATATGTTCTATCACTAGCTCTATGTCCTTGGACAAGTTATTTCTGTTAGTCTAAGTACTCATCTGTAAAAATGCTTTGCAGGATGGATAGTTCAAGATGGAAGAATTTTGTTTCAGGCAGATGGAAGATTCCTAGAGTATATGTGGGGCCAGATGGGAAGGGAAACTAGGCCAGATGTTGAAGGGACTTGATTATTGTGCAAATGAACTCTGACTTTTAACCTGGCTAAGAGGATGAGCCAGTGTAGTAGTTTAAACAAGAGCAGGAGGTCAGATTGATCTTTTAATTGGATCGCTGTGGAGACAGAGTACATTGGAAGGGACAGACTGTGGAGACTGGGAGAGCCCTAAAGTGGCAGTCACACTGGAGAGACTTGATAGATGTTTAAATCAAGGTTGTCTGTCTTGTTGGCTTTTCTGGAGTCAGTAGTAATTTTTCTGAGTATGTCATCCAGTTTTCATAGACTTTAGAGGCAATATTTCTTGGTTTGTGATTTTTTTCCTATACCTCTTCTATTGCTTTTTCTCTGATAATTTTGGTGGTTTCTTACTCATTTGTTAATATGCATAAGTGAGCAGAAATATAAGAGACAAGAAAACTATATAAGCATTGTTATCATATTTAGGATAATAATTAGAAATATCCTTGCAAATCACAACTCTGTCTTTCATCTGGAGAAATTATTCTCTTTGTTTTGTTTCTGTAACTTTTTTAAGACCATAAGTCTTTTCTGAATAAAATAATAAATATTCAAAATAAATAAAATAATAAAATAATCCCTCTTTAAATCATTTGATGACTTTTTTTGTAATAGTCTTTCTTGCATGTGACTCTAGGTAATGATACTGTATTGCATATCTGAAAGCTGCTAAGAGAGTAGGTCTTAAAAGTTTTCACACACAAAAAATTGTAACTGTGTTGTGTGGATGTACTTTGTGGTGATCATATCATAAATGATATACAAATATTGAATTACTTACTATATTGTATACCTGAAACAAACATAATCATATGCCAACTGCATCTCAATCTTTAAATAAGTCTTTCTTGTGGAAAACTTTGGGAAGTAAAGTTTATCTTTGCTCTAGGATATACATTCCAAAGAAAGTGTCTAGCACTTAAAAGAGGTTTTGGGTTATTAAAAGCAGTGTCAGATCTTTTCAGACAAATTAGATGAATCCAGATTGCCTCAAGGAAAAAATCTGTGAAAGAAGATGTGACAGGGAGGTACAAGATCTTTGTGTAAAACTCCCACACTTGTGTCCAGTAAAATATAGCAAATAATTTATAATATCCTTTGAGTTATTTTTAAAATACATGGTTGCGTTTTATAACAACCTCTTAGGTTATTAAATGTTTGAGTATATATTGGAATGGATGCAGGTAGTTGGGTTGGCTGGCAATGAAAAAACAAGAGATACAACTAACTTACTGTTAGACGTTGGTTATTTCATTTTTCCATTGTACATGAACTCCTAAATTATTCTTTCACCTTTTTAACTATCTGAATAGAGAAATAAGTCAATATGTATGGCTAACAATCTAGTGCATGTAATGAAAGGGAAGAGAAAATTTTATAAAAAAATTTAGTGCTTTATTCTTTCAAGCCTTCTTCAAGTAGAAACATGTATGAGATACTTGGGTTTAGTAGTTTATACATAACTAGAACTCTTTATTTGAAACATAATACATACATGTTGCAGATTATACTTTACTGCCGATTGTATGTTACCTGTTTTGTTTTTCAAGGCCATATTTTAAAGAAGCTTCAAAAAATAAAATTGTTCATGTTGCAAAGAAATGAGAAACTTCCTTTGAGTGTTTGCAGTGTAAGAATGTTAATCCCTTGGGATTACCTTATTTCATAAATGCAGATTCTTTTGAAAGAAAGTTTGATTTTATTTTAGGACTTTATTTTGTAATGAATCATGGCTAAAATTGTTTTATACTTTACATAGAAGTAACACCTAGCTTTGTTAGGAAATGTTTTGTGGCTTATAGATACTAATTTTGTATTACCTGTTATAGAGTATTTGTAATCTAACAGGAGAAAATATGTAAAGTGCTTGAAACAGTGCCTTGCTCATAGTAAGCACTGTTATAGGAGTTCTTATTCATTCCTTCTGGGTGATTTGGTACAGTTAGGATGGCGGAGGTGTCAGGGTTCAGGAATAGGAATCCATAAATTCATTCAAAATTATACTGGGTTACCAACAGTAAGTATATTTGGTGTGGTGGGGAATACTGAAGAGGCAGGAGACCTGAGCTCTGCCCTCGGGAGTATACAAGCTGGTTGTCAGAATACACATACATACATACTAGTGTGGTGGAGAGGGCATAAAACTTAGAGCTCAGTTGTAATACTTTTTTACATTATTAATAGTGAGCCTTTTTTGGGTGCTAATTTATGTTCTAAGTGTTTAATATCCACTAAAGTATTTTATCTTCATTACAACTCTTTTGAGATAGACATGCCATTTTAAACATGAAGAAGAGAGGCACAAAAAAGTTAACCAACTTGCCCATGTTCTCATGCTCGAAAGCAATGGGCCAAAGCCTGAGTAGGCGGAGTCTGAGCCTATGTTTTTTCACCACTATACTGTGCTGCCAGTAGTCTGATAGATGGCCTTAAGTAAGTTTCTCTACCTTTTCTTTGTGTGTTAGTTGTCTTATCTGAAAATGGGCTGACTGGATTGCTTCAACTAGAAATAGGCATTAGAATTATTCATGAAGCTTTAAAAAATACACAAGCCTAGGATTCTTACCTTGGGGATTCTGTCTCAGTAGGTTTGGGATATTTTGTTCATTCCAGTCATTACTACCAGATTAGATGAATTCTGAGATTTTTTTTGTACTTTTAACATTTAACATTCTGAGATACCTATTTTAACATTTGTGAACAATACATAAAGCTGAATTGTTCACTTGGTGCTTAAAGAAGGGAAAGATTAGGTCTGGAGTTGTCAGGAAAGCCATGAGTTGGGTTTAAGAGAAAATGATTTGTGGCTCATAAACTTTGCTTCTGTCAAATGTAGGTGGTTCATGAATTGAAATAATAAGTACTGGTGCTGCTAATATGAATAATGGTCTTTTCCGTGTGTGTGTGTGTGTGTGTGTGTGTGTGTGTGTGTAGTGGGTAGTGGGTAGATAGTACTTAATTGTCAAGGAGAAAGGGAGTAAAAGAGATAATGTACTTGATAGAGGTGGGCAGATAAGCCTGAGTAGTATTTTGGAGACTGTGATAGGTTTTACAGGCTAACCCAAGGAGTTAAGACAGCAAAGATTCAGCAAGATAAATGGAGTTCCAAGAATGGTATTTTGACATCATTGTGCTAGACATATTTCAGAGGAGAGTGACTTGGAGGGATGAATACTGGAAAAAAGCAGTTGGAGTAATTGAAGTTTGTTATAAAAAGGACATGGTAGTAAAAATGAAGATGGTGCATTGAGCAGAGTTTTTGAGGAAGTAAATCATCTGGTTTGGTGGTAGATTGGCCATTGGCAGTGCAGTACAGTAGAAATAGCATTGGTCTAGTATTCAGAAGACAACTGGGTTTTAGTTTGCCTCTAAGGAGCTTGTGTCCTTCTGTCATCCTTCTCAGTGTCTAGAGATATTTACTGAGGCTTCAATGTCGTGTGTTCTGTGCAGGATTCTGGTGGACAAAACAGAGTAGCTGCTTTCTTAGAGCATACTGTGGTTGAGAGAATATATGCTGGGATTTAAAATGAACAAATCTGTGCAATAAAATTCAAAGAGAGAAGAAAAGTTATTTTTTTTTTTAACTGGGGTAACTAGAAGAATTGAACATGGTCAAAAAGAAATGGAAGAGTTGCAAAAGATTTGATAGGAGAAGGAGTCTCTGTTGAGACAGAGTCGAATAACCCATAGTGGAGACATTGTATAGGCCCTTAAAAATGCAGATGCCTGGGTGGCTTAGTAGTTAAGCGTCCGACTTAGGCTCAGGTCATGATCTCATGGTTCGTGGATTTGAGCCCCGTGTCGGGCTCTGTGCTGACAGCTCAGAGCCTGGAGCCTGCTTTGGATTCTGTGTGTCTCTCTCTCCCCCTCCCCTACTCATGCTCTGTTTCTCTCTGTCTCAATAATAAATAAACATAAAAAAATTTAAAAAATGCAGACTTGCAGATAAGATTTGGGTTGGAGTTGTCCTCATAGGGGGGATCGTTTTTGAAACAGCACACTTGACTAAATAAACAAGGAGTTCTGCAGATACTTGGAATAAAGAAAACTGCCAAGCAAAGTAAAGTTCCTCCGTTTCCTTTAGAGCTTTACTTTGAAATGAAAGATGGGAAGAGGTTTTAAGGAAGTCATTCAAGGGGACAGCAATATAAAATACCTCAGATAAGGCTGAAAAGCTTGAAAACTGAGAAAAGGGTCTTGTTTTCAAAAGAGGGAAGTAATTGGTAAAAGTTTGTGGGAGTGGAAATAGAAGACATTTGGAGAGCCCTGTAGGGGTGAGTTCTCACACATTTGTTTGGCAGCCAGAAAGATAGAAGGGGCTAGTGTAGTCTCAACTTGTATGCTCCAACCCATTCTACACAGTGCCACTAGCTAGATTCATCTTACTAACACACAACTTTAATTATGTCAGTCTCTTGCTAAAACATCTTTCAAAGGCTCCCATTTTCCTGAAGAGTAAAACATTAAAACGTTAAACCTTCACATTAAAGGCCTGAAATCTGACCCAAATCTACTTTTATAGTTTATTTTTCACTGTTCTTAGATAGGCTTCCTATTAATAGAATGGCTGACTTGTTAGCTTGGTAGTAATTTATTTGGCGACTGTCTTTGTAGTTTTGAGTTGAAAATTAAGGTAGCAAAGGTATTGTGACTTGGTTTTATAGGCTAAATACACCTGATGAAAGTTTCTTAAAATATATCATTATCAAGTACGTTTAGTATATGATTATTTCCAACAGCGTTGAGGACAGTTGTACTGGCTGAATTTCTAATGGTATGTTAAGATGCAAAAAGAGAACATACCATATTGTTTAATAAGTGCTATCCCATGCTGGACCCATGAAATTATAGTCAAATTTAGTGAAACAGTCCTCTAATAGATTTTGATACATGGGATAGTTAAACTAAGAGAATACAAGACCAAACCTACATCAGAGTGAAGACTAAAGATCAGAACTTTTGAAATTCAAAGGTTTGATTAGAAGTGAACATAAGAGTTTTCTTCAGCTAAGCTCTACAGTTCCATGTGATATGATTGGAGATTGCTGTGGTAGCCAAATAGAATAAAAATTAGGAGGAGAAAGGAGCACACAGTTTGAGCTTTTACTATCAGCAGGTAGACAGACCTAGCAGGAGAGAAGCAACCTTAAAAGAGCCCTCAAGCTGATAATAGATTGAGAAGAATATGTCTTTTAATACATTGTGATTGAAAGAAAGTAGGAGGCTTATTAAGCCAAAGCACTGGAGACCCAGTGATCTTTTGGTCTTTTTTGGATTTTGATCAAAATGGCTTCTAAAATATTTACCCATTTCCTACAAGTCTTCTTGTACTTCATAGAATTTCTGTTAAGTTTTTCAAATCTCCGGGCAGTAATTTTCAGAAAACCACATTTTCACTGTTGCGTGAAAGTTAAGTTCTACTTTCTCCCCTATTTGTTTCATAGGTGTCTTTCCTGGAATGCCTTTATAGTTTGTTTTTGAAGGGGGTCGTGGGCAGGGCATTACTTTAACCACACTGCCGTCACAGAATGGCTGGCACTATGTTTTCATAGTAGGGATTAGATTTGTATTTATAAGAAGCAATTCTTCATTGCCCAGTTCTGTTCTTTCTTTTACCACAAAGTCTGTGATTTCTAGGCTCTTTCCCTTTTCTAAGCTCTTATCAAAAGCTGTTCTAGTCCATAGTCAGAGGAAGAGCTCAGTATATTGCTGTGCTGAGAACAAGGCAGTTTAAGTTCTCTGTCCTAAAAGTGCTCAGTGTCATATGAAGAATAGAAATATAAACAGTTAATTTCATTTCAGGGTTGTAGGAAGTGCTCAGATAGAGATAATGCCAAAGGGTTGTGGCCAAACCCTAGACTGTCGAAGTCACAAATGTGTCCTATTCCCTAACCTGTTCCTGGCCCCCAGAAAAAAAGAATGATAAGAATTTAGTCAGGTTTTGGAAGGTGAGGAGTAGGCGAAGGGGCTAAACAGTCTTAGATGAGGGATCAGCATGAGCCAGAGACTTGGAAGCATCACAAGCATGGTATGTGTTCCAGGAACAACTACTAGTAGTTCGGTATCACTGAAGCATGACGTGGGAGGCAAGGAGTGGCAGAAAATATGAAGCTGAAGACTTAGGCAGAAGAATTTTAGATAGCTTAAAAAGCAAAGAAGCTTGAATTTTGTCATGGAGAGTCGATTAAAGATCTTAAGCAGTAGAACAGTATTCTGACAATTTAGTGTTAGGTTCTTGGCATTGTGAAGTGTTGATTTGCAGAGGTGGTAAGATAGGAGTTAGGGAGCTCTCTTAGGAGGTTGTTCTAAGAGATGAGGGCTGGAGCTAAAGGCAATTATAATGGATGGAGGAATGGATTATAGAAATTTGAGGTAAAATTAACTGGAAATAGTGGAGTCAGGGTGAAGGAAAAGGGGTAGTATAGATGTTTTTCAGGTTTCTTTTTAATGTTTATTTATTTTTGAGACAGAGAGAGACAAAGCTTGAGTGGGGGAGGAGCAGAGAGAGAGGGAGACACAGAATCTGAAACGGGCTCCAGGCTCTGAGCTGTCAGCACAGAGCCTGACACGGGGCTTCAACTCATGGACCGCGAGATCATGACCTGAGCCGAAGTCGGCCACTTAATTGACTGAGCCACCCAGGCGTCCCAGATTTCTTTTTTTTTTTTTTTAAATGTTTGTTTATTTTGAGAGAGTGAGTGAGCACAAGTGGGAGAGGGGCAGAGAGAGTGAGAGAGAGAATCCCAAGCAAGCTCCATATTCAGTGCAGAGCCTGACGTGGGGCTGGATGCCACGATTGCAAGATCATGACCTGAGCTGATATGAAGAGTCAGAGATGCTCAAGCTGACTGAGCCACCCAGGCACCCCTGTTTTTCAGGTTTCTAACTTGAGGACTGGGTGGATAGCAGTATCACATGATGAGATTAAGGATATATGAAGGGGAGATTTGGAAGAGGAAGATTTTTGTGTTCAAGTTCAGATTTAGTTGTTTTGGAGATAATCAGAGAACACGAAGGGAGAGAGATTCAACTTTTAAATGAGGTGAGTTTTTTTTTTTTGCAACATTAATATCGGTATCATTGAAGGGTTTTTTAAGAAAGGACCAGTTAGGAGATGATAAGAGCTAAAGAGAAAAGTAGCCATTAGCTGAAAACCATGAGAGTAAATGAAATATCCCTAGAAATGAAGTAGAGTATAAAGGGAAGACTGAGAATGAAACCCTGGAAACATCAGACTGTAGTCAGCAGAAGCAGCGTGTCAGTCTTCAGAGAGAGATGAGAAGTAGACCAGTAATTTGACAAACCAAAGGAGAAGAGTTTCAAGTGGAAGCAGCAGAGAAACCAAAAGTAAATTCTGCTACTACCATACTAATTTCAGTAGTTTAATGAAGGCAGAAATTAGAATTCAGCAGGCCAAGGGCTAAGTCAAAGGTGAAGAAATTGAGGTAACAAGTATAAACTACTCTGGAATTTGATAAGTGAAAGTAGATAGGACGAGCACAAAAGCTGATAACAATAGCTAACATTTGAGTGCATGTTTTATGCCAGGCTCAGAAAAGCACATGCATCATTTAATTTTCCTCATAATAACTCCAGTTTAGAATGTCAGTATTGAGGCACACAGGTTGTATAATTTGTCTAAGACCATACAACTAATAAATGGGGGACCTGGGAATAACACTTGGGGATCTTGACTCTGAAGTCCATGCCCTAGCCACTGTGCTACAAAACTTCATATTTATCTCTTGTTGCCACTATCTAAATCTGAGGTAAATATTGTTCCTCTTTTGTGATAGTTCTTATATTTTTGTTATGCTGTAGCTGGCCTTGACTAATACCATCAATTGTTGAGTGAACAGATTGCTGTTATTTTCTCACTTTTCATTTACCTATTGACCAGAGAATATGAAATACAGCAATAAAGGAAGATGATAGCTTTGGAGACGGGGAAATTGAGGTTTGCTGTGACAAATTGAATAACTTTGGGCAAGGTAACTGCTGAGCTTTAGCTTCTTTGTAAAAATTAGACTACTGCTTTCACCTAAAAGTCTGAAAGAAACCAAACAAAACCCAGGGATGCCTGTGTGGCTCAGTCAGTTGAGCATCTGACTCTTAATTTCAGCTCAGGATTCCAGGATCTTGAGATGGAGCCCCACGTCAGGCTCTGCACTGAGCATGGAGCCTGCTTAAGATTGTATCTCTCTCTCCCCCTCTTCCTCTCTCCCTCTCTCCCTCTGTCCTCTCTCTCCTCTCCTCACCTCTCCTCTCCTCTCCTCTCTCTCCTCCCTCTCACCCCTGTTCATGTGTGCATGCTCTCATAAATAAATAAATAAACAAATAAATGCATGACTTTTTTCTTGAGACATCAGGTGCTTAGGACTGGATTGCTTATACTCTATACAGAGTTCTGTATAGATCCCCCTTTTTCACTCTGTTTTACATGATTACTCCTTTGTCTTCAGTTTCACTCCTCTTTCCCCCCATTTTAGCCATTTACCTTAGAGTATATATGATGTCTTTCCAGTCAGCCTTCATGCATTTGATCTGTGTTTTCTTGCAAAATAGTCTTGTTTTGCTTGTATATTATAAAATTCACTTAAATTTTGTCATGGTATGATACCAAGTGGTATGGTATGATGCTGTTAATTTCATTCTTTTCTACTTGTCCTTTGACACTTGTTTCTACTTGCTTTAGTTCTTAGAGTCATTTTTTAAATGAATTCTAAGTAGTTAATGATGTGCCAGATGTCTCAGGAAAGCCTGTTACCATCTATTCATTGTGCATTTTGTGTGTAGGCTTCTTCTAAAGAGAGACTTTATGTCAATAAATGCATTTGGGAGTATTCTCTTCCAGTTGCCTGTCTTTGCTATCCCAGTACTATAATCTAATTAAAGTGATTTTGTAATACATTTAATTGTCTGGTAAGGTGAACCACATGTCTTTTTTGTTGTTGTTGTTAATTTAGTTAATCTTGGACCACTTTTTTTCCACATCATATTTAGAGCAATAGGATCCTTCACATATTTTGATAGGAGTCACGTTTGAGTATTGAATTACTGTCTTTACATTGCTGTCACCAGCATTTCATCTATGAACGTATTGGATGTGCATGTATTTATGATCATTACTAGAGTTAAAAATTTTATCTATAAATTATTGTGTATTCTTTTTCTTCAGTTAATTTCTAAATTGTTTCATAATATTTGTTCATGCTAATGGCTTATTTTCTATTTGGTTTTTGCTGGGAGGAAAATATGGACTTTTGTGTTTCTTAAATTTTTTTTTTTTAAAGTTTGTTTAGAGAAACAGAGAGCGAGAGCACATGTGTGCATGTGTGTGAGCCAAGGAGGGGCAGAGAGAGGGAGAGAATCCCAAGCAGGCTCCACACTATGAGCATGGAGCCTGATGCAGGGCTCAAACTCACAAAGTGAGATCATGACCTGAGCTGAAATCAAGAGTCAGACGCTTAACCAGCGGAGCCACCCAGGTACCCCTGTTTCTTAAATTTTTAGTTGAGATAATTTACATACAGTGAAATTGAAATGCACATATATTAACTCTGTACGTAGTTGGATCAGTTTTGACAAATATATAATTTGTGTAACCTGCACCCCATCAAAATAAAGAACATTTCTATCACCCCAGAATGTTCTCCATGTCCTTTTCTAGCGAATCAGCTGACGCAACTAGTGATTTGATTTCTGTCACTGTGGATTAGTTTTGCTAATTCTGGAACTTTATCTGCATGGAATTATATAGTATGTTCTTGTGTCTGGCTTCTTTCACTCAGCATGTTTCCAAGATTTATCCATGTTTCAGTAATCAGTAACTCATATTATTTATTGGGAGTACAGTGTATTAATATACTCCAATTTGTTTATTTCACTGCTTTTGGACATCTGGGCTGATTCCAGTTTTTGGCTATTAGAAATAAAAGCTACTGGGGACATTTTTGTACAAAGCTTTTTGTGGACATAGTTTTCATTTCTCTTGAGAAGGATCTAAAAGTGGAATTGTAAGTGCTGAAACAGATGGGTATCGTATGCTTCTGGATATAATACCCTGTGAAAGACACAACATCACTTATTATGGAGGATTCTGGCCTGGAATATGTAACCTGAATCTGGTCATGAAGAAACATCAGACAAACCTCTGATGTTAGGACCGTATTATATAAAAATAAAAAGATCGTGTTCTTCAAAAATATCAGTGCCACATAAGGTAAAGGCCAAGAACTATTCCAGGTTAAAGGAGGCTGGAGACACATGATGAGTTCAGGACATGATCCTAGACTCAATTCTGTACTTGGGAGAAGTGCAGGGGAAATGCTATAAGGACATTATTGGATTCATTGACAAAACTGCAAATATGGATGATAGGTTAAAGTATCGTGTCAATCTAACATTTACTGAAATTGATAACTGCACTGTTTATGTAAGAGAATATCCTTATTCTGTGGAAATACGTACTAAGGTATTTAGAAATAAATTACAGGGAGAGGGAGAAAGGAGAATGTGGGAAGGAAGATGAGCAATGACAAATGATGGAGGAAATGGGGCAGAATGTTACCAATAGGCTAATATGGGTAATGAGTTTGTGGATGTTCTTTGTACTGTGCTGGCAGCTCTTCTGAAGCCTTGAAATTATTTCCAAATAAAAAGTGAAAAAAAGCCCTGGGTTGGGATTTATTCCCTTTCCTATGTGAAGTATTGGTTAATCCACTCAAATTTCCTTAATTATCATTAGTTTATTACAAGTATTACTTTGTGCCAGTTTTGCTCTTTTTCTGGAAATATCCATTTCTTGTAAATTTTCAAATATGTTGGCATTTATATAGTTTGTAATATTTTATAATTTTAAAAATCTGTTTTGTCTACTTATTTCATGTTATTGTACCATGTTAGTTTACATCACCAACTCTCCTTGATTGGTTTTGCCAATCCTTCTAAAATTTTCTTCAAAGAACCAAGTTTTGTTTTTCTTAATCTTTGCCTTTGTTCTTTATTTCATTGATTTCTGTCCTTCTAGCCTTCCTTTGTGTATGTGTGTGTGTGTGTGTGTGTGTCCCCAATTTACACTCTTATCTCTGAGTTGAAAGATTAGCTCTTGTTTTGAAACTAGCTCTTCTTTGGAAATAAAGTTTTCCTCTTATCTGCATTCTGCCAATTTTGACCAGTAGTTCTCCACTGTAATATTTCCTAAAGTTTCTCATTGTTTCCTCTTTAATGGAAAGATGATTCTGCTGCATAATTTTTGTTTCCAGGCTTAGGAAGTTGTTGACTTTTTTTGTTACTTCAAAAATTGTTGCAGTGTGGTTGGAGAGTATAGTTTATAAGATTTTCAGCCTTTGGAATTTGAGTCTTCTTTTGAAGTTTTAGTATATGGTCAGTATTTGGTAGATATCCCATGTGTGCTTGAAAAGAATGTTTATTTTGTATTTGTTATAAAGTTCTTTATATTTGGTCAAGCTTGTTTCTTATATGTAATGTAAATCTCATGTTTCCTTAGGTTTTGTCCATGTATTATTTTGTAAGAGATAGTTTAAAATAAGACTACCATAATTTTTGATTATTCTGTTTCCACATGCAGCTTTGGTGGTTTTATATATTTTGAAGTGATATTTTTGGGTGCATATATATTTATAATCATTATATCTTTTTACTAAGATAATAAATCTGTTAGTGACATAATGTTTATCAATTTAATTCATTTGTCTACTCTACTTTTTTTTATGTTTCTCAATATATCTGTACTGAAAGTTTTAATGAGTTGAATATTACACCTAACATTTCCTAATAAGCCTCTGTTTCTAACATAATATCTGGTTGTATCGGTAGTCTTAAGTGCTTATATAGTTTCCTCAGTATAACTCAGAGGGAAATGACATTAACTCATTTGAAAGTTTAACAGACTCCAGTTTAGTTTTGCTCTTATCCCTGCAATTATTAGGCTTGGCTCATTTACATATTAACGTATTCTTTATTGCACATTAGTGTGTCTTGGAATTTATTATTACATTATTTTGCTAAATTTCTTTGATAAGGTTATAAAAAGTAATTGTAAAGGTAGTTAGTTCAGTATTTCTGAACTAGGCACTTGTAAAACAGGCTCATTCCAAGCCATTGCTATCATAAAAAAATGGTATTTCCCAATCACTTGCTCATTAAAGAATCTTTTTGTCTTGTTAATCAGCTTAATGATAACCCACAACCCTTGGACCAACTAGGAATCTTTCTGTTTTAATGAAATCTTTTTTTTGGGGGGGGGGAGGGGGTCACTTCAAGGCTTAATTTAGTTGCTGTAAACTAAACTTCCTGAGCCCTTCTCCTGTTCCCTTTGATAAGAGCTAATTGATACCCCTTTACCCTAAAATCTTAACAATTGTTTTTGAAATATACAGTTGCAACATATCCTTGAAAATAGCAGAGTACCTAGCAGCATAAAACTGTAGGTTCCCACTGTAAGAAAAACTTCAGTCACTGCACATACAGGTTGAAACTGTCCTTTGAGAAAAAGACTATGTACTGTCATCTGGTTGCAGACATTCATTCCTTCTGTACTGTGGTACTTTTTTTTTTTTTTTAATCTATAACCATTAAGACCATATCTAAAAGAGCTTTTGTGGAAATTATAGGCAAATAACAAATAATTTGTCATTAAAATAGATAATGTATGTTTAATCTGTTAATATATGGTAAGCCTGTTTTGGGGAGAATGAACAAAAAAGATAAGCATTATTGATGTCAATAAGAAACTGAAATGGAGTGTTCAACAATTCCTAATGTTTCTGTTGCTTTTAAGCTTTGTACAGCTTATAATTTATACATATGCTTTTTGTCCACTTTAAAAAATTCTACTCTGGCAACTATGCCCAAGCAGGTATTAAAATAATATAGGTAGCAAGTAAATACAACACTGAATTACTTTTTTCTTTCTGTTTTAAAAGTAGACAGAATTCCAAAACTTTTTCTTATGGGAATTTAAAGACATAACAAAAAGTAGAAAGTGCAGTAGGCAGGCACCTGTTGGCCTAGCTTCAATAATGATCAATCTTTTGTCGATCTTGTTTTATTTCTCTCTGCTCCACTTATTAAAACAGCTTTTTCAGGGGCATAATTGGCATACAGTATACTACATAAATTGGACAATTTGATGCCTTTTGGCATACGTATACATCCATGAAACTGTCACCAAAAGCAATTTAGCCAACATATGCTGTACCCTCAGGAATTTTCTCATTTCTGTTCGTAATCCCTGCCTCCTGGCCTTTTTCCTGCGGGCAGCCACTGATTTGCATTCTGTGGCTATAGTTTAGTTTGCATTTTTTGTATTATATAAATGGAATATATACTTTTTTGGGGGGGCATCTGGCTTCTTTCACAGAACATAATTATTTTGAGAATTGTCTGTGGTGTTGTGTGTTTCAAATTAGTATCTTTTTATTGCTGAATAGCAATACCTTACATGTCTGTAGTACAAATTGTTTATCCATGTATCTGTTCGTGGACATTTGAGAGGTTTTTTACCCCCCCAGTTTTTGACTATTAGAAATAAAGCTGCTGTGACCTTTTGTGTCTTCCTTTCTCTTGAGTGAATACTTAAAGATGGAATGGCTGGATTATAAGGGTATGTTTCACTTTTTTAAAATCTATTTATTTTTTAAATTTGCATCCAAGTTAGTTAGCATATAGTGCAAATGATTTCAGGAATAGATTCCTTAATGCCCCTTACCCATTAAGCCTATCCCCCCTCTCCCAACCCCTCCATTAACCCTCTGTTTGTGCTCCATATTTAAGAATCTCTTATGTTTTGTCCCCCTCCCTGTTTTATATTATTTTTGCTTCCCTTCCCTTATGTTCATCTGTTTTGTATCTTAAAGTCCTCATATGAGTGAAGTCACATGATATTTGTCTTTCTCTGACTAATTTCACTTAGCATGATACCCTCTAGTTCCATCCACGTAGTTGCAAATGGCAAGATTTCATTCTTTTTGATTGCTGAGTAGTGTGTTTCACTTTTAAAGCAGTGCCAAATTGTTTTCCAAAGTGATTGTACCATTTTAGATTCCCACCATAGGAGAGTTTCAGTCTTTGCATATTCTTTGTAACACTTAGTATGATCAGTCTCTTCAATTTTAGCCATTTTATTAGGTATGTAGTGGTATCTCATTGTGGTTTTGATTTGCATTTCTCTAAGACTAATGATGATGTTGAGCATCTTTCACATGTTTATTTCCCATTCCTAGGTTTTCTTTGGTGATATGACTATGAAAGTCTTTTGCCAGTTCTTTAAAAACTTATTTCTTAATTGAGATTTGAGAATTCTTTACACTATACAAATTCTTTATCAAACATATGCTTTGTAAATATTGTTTCCTAGTCTGTAACTTGCATTCTTGTTTTCACAAGTGTATTTTGCAAAAGGTTTTAGTTTTGATGGTCAATTTATCAATTCTATGGATTCTACTTATTTTTGAGAGAAACATATTTTGGAAGGATTTTAAATTTATAGACAATATGCAAAGGTAGTACAGAGAGTTAACTACATAACCTTTCACTAGCTCTTCCCTGAGTATTAACATTTCCCATAACCATGGTCAAAAGAAATTAACATTGGTACAGCACATGGATCATGCTTTTTATATCACATAAAAATTCTTTGCCTAGCAATTTTTTGGGGGGAGGATCAGGTAGTGGAATAATATTAAACTAAAATGTCCTATACTTGCACTTATAAATACTTTAATGAAAGTGAACACATTTGTTTTTGAAGGCAGTTGTATAGAGGTATTTCCACATGCAGGATGCCAGCCTAATTACACACTGATTTAAATTCCTCAGTGTATGTAATTCTGTTCATGTTAGTCAGAACCCAGCATTTAGGGGTGCCTGGGTGGCTCAGTCCATTAACCATCTGACTTCGGCTCAGATCATAATCTCACAGTTTGTGAATTTGAGCCGCATGTTGGGCTCTGCATGGATGGTGCAGTGCGGAACCTGCTTGGGATTTTCTCTCCCTCTCTATCCCATTGTGCGCATGTGCTCTCTCTCTCAGAATAAATAAACTTAACAAAAAAAGAACCCAACATTAAACAATATAATCAAGTAAACTGACCAAGAAATCATGCACAAATTGATAAAAAATCTCCAAAGTGTTTTTTTAAACAAATTTTTAAAGTATTTATTCCGAGAGAGAGAGAGAGAGAGAGAGCGAGAGACAGAGAGAAAGAGTGTGCGCGCACACACATGGGAGGGGCAGAGAGAGAGGGAGAGAATCCCAAGCAGGCTCTGCACTGTCAACACAGAGCCCAACACAGGGCTTGAACTTACGAACTGGAAGATCATGACCTGAACCGAAATCAAGACTCAGACGCTTAACCAACTGAGCCACCCAAAGGGGTCTGTTTAAATTAACTATTTCTTCAAGGTTATAGGATAGGATAAAATTTGAGTGTCAGAGACATTTTGTAATAATTTAACATCTGATCAGCTGTGGGCAAGAGGTAAAAGAACATGTTAGGGATAGTTCAAAAGTAAAAATTAACATTCTACATCGATTTGTTATTCTCACAGAACCATGTTCCGAGGCAAAAATACCTTTAAGCTTAATGCCGAATATTGTGTTTACTGTGTGCTGTCACAGTTGTAAGTGCTTTAAGCTATCTCATCAATTTAGCTTTGGGGACTGGTTAACGGTCCCCAAAATAGGTAATACTATTCTGAGGAAATGGGAACAGGGAAATAAATGTTTGTTTAATGAACTTATCCAAGATCATACAGGCTGTGTGACTCTAGATCTCATTCTTTTAACCATTATGCTAGGCCAACTAGCAAATTGTTGTAGATGACTGTATATTCTTATAATATTATGCACCCCTGCACATCTTTGCCTTATACCTCCATTATCATGACCTCCTGAAGGAATGGAAAGAGTTCCACTACTATATTCCTTTTATGAAATTTTATCTTTTTTCCTCCATTAATAGTTATAATGAGTACCAAATTCAACATTTGTGGTCATGACTTGAAACCTTGCCTGTAAATTGTAGTAGTAATTGTAATTGTATACCACAACATAGCTGATGTAGTGGAGATCTTTCAATTTATTGATCTATCTATAAAGGATATAACCTTTTTAGGTCCTTTACCAGGACATTATTTTGAGAAACAGTGTGAACATGAGCAGGGTAGGGGCAGAGGGGGACAAGGAGAGAGTCCCAAACAGGCTCTGCACTGTCAGCATATAGCCTGTTGCAAGGCTTGATCTCACAAACCTTGAGATCATGACCTGAGCTAAAATCAAGAGTTGGACGCTTAGCTGACTGAGCCACCCAGGTGCCCCAGGAGATACTTTAATAAAAGAAGGTCTATGAAAGATATGAAAGATAGCCATGCAAACACTAGGCATGTTCTTAACAGGAATGCTATCCCAACTTAAATTTTATTAACTTTTCACCTCCCATCAGACCCTAATAATTATTTACTGAAGGCCAGAGCTTTTGACTGTGTTGATGTTTAAAGGTCTTTAGGAAGTTATGTGGCAATTTCAGCTCTTTAAATAAAATTTAAAAAATTAGGTCATTCTGTTAGCCGAAATTTGATCTCATTTTGATTTTGATTAATTTTTTCATGAAATTTGTTATGGCAAGCTTTTCGTGTTTTAAATTTTGGAGACTAGTACTAACCTTTTGTAATTGGGTTCCCTATTTGCAAAACTTTTTTCTAAATGTACAGTTACTTGTATAGATAAAACTGATTTGTTGTATTTCTTAGACAGTTCTTGAGAAGCTGTTTGGGTCTGTGTGTGCGTGTGTGTGTGCGTGTGCGTGTGTGTGTGTGTTTTTGTTAAGAGAACCGAAAGCTAGAGAACACAAAGCTAAATTGATGGTATTTTTACCCTTCCCATCCTTACCTCCAAAATTCCTACCCAGAAAGTGATTTTGTTCTCCATAAGAACATTCTACATATTCAGTATATATATTAACATTCTTACATATATTTTTAGTTGAAAATGGTTTTTAAAAAGTTTGAAAGAAGAAATCACTTGAGTATTTGTTGATTATTTGCCATGTGCCTTTGCTAGGTTTTCTAAATACTTTGATTGGTTGGTTGTATCATTTAGATTGAAACATCAACTACATGTTAAAGGAAATCACAATTCGATTGTTAGGACATTTGCAACACTACTGTCATGACAAGATAATAAGTAGATGAAGTTACAAAAAAATTCCTTTTCTTTGGAAAGCACGCGCGCGCACACACACACACACACACACACACACTTTATAACTACTGGTACTTGTGACTCTTAAGGCTTTCAGACTGGATTTTTTAGTGAATATTTCCAGTAAGCATAATACTAGCATATATGATACTCTTGTTTCACTAAAGTGTGTAAAGCTTGGTATCCTAAATGGCACTCATGTGGTTTTTGTTTAATCACACAGTTAATACCTTTTTTTTATGAATGGCAAATCCATGCCAAATTGGTAGGGAGAAGCTGACAGAAAGGGATAAATATCCTCTTAGTTTCCAGATACTCTTTTTTAAGTTTATGAGGTTTATGGAGTTATTAGGTGGGTGGATGAGCTGGGGAGTGGTAGTGGTGAGGTGACAGTGGTGATGGGAGAGGAATAAAAAAATGACTGAATTTTCCTCTGGTATGTGCTACAAAACAGTTCTCCACAGACCTTTCATTCATTTAACAAATACTTATTAAGCACCTTTTATTTGCAAGTTTTGGCATTGTGGGGTGGGGTTAAAGTGGTTGGGAATTGGTTCTCAAGGAATTTATGTTTTAAATGTCTGTTTATTTTTGAGAGAGAGAGTATGCACGTGCTGGCCTGCAAGTTGGGGAGAGGCAGAGAGAAGGAGAGAGAATCTCAAGCAGACTTGGAGCTATCAGTGCAGAGCCCTACTTGGGGCTCAGTCTCGCCAACTGTGAGGTCATGACATATGCAGAAATCAACGCTTAACTGATTGAGCCACCTAGGCACACTTTATGTTGGTATTGAATTATAAACTGTCTGCCAGTTACATAAATACATAGTTAAGATTTTCAGAGACCTGTCAGGTATGCTGTCAATTTCATCCTCTGAGAAGGTTCTTTTAAGAGTTTCTCATTACCTCCAATTTAGACTGCCCCCTGTTCTCTGTGTATAACTGTCATCTTAGGATTTCTATTTCCAGTCACCCTGGGGATTCTCTTTCCATCTCTCATCTCAGTACCATATTGTTGTAACTGTTGTGGTTTCACAGACATCTAGTTTCCTCAAATTAAAATCTTGACTATTCTTACTGTTTATATAAACTTTAGATTCAGCCAGCATCCTTCAAAAAAAAATTTTATCTCTTAAATATCTTTCATATCTTCTGTATATATTAACTTGAGTTGTATAATTTGACTTTTCCATGTCAAAGAATTGTCAAGTATTGGCAATTTGAAGCAGTTCTACTTAATAGAATATTTCTTGCTAATTTTGTATTTTATTTTACTTATTTAATTTTTATTAAATCCGAGTTAGTTAACAAACAATGTAATAATGGTTTCAGGAGTAGAATTTAGTGATTCATCACTTACAGAAAGCACTCTGCCCAACAAGTGCCGTCCTTAATGCCCGTCACCCATTTAGCCCATCCCCCCACCCAGCACCCCTCCACAAACCCTCATTTTGTTCTCTGTATTTAAAAGTCTCTTATAGGGGCGCCTGGGTGGCTTAGTCGGTTAAGCGTCCGACTTTCGCTTAGGTCATGATCTCGCGGTTCGTGGGTTCGGGCCCCGCGTCTGGCTCTATGCTGACTGCCAGCTCAGAGCCTGGATCCTGTTTCAGAGTCTGTGACTCCCTCTCTCTCTGACCCTCCCCTGCTCATGCTGTCTCTCTCTCTCTCTCTCCCAGAAATAAATAAAACATTAAAAAAAAAGGTCTCTTATGGTTTGCCTCCCTCTCTGTTTTTATCTTATTTTTGTTTCCCTTTCCCCATGTTCATCTGTTTTGTTTCTTAAATGCCACATATGAGTGGAATCATATAATTATCTTTTTCTATTTCGCTTAGCATAATACATTCTAGTTCCATCCACATTATTGCAAATGGCAAGATTTCATTCTTTTTGATTGCCAAGTAGTATTCTGGTGTGTGTATGTGTATCCACACACACACATACATACATACCACATCTTCTTAATCCATTCATCAGTCAATGGACATTTGGCCTCTTTCCATAATTTGGCTATTATTGATAGTGTGGCTGTAAACATTGGGGTGCATGTACCCTTTCATGTCAGCATTTTTGTATCCTTTGGATAAATAGCTAGTAGTGCAGTTGCTGGATCATAGGGTAGCTCTATTTTTAATTTTTTGAGGAGCCTCCATACTGTTGTTTTCCGGAGTGGCTACACCAGTTTGCATTCCCACCAGCAGTGCAAAAGTGTTCCTCTTTTGCATCCTCACCAACATCTGTTGTTTCCTGAGTTGTTAATTTTAGCTATTCTGACAGGTGTGAGGTAGTGTCTCATTATGGTTTTGATTTGTAGCTAAGTTTATATTTTAGTATTGTTTCTTTTGCAAATGGGGATTTTTCTTCTGTTTCATCTTGTAACTGGTGGTTATGGTTTGGGTAGAGTTGAATTGATTCTATTTGTTTGTTTATTTATTTATGTATTTGAGAGAGAGAGCCAGCACATGAGCCAGGAAGAGGGGCAGAGGGAGAGAGAGAATCTTAAGCAGGCTCCATGCTCAGTGCAGAGCCTGACTCAGGGCTAGATCCCCCGACACTGGGATTTTTACCCGAGCTGAAATCAAGAGTTGGATGCTCAACTTACTGAGCCACCCAGGTAATCCTGATTCTTAATTTTATATCTAGGAATATAATTTTTTATACCCAAGATGCCTTTTAATAAGTGGTTCTTTTTAGTTTTCCACCCGTATAAACTCATTACCTACAATTAATGATCATTTTATTGTCTGCTTTTCCATGTTTATATCCTTTATCATATTAGGTAATACTAACAATAATGGACATTCTTGTCTTGTTTCAGATCTAAATAGGAGTATTTTTAAGTTTCTTCTCTGTTTGGTACTGACTTTCAGGCTTGTATATTATGAATACATGTTTCCATGGTAAACATCTGCTTATTCCTATTTTTAAAAATCTTAATGGTATAAGTTTATCAGATGTCTTTCAGTGACTATAAAGATAATCATATCTTTCTGTGATATTTTTGGCATGGTAAATTAAATAAACAGGTTCTATTATATTGAACCACTTTTGAATATCAGAGCTAAACTCTACTTGATCAGTATATTATTTCTTTGGTATGTCCCTAAAGACTTTCTTTTTTTATTGTTTAATTTAGAATTTTTGTGTCCTAGATCGTAAGTTGTACTAACCTGTAGCATTCATTTGTGTGTGCTCTTTCTTTTAATTTTGGATATCACTGTCATGTTCCTATATAAAAATATTTTGGAAGCTGTACTTCTGTGTTTTGAGACAGTTTAGGTAGCTTTAGAGTTATCTGTCCTTAAGTACTTAGTAAGGTTTCAAATATCATTGGCATCTGGTACTTTCTGAGGGTGTTAGCCCTTTGATAACTTTTTCTGTTCCTTCTGTGATTATTTTCAGACACTCCTTTTGTGAAGGCTTTACTCTTTTACCTTTATGAATTTCATAATGTCTTACTTGGAATGCTGATAACACATTGTTAATGGTTTTTGTTTTTAGGACATTAAATAAAAACTCCCATCTTATGTATATTTATCTTCATTAAATTGTTAAGTTCTTTAGGGCATTAAGGTAGGAGTCATCTATTTACTTATTGCCTCAAATTCTAGCCCATAGTAGGGAACATGTTGGCTTAACAACTTTTCCTTCTTTCTTTTGGTGATGGTGGATATTTTACAGGCTTCCCAGTTGGCGTGTATGTTGTAAAGAGAGTTCTTCAGCTTCATCATATTACTCTCAAGATGACAATTGTGCACTAGAAAATGAAGATGTACAATTCCAGAAAAAGGTACCTTAAGTAAAGTTGACCATGTAATTTGTTTGTCAGCTTTCTAAGACTTCCTCAAAACATTCAGAATAAAAGTAATTTCAAAAATACTATGATATAATTTTTGGTGATTTTTAATTCTCCTCACTGTAATCTGAAGAATTACTCAGGTAACTCTGGAAGTAAGCTATCTTTGAGATATTTATATGTTTATTCTTTTTGCTTATGTTTGGAATGTTCTAACATCCTTAGTCCTAGAGTAGGGAGAAAAATAGTACCTATTCAGAGAACTGAAAACCAGTGGCTCACTTTTTAATGCTCTAAATAGCTAAAGGGTTTCAAAAGAAACACCAGTCTTATAAGAACTTAGAAATCAGGATTATAGGGAGAGTCTGCAATCAGTGGCTATGTAGGTTTTTTTTAATAATTTGATGGAGTAAATAGAGTCCAAAAAACAAGACCAGATGATCTTTAAATCATTTATTATTGTATCATTTTAAATGATAAAAGGTGAGTATTGACTAGATTTGGCACCCACTCCATACATACGTATAAGTATGTGTATATGTATATATATATGTATATTAAAATACAGTTGACTCTTGAATGACATGGGCTTGAGCTGAGCATGTCCACTAATGTGCAGATTTTTTACAGTACTATGCTGTAAATGTATTTTCTCTTATGATTTTCTTAATATTTTCTTTTTTCTAGCTTGTTTAGGTTTATTTCTTTATTTTGACAGAGAGAGAGAAAGAAAGCCCATGAGCCCATGGCTTGCACATGAGCAGGGGAGGGGCAGAGAGGGAGAGAGAGAAGCCTAGCAGGCTCCCAGATGACAGTGTGGGCTCATGACACAGGGCTCAAACTCACAAACTGTGACATAATAAACTGAGCCAAAATCAAGAGTCGAATGCTTAACTGGCTAAGCCATCCAGGCGCCCCTTCTCTAGCTTAATTTATTATAAGAATACAGTGTATGCTACATATAATATACAAAGTATGTATTAATTTACTGCTTATATCATTAGTACAGCTCTGGTCAACAATAGGCTATTAGTAGTTAAGTTTTGGGGGAGTCACAACAGGGAGATTTTTTGACTATGCTGGGGTTAGGTACCTCTAACTCCTGCATTGTTTAAGGATCAACTGTATAGGGGTGCCTGGGTGGCTCAGTTGGTTAAGTGTCTGACTTGGGCTCAGATCATGATCTTATGGTTCATGGGTTCAGGAGCCTGGAGCCTGCTTCGGATTCTGTGTCTCCCTCTCTTTGCCCCTCCCTTGCTTACACTCTGTCTCTCCAAAATAAATAAACATTAAAATAAAAGAATCAACTTATATAAGTAATTTATACCAACTATATTATATTTATGTTTATATCCTATTTCCTTTCCCAAAGGAACCATAATTTACTATTCTTGTGAAAATATTGAGACAGGGTTTTTTTGTGGGTATCTATATACCAATATATGACACACAAATTAATATTTTTATTTTCCATAAAATATCATAAATTATTTTACAAATTGACTTCTCCCTCTGCCCCAATAATATCTCATGGACTCCTTTTCATATTGCTCTATTCTTACGATGGCTACATTTTTATTCATTCATAAAGAAATTTCATAATTTATTAAACATTTCTTTAAAAATTTTTTTAATGTTTTATTTATTTTTGAGAGAGAGAGACAGTGTGAGCAGGAGAGGGACAGAAAGAGAGGGAGACACAGAATCTGAAGACAGGCTCCAGGCTCTGAGCTAGCTATCAGCACAGAGCCCGATGCGGGGCTCGAACCCACAAATCGGAAGATCATGACCTGAGCCTAAGCTGGACGCTTAACTGACTGAGCCACCCAGGCGCCCCTAAACATTTCTTTTTTAACAGACTTTTGCATTGTTTCTCATCTGTGTATATGCACATGTGCTTGTGTGTATGCATGTGTGTGTGGGAACACAGATTTATAATTACATGCTAGCAGAGGTTGGCATGATATTTAGAGTGGATTATTCAAATTTTGGAGTTAAGTAGGATCTATTTCTGGGATGGAACGTTCAAAATTTTGCAGACTGCTGCTGAATATTTCTTTAAAAAGTATAATTTTATACTTTCACCCACAGTCTATAAGACTTTGATCTAATCTCTAATGAGAAATTTGAAGACTAAATGTTGTGAGAATGAATATAAGCAAAATATTCACGGGGGGAACATAGCTCAGCAAACATTTAGGTACCTGATATGTGCTATAAAAAAGGCTGAGATAAAGAATATGAACTTTGCTTTCATGAAACGTATAGCCAGAAGATACATTTAAGCATGAAGGTACCTGAAATCCTAACTTGAAAGTAAAGGTCAAAGAGATGACACAAAGAGCTATATGTATTTTCACTTCTTAGAGATTTCCTGAAGTTTTACAGGGTACCTGCCACATAGTGCTTTTGTAGGACTAAAGTGCTTATTAAGATGGATAATGGCCATGTAAACAAATAAAAGTAATTAGAGTCAAATGTGTATAAGACAGTGTTTTGTTCATAAAGTATATAATATTGCTTAGGACTGTTTTGTGAAACAATTTTATCAGTTAGCCATTTTTCTTTGTTGCAATATAGGATGAAAGAGAGGGACCTATCAATGCTGAATTATTGGAAAAAGTGGGTTCAAACTTACCTATTCCCCCAGAAGAACATAAATTAAAAGATGACTATGCTGTGGATGTACAAGTAAGCGATGTTGCTTTGATTTTTATGATCTGTCTTTTAAAACTACGTTGCAAGATAGAAAATTTCCGTTTGGTCACCGTATTGTGTTATTTTTTTTTTCTTTTTGAACGACTGTCATGCAATGGTCACAAAATTACAGATTTAATAATAATGTGACCATTTTCTTTGTAGTGAAAGTTTGGGTCTAAGTTCTCATTTCCTTTTATGTTCCATTTTGGCTCACTATAATGTATCTTTGTTTCTTTAGATTTTTAGATGTCAGGAAATTTTTTCTAACTTAAAACAAAAGGAAGTATTTGTATATAAAACAAAGAGTGTTTTGATACCAAATTTTAGTCACTCAGTGTGGAATATGAATTAATTATAGGTTAAAATATGTTTTCCCTTTTCCTCTTACATTACATCCTGAATAATTATTTTCTGTTTTATAGACCAGATTTTATGAAAGGTATAAAAAACTAGACCAGAATATAAGCTGACCAGAATGCTGAAGCATCTGGAACCCATTTAATATCAAGAATAGCTGAAGGAACTAGGGATATTTGATCTGGAGGAAGGACTAAGGAAAAATTAAGTATCTCAAGTAGTAACAAAAACAAACTTCAGGTCAAATGGGGGAGAATTCTTTTTTTTTTTTTAATACAATTAGAGCTATTTTATGACTCAGTTGGGCTATCTAAGTACAAATAGTGTTTCATTTTATTGGGTTGCGGAAGATATTTGTCAAATGTTTATACAGTAGAGTAAGAAAGTGTTCTCTGTAGCCCTTCTAGTTATATGACTATTCCTGAACAGTTCTGCCATTGTTCAGTCTCTAGAATTTTTATCATGGTGTAGTCCTGCTCAAATACTTTGAAGTGCTTGCTGCATCTTAAAGACCTGTGCTGTTCAATAGAGTCGCCACACGTGGCTATTGAGCACTGGAAATGCAACCAGACCACATTGAGACTTGCTATAAATACATACTAGATTGTGGAGACTTTGTTAAAAAAAAGTATAAAATATCTCATTAATTTTTTTACATTGAATACATATTAAAATGATAATGTTAATATTCCTTTTCTCAAGGCCTCCACCATAAAATACAAACTATTTGTATTCTTTATGAATTTTTCATTTCAGTGTAAATAATTCCCCAAATGGTCATATTTTGTATTCTTTGGACTCTATACCTTGTGTTTTCTTTCTGCTCCCATATTAGGTCCTCTTTTTCTTCATAGTCCTCTTTCTTCCAGTCCATAGTTTCTGTTTTCTTTGAGCTGAGCTGGAGTATCTCTCACTTTAATAAGCATTAAAGGTCTACTGCGTGCTAGGGAACATGAAGATCAAAAGAACATAGTTTTACTCAAGATATTTATAGTATACTTGAAGAAGAAGAGACATAAATGAGGCAATTGAGGTGTTCTAGATGCTGTATAGATTAACCCTATACAGAGAACAGTGGAGACAAAGAGGAAAGGGAAAGGCCAATTCTATTTAGCTTTGGTTGTGGGAGAGAATGTGCTGATAGAGGTTTAAAATATGAGTGATATTAGGTAGATTTCAGATTGTGTTTTGGAGGGGTCAATGGCCCAGAGCATCCAGGACTGAAGAAGCAGTGAGAATCATGAAATGCATTGTAATGTTACTTGTACATGCTCCGTGTTATTCTTTATTTATGCACATTATCTTCTAAACTGCTCTGGGGCAAGAAGTAATTGTTGTACTATTTTTCATATTTACATATGATTTCTGTGTTGCTGCTAGCATTAATTATGGTAAGAGAGAAATCTATATGGGTCCTGACAGAAAATAGGAAAGAAGAAAGACAAGTTTCTCTGTCCTAGTTTGTGAAATGCTGGGAAAAATGGTTAGTAGAGCCTGTATTTTAATATGAAGTGTATCCTTGGGGGTAATGTTAGAAGAAAGGATTTTTATAAAACTACATTCTTGGTACTGTCACTTTTGAGACATACTTTTATAAAATCCTGTGTAGCTAAAGAGATAATTTATTAACCTCCACATTTAATGTAACTTTTTTTTTTTTTTTAACAGAATACAGAGTTAAAAAAGTTCAGTCCATCTGTGACTGAGACACTCCCTCCAGTTGATCTACATGAAGATTCTTCCAGTGTAATTGTGGGCAGTGAAAACATTGAAAATATTTCCAGCTCATCTACCTCAGAGATCACTCCAATCTCAAAGCTTGAGTAAGTCATTACAAAGAAAAAAAGAGTATCTCATTAGATTAATGATGGAAAAATGTCTTTATCACATAAGGCAGCTTGAAACTTGGATTTGAAGTTTAGGCTATGTAGCAGACCCAAGTTATGATGCCTGTGTTTTGCATAATGATTTTATTTTAATGTAATGATCTTATGATATAACCAGTATTTATTCTGCTTCCAAACTCAGTGAAGTAGATCCTAGCCATGAAATCTACTTGAGGTTCTACTTGTTTAAGTAACTGCTTATTTGAGTAATCTTCCTTATAATTATCAAAGATTCAAATGTCAGAGGGGCGCCTGGGTGGCTTAGTCGGTTAAGCGTCCGACTTTCGCTTAGGTCATGATCTCGCGGTTCGTGGGTTCGAGCCCCGCGTCGGGCTCTGTGCTGACTGCCAGCTCAGAGCCTGGAGCCTGTTTCAGAGTCTGTATCTCCCTCTCTCTCTGACCCTCCCCTGTTCACGCTGTCTCTCTCTATCCTATAAATAAATAAAAATATTAAAAAAAAAATGTCAGATTACTCACTCCCATCAAGTATTACATTCATAGTTCTGTCTTTTTGTGAATAGCTCCCTTGTTCAGACTTGATAAATGCTCAGAATTTGTAGGTCTAAGGTTTCCTTAACTTTAGAAAATCGATTATGTACTCTTCTAGTTCCTTATAGCAACACTCCAAAAAACAAATTCTCTTCATACTGCATTAGTCATTTCCTATATCAAATGAGTTAATATATATTAAAAAATGGATAGGGTAATATCTGGCACATAGTAAGAATATATGTGTCGGTATTATTATCATTACAACTTTTTTTAAACTACAGGTACTTTTTTTTATTAAAAATTTTTTTTTAAAATTTTAATGTTTGTTTATATGTGAGAGAGAGAGAGTGTGAGCAGGGGAGGGGCAGAGAGCTGAGACAGAATCTGAAGCAGACTCCAGGCTCCAAGCTCTAAACTATCAGCACAGAGTCCAACATGTGGCTCAAACCCCCGAGCAGTGAAATTATAACCTTAGCCAAAGTAGGACACACAACTGACTGAGCCACCCAGGCGCCATCCCCTCCCCCGCAAATGTTTTTTATTTTTATTTACTCTTGAGAGAGAGAGAGGGAGAGACAGAGTGTGAGTGGGGGAGGAGCAGAGAGAGAGGGAGACAGAATCTGAAGCATGCTCCACTGAGCTGTCAGCACAGAGCCCAACGTGGGGCTCCAACTCATGAACTGTGAGATTGACCTGAGCCAAAGTCAGATACTTAACCAACTGAGCCACCCAGGCACCCCCTCAACCCCCCAGTGCTTTTTAAACACGTACTCTTCTCAAGAATGTAAGGGCCTGGGTGATGGAATTTTACTCAAAGATGTTAGAGTTGCCATTTAGGTGTTTATACTAGTTAAGGAAGAAACAAGACAAGCTTAGAAATAATGACAGTATTTAAGTGACTGAGCCACTCAGGCACCCCATAATGATAGTATTTAAAAATATTTATTCCAGAAAGAATTTAAGGCTAAATATTATATATATGGACAGTGCATCTTATTTTCCCTTTATCCTGAACATGACTGCTTCGTGAATTGGAAGTGAGTAGCAGAAAATATTAGGGTATGTGTTTTTTAAAATGAAATTCTAAAAGTGTCTTAAGAACTTCAGTGAAATGAATAGAGATAATAGATTGTTTTTTGATACTATAGGCAACAAGTCTAATATTGGTAAAATATACCAACAGAAAGGACCCATTAGAGAAGATGCAGTTAAAATAAATAATTTTAAAATCTTACTTTTTTATGAGACCAAACACTAACCTATATATTTTGTT
Source organism: Hyaena hyaena (assembly GCF_003009895.1). Taxonomy (NCBI): domain Eukaryota; kingdom Metazoa; phylum Chordata; class Mammalia; order Carnivora; family Hyaenidae; genus Hyaena; species Hyaena hyaena. The sequence continues at coordinate 189,392 of NW_024081758.1, forward strand.
TTAAAATTTGGTAATTAGCTATTTAGAGGCCAAGGCATTAACAGATGAAGAGTCAGAACTAGCCACAAAAATTCCTGTCTTTAAAAAAAACCCAAAAGAACAAAAGCCAGTGGTTGACTTTACATGATTTGAAATAAGTGAACTCTTAAAAACAGCCTGCAGAACTGTAAAGCATTCTCCTCTGTCTTGGCTCATGTTTGAAAATCACTAGTATAATTTTTAACTTATGCCACGTTATGTTCATTGAATTGCCAGATTGTATTTTTTGTTTCTATTTTTAGTGAAATAGAAAAATCTGGTACTATTGCTGTAACCAAGCCAAGTGAAACTGAGCAGTCTGAAACTGATTGTGATGTTGGTGAGGTTCTTGATGAGAATGCTCCAGTTGACCAGCCTTCCTTTGTTAGTCCTCCTGAAAGGTGGGTGTGAGCCATTGTTGGCCCTTTGTGTTTAATTCTGTAATCACAGCAGTGTCCTGTTTGAAAGGACTTTGGTGCATACTTAATTCCACTTTATGACTGAGAGAAAGCTAACCCCTTTGTGCTCCTTCCTTTATTTACTTTTTACATGATAGTTTTAACAGATTAGATTGCATAAACTTGTTATTCAGCTGAAATTTTTTAATACGTCTTTTTGGTTTCAAATAGCCTTGTTGGCCAGCATATAGAAAATGTGTCATCTTCACATGGCAAAGGAAAAATAACAAAATCAGAATTTGAATCAAAGGTTTCAGCAAGTGATCAGGGGAGTGGTGATCCAAAGTCTGCATTGAATGCTTCAGATAACTTAAAAAATGAGGTAGGTATATAAAGTTGCACTGTTTTCTACTTTATTATATGTATTTTTATTATTTGTTAATCTTGCAAATTGCTAACCATATTTGCTGTAAAATCAGGGATTATGTAGTTAATGAGGAATATGGAACTGAGGTGAGCTGTGCTCACTGAGAGCAGGTGGTTACTTCCCAAGTAATATTGCCAGTATATTTTTTATACATGAAGTTGTTTCAAATGTGAACTGTCTTTGGTATTTTATAATTAAGTGGTTTTCTGCTACCATCAACTGTTTGATGCCAGATATATAAAGTCCTTATTTAAGCATTTTCTTGGAGAGCTATGTAGAAGGTATAATTATTAAAATCAGGTGTCTTCAGAATATAAGCTTAACTCCATTACAGTATTAAATTTAGGCTTTTCAACCAGAATCATGAAAAAACATTTTTTTTATGTTTATTTACTTTTTGAGAGAGAGAGAGTGTGTGTTTGTGCATAAGCAGGGGAGGGACAGAGAGAGAGGGAGACACAGAATCTGAAGCAGGCTCCAGGCTCTGAGGTGTCAGCACAGAGCCCAACGTGGAGCTCGAACTCATGAACCATTAGATCATGACCTGAGCCGAAGTCGAACACTTAACCAACTGAGCCACCCAGGTACCCATAAAAGGGTATAATTTTTAACTATTATTTACCTCCTATATAAATTAATATCCTAGAAAAAAGTGTCTCAGCTAGGTAAATTTTTATAAATTGTTGAAAGTAGGTTTTAATTTAATTTTTAAATTAAGTTTGTGGTAATACTAGTTATTTAATCTTACTTTCTACTATATATATTTTTAATAGCCACACATTTTATTAGTCATTTAGCTTGTTCTGCAAAGCACTCCAACATGGAGGTTGTATGGGAGCCAATTGTTAAGTCTTCCTAGAGGGAGATTATGGGTATTTGTATTAGTGTAATTCTAATATTCTAGTGTCAGTTCTTAAAAGTTTGCTTTAATATGGTGAATATTAGTGAAAATAGGCCCTATACCATATAGCACGTGTGAACTATATGAGACTTGTGCTATTTGCCAGAGTAAGCTGTCTATATAGATATTGTACACTTCTCTAGGAACTGTTTATAAATATGTTATGCATTGTTTTAGGAATACAGAAATAAATAATGGAATGAACATCCTTGCATACATTACTCAACTTATGGAAAAATAATTGCAAATTGAATTGTTTGCCTTTCCACAGTTATATTTTTTCTCTTCAGATAGAACACTTATCTTAAATTCAGCGTGTGTGTGTAAGAATGTGTTTTTAAACTTTTCCAAAACTGTATTATTATAAACAATACAGACTATTAGTTGGCATATTTTGAAGCAGTGTAAAATGGTATTATTCTTGTCTTAAGTATCATTTGACTCAATGTTGTTTTGAGATTTGTCTTTCAATTGTTTTCACTGTTGTATTTCACTATCACAGTTTATCTTTTCTTCAATTTGTGGATTTTTAGGTCGTTTCTAATTTTTGGATATTACAAACAGTGCTGCTATAAGCATTCTCATGCATACTTTCTTAGGCACATTTGCGTGTTTTCACTGATATTTATACATAGGAGCGGAATTATTGGGTCATAGTATATGCACATCTTTAGTTAATATTGCTAAACATTTTTTTAAGTTTATTTTTTTAAATGTTTGTTTATTCTTGAGAGAGAAAGACAGAGTGTGAGGAGGGGAGGGGCAGAGAGAGATACACACACAGAATCCAAAGCAGGCTCCAGGCTCTGAGCTGTCAGCACAGAGCCCGACATGGGCTTGAACCCACAAACTGTGAGATCATGACCTGAGCTGAAGTCAGACGCTTAACCCACTGAGTCACCCAGGCGCCCCAAATTTTAAAATTTTAATCCAGCCAGATGTATCAGCCCTTTTTTAAATGATTTATTCTTTCTTCATCATGTTAAATCCTTTTATATTTGAAGATTTTTCTATAGTTTCTTTAAAAGGCTTTGTTTTTCTTTAGATTTTTTGTGTTTTAAATCTAAAATTTTTATGTGAGTGGTAGTTCTTGTAAGGGTGTTTTAGAAACAACATGTTATATCGAAAATTAGCTTTCTTTAATGCATATCTTATTTTAACTTAGAATTTAAGGTGAATGCGTCACAACTATAGTACTTATTAACTGGTACAGTTTATATATAAGTAATTGTTTGCTTAGGATATAATATAAAGTTTTTATAGCCTAGCTTATATTGCTGACATGTGAAGAAATACATCTTGTGGTGCTAAGGTAAAAGATTTCTGGTTTTTTCAAGAGAAATTCAACTTTTAAGTAAACCAAAACAATTTTTTTATATTTTTATTTTTTTGAGATATTATCTATCAAATATAAAATTGGACTTTAATTTCACCAAAACATTTGTATATACTTTTATGACTTATTAATGTTTTTTATGTATTCTTTTGCATTTTTTTCAGAGTTCTGATTATACAAAATCAGGGGAAATTGACCATACTTCTGTAACAAGTCCCAAAGACCCAGAAGATATACCAACATTTGATGAATGGAAGAAGAAAGTTATGGAAGTAGAAAAAGAAAAAAGTATGGAAGCACAGTGATTCCTGTTTTCTTTTGAAGGGGGGAGGATTGGTTTAAATATGCATTTCTCTCTACAGTCAGTAAACTAAAGCTTTTGAAAGCTTTTTTAAGTTGAAATTTAACAAGATACTGTTGGTTTCATATATATAATTTACCTGTGTATAATTATATAGTTTTAATCTTAATTAAAACCTATTCTTGTAAATTATTAAATGAAGGTAAAAGGAGATAAGGTAGTCAGAGCAGTGGTGCTTATTTCAATTTATAAGGAAATTTGAGGCATGGAAACTTAAAAAAAATTTTTTTTTTATGTTTTATTTATTCTGAGAGAAAGAGAGACAGCATGAACAGGGGAGGGTCAGAGAGAGAGGGAAATACAGAATCTGAAACAGGCACCAGGCTCTGAGCTAGCTGTCAGTGCAGAGCCCAGTGTGGGGCTCGAACCCATGAACCGTGAGATCATGACCTGAGCCGAAGTTGGACGCTTAACCGACTGAGCCACCCAGGCGCCAGGCATGGAAACTTTTGAGTTACAAAGCTTTAAACTGTAAGTAGAGTTGGACTAAGGTATTACACTTCCTTTTGGTTACTGTAGAGAAAGTCTCAGAGTTAAAAATTCTTTTTTTTTTTTTTTTTTTATATTTTTATTTATTTCTAGGAGAGAGAGACAGTGTGAGCAGGGGAGGGTCAGAGAGAGAGGGAGATACAGACTCTGAAATAGGCTCCAGGCTCTGAGCTGGCAGTCAGCACAGAGCCCGACGCGGGGCTCGAACCCACGAACCGCGAGATCATGACCTAAGCGAAAGTCGGACGCTTAACCGACTAAGCCACCCAGGCGCCCCTCAGAGTTAAAAATTCTTAATGTTAGAGCTAAAAGGACAACAATCATCCTTAGTAAAATATATATGCAGAATATTTTGATTCTCATGGATAAGTTTCATTTTGAGGGTAGACATAAATCAAGTAATGTGAATTTTTGTAATTTGTATTGAAGTAAAGCATTTTGAATTGCTTAATGGGTTTTTAAAATATTCTCTTAAGCATTAAAACCTGGTCTTCACTAGACAGCAGCCTGTTGCTTTTGTAATCAGTTTGCTGGGAGGGAGTATTTTTAATCATAATTATCATATATATATATATGTTTATAATAAGCTTTGTCTGCAGGTCAGTCAATGCACCCATCTTCTAATGGAGGTCTACATGCGACAAAAAAAGTCCAGAAAAATCGAAATAATTATGCCTCAGTAGAATGTGGTGCCAAAATTTTGGCAGCTAATCCAGAAGCCAAGGTACTTAACTATAAAATTCTTTTATATAGGAAACTAGTAACTTGATTAAATAAAGGCAGTGGTTTGCTCAGAAATATCTATGTATCTATATCTATATATTTTTTTTGCTGAGAACTATATTTTAACATGAGCTATTTTTCTGATTCAGTAATAAATGCAGGATTATACTTTTAAAGACATTTTCTTGTATGAATTATGTTGGTTGATACATTATACTCTTTTTTTCTTTCAAAGACTATTTTTAGAGCAGTTATAGGTTCACAGCAAAATTGAAAGAAAGTGATTTCTCATATACTCCTACACCCACACATGTGTAGCCTCCTTATCAACATACCTCCCACCAGAGTGAAGCATTTGCTACAGTTGATTAGTTTACACTGATACATTATCAGCTGAAGTCCATAGTTTACCCTGGAGTTCACTTTTACCATATATATAGTCTTTGGGTTTGGACAAATGTATAATGACATGTACCCACCATTATAGTATCATGCAGGGTATTTTTACTGCCCTGAAAATCCTCTGTGCTCTACCCATCATTCCTCCCTCTCCTCAGCTCCTGGCAACCACCAGTCTTGGTCTTTTTGCTATCTCCATAGTTCTGTCTTTTCCAGAATGTTCTGTAGTTGGAATCATACCGTTATGTAACCTTTTCAGATTGGCTTCACATTTCTAGCGCTGAATAATATTCTGTTGTCTGGATGTGCCACAGTTTCTGTTCATCTACTGAAGGGCATTCATCTTATCTTTTAACTTTTAAACCTATTTGAGATTTTAAAAAGGAAATAGCTAATAGAAAATCATTTTTCCTTTATGGTAACATTTAGTTTTAAATATCATAAGGCTAACTTAACACTGTAGACATAACTGGTAAACTTTAGTCATTTTTATGCCTTCTTCTCAAATGAATGTTTTAGAATCTTAGTATTTGAAGATCTAAACATAGAAATCCTAGAAGTCTTTAGAGTTGAAATATTTTTCCTTAAGTAATTTATTCCCTTCCCCCCTTTTAAAATAGAGCACATCTGCTATTCTTATAGAAAATATGGATCTTTATATGTTGAATCCTTGCAGCACTAAAATTTGGTAAGTAATATAAAATTTAATAAAGTGCATTCATTCTATGTATGTACGTATTATGGTAAGGTTTTATGTTAGGATTAGATTAATTTGTTCATGTAGTCACTTAAAAAGCATTTATGATTGGCAGGTGATGGTACTGTAATTACCTTAGGTCCTGGGATATAGAATTGAAGATAAAATGCCTTTCACACCCACACACAAAAGAGAAGTCTAGTCAAACAATTATGAAATAGTATAAAAAGTATTGCTGAAAGGTTATTATAGGAACAGAGATAATATATACCTGTGAGAGAGGATGAGAGGGTTTCCTAGAAGAGGTAATTCCTGTAAGAATAAGGAGACATGCTTAAAGGAGCTCGCTCGCTCCTTCCTTCCTTCCTTCCTTCCTTCCTTCCTTCCTTCCTTCCTTCCTTCCTTCCTTCCTTCCTTTTCTTTCTTTCTTAGCGCACATGCCAAGTGCGTATGAGTGACAGAGGGAAAATCTTAAGCAGGCTTAAGACTCCATGGCAGAGGCCGACACGGGGCTTGGTCCCATGACCCTGGGATCGTGACCTGAGACAACAAGAGTTGGAAGCTCAGACGATTTTTTTAAAATGTTTGTTTATTTTGAGAGACAGAGCATGAGCAGGGGAGGGTCAGAGAGAGGGAGACACAGAATCTGAAGCAAGCTCTAGGCTCTGAGTTGTGAGCACAGAGCCCGATGTATGTGGGGCTTGAACTCATAAACCGCGAGATCATGACCTGAGTTAAGTTGGACACTTACTAGCTGAGCCACCCAGGCGCCCCAAAATTTTTCTGAAGTTTATTAAAGACCATGGAGGGCTGTGTTTGTTTAACATAAGGAAGTGACATAATCTCACTGGTGTTTTAAGAAGGCTTGTCCTCCAAGCAGAATGCAGTTGGGAACACAGAAACCAGTTAGGAGCCTGCTTTAATTAAGGCATTGGTAGTTTAGATACAGAAGAGAGGGGGATATGAAAGATATAGCAGAGAAAACTGGCAGCTCCTGGTTAGTAATTGGATGTGGAGGGAGTTATTTTGGAAATCTCCTAGGATTTTAACTCTACTACTTGGATCTATTATTTTGCCGTTATCTAAGAACAAAGGCAAAGAAACAGATTTATGGGGGAGTGGGGGGAAGGTGTGATATGCCAATAGTTTAATTAGATTTTTCAATTTAATTGATCAAAAGCAGCTGTTCAAAAAAGAATGGAGATAAATCACCATCGTACTGATTTACTAGAAATATATTAATTTTTTTCTTATTTTAAGGAAAAACTAAACTTAAATAGATAGTGCTTATTTTCTACCCTTGGCCTTCACTCCTTTTGGTACATTTAGGTTTGTTTTGAAAATGAACACCAAATTATTAAAGTGTATTAAGAGATAATTTAAAAACTCATTTTTCTTTGTGTCATATATTAGATTTCAAGAAATGATTATCTGCGATTATAATTAAAATGTTATTTGGGTTTTTTTTTTTTGTAAGATCCTTTGTAGTCAGTAATAGCTCAAGTGTTTATTGAGCTATTTTGAGGTCCAAAATTTTAAATTTCAAGCAAAGACATGCTGGGATGAAGTTGTATGAAGTAGTCATAGCTACCCATTGTATTTTAATGTTTCTGCCAGACAGCATGTATTTAGGTATATGTATATATTGCGTATTTAGTGTTTGCTCATTTACATATGTGTCTTTTCATTGTATAATTGAACTTTAGAACACCTTTAACTGGTTTCACCTGAATTATTCCTCCTAAGGTGTATTAAGACTACACAGTCTCAACTATAGTTTTATAAGTCTGAATATCTGGTAGAATAAGTTTAAACCTCATCTTCATCAAAAGTTTTTTCACTGTTCTTGTCTCTTTGTTTTCTCTTTTAAAATTTAGAGTCATCTTCTTGAGTTCTGTAAAAAATGCTGGCATTTTTATTGGAATTGTATCAAATCTATAGATGAATTAAAGAATAATTGGCATTCTAGGATTTTGAGTCTTTTTATTCATTCATTCATTCGATGTTTATTGAGCATGTTAGGTTGAACATGTTAAGTGATGCTGTTGGTTCTGGAATAACATTGTTTCACAAAATAGACTGGGATCTCTGCTGTTGTGGAGCTTTTATCCTAGAAAGATGTCGGTCCCTGATCACCAATGAGATTGAGCATATTTTCATGTACTAGTTTTTTCTCTCCTCTGACATGCTGATCTTGTCCTATGTTTTCTATTGATAAACTTTTTTTTTTAAACTGGTTAGTAGAAGTCTAACTAAACAGTTTATCTTATAAAATGGATACAATGTAACATTTTTATTTTAACTCTGGATAGAACATATAAATTATACATGTTGCACATATTTTCTCTAGTTTATGAATTAGCCTTTCAGTTTTTTATTAGTGTCTTTTGATGAATAGAAACTATTTTAATTTTGATATAGTTGAACTTACTGCCTTACAATTTTGGATTTGTTAAATGTTAGATATCTTTGTCATAAAAAAGATAACTCAGAATTTAAAAGTTCTACAAATACTTTGTATTTGCCTTTTACATTTAGGTTTTTAATCCCAGTTGGATTTTTTTTTTATATAGTATAGAGAAGGGATTCACTCTTCCCTCCCCATTTTGCTGTTTAGATGATTGTTTATTTTCTAGTTCACACTTTTTCCTCTGATTTACAATGTACTTTATCACAAAGTTTCCTTCTAAGTCTGGGTTTGTTTCTCTGTTCCCTGTTCTGTTCCATTGACCAATTTATCAATACCTGCCGCAACGCCACACTTCCTTTAGCTTTATGGATCCCAGTATCTGGTAGGGCAAGCTTTTGCCTCATATTCTTCAGGACTGATTGGTTATCCTTCTGCTCTGCTTTTTCTTATAAATCTTAGACTTACCCTGTTGAGTTCCCCAAATGTCATGTCAAATTTTGTTTGGAATTTTATTGAATCTTTAGATGACTCAGACTTTCAGTTTTCTTACCCATAAATAGGACATTTTTTTCTTTGTCTCTTAATGTCTTTCAGTAAGATTATTTTTTAAAATTTTTACAGAGGTATATTTTTTCTTAAATTCATTTCTGGGCATATTTTTTGTTGCTATTGTAAATATATCTTCAACATTACACTTTGTTGTGTATAGATGTCCAGGTTTTTATATATGGATCTTATATCCAGCTACCTTTTTATATTCTATTTTTTCTAATAATATGTGGATTATTCTTTGGGATTTCTGTGTAGAAAATTATAGGTTCCCTGCAAATTTTTCTTCTTTAAAATTTTTTTTTAATCCTTTTCATTGTATTTTACTTTCTTTTGTTTTCACATGCTGGCAAGTTTCTTAAGAAAATCATGAATAGAAAGATAGTAGGCAATGTCCTCTTACTCCTTATTTTGAAGGCATTGCTTCTAACCTTGTACCATTAGGTACACAGTACGTTTGGAACTCAACTATAAACCCATCTGGGCCTATGGGAAGATACTAATTTTCTTTTAAGTGTGTAATTTGAAAACTAAGTAATGCATTCATGTGGTTCAAACCCAAAAAGGGTAAAGGAAAGGAGTGACAGTGAGAAAAATCCTTCCAATCTCTGTCATCCATCTTATTCAGTGTTAACAGTTTTTAGATCTCTTTCAGTTTCTTTATGCAAATATAGACAAATATATACAAATACAGATTTTTATTGAGCTCCCTGTTTTCACAGAACATAATATATTATACACACTATTTGTCACTTTTGAGTTGTTTTAACTAATACTAGGTCATCTTTCTATTTTGATCATAGAAAACCTTTTCATTCTTTTTGATAGCTGTATAAAATTTTATTCTCTGGTTGTATTTAACTAGTCAAACTAGATTTAAATAGTCTTCTGATGTTGGATATATGGGTTGTTTATAATCTTTTGCCATGGCAGTGTCACTATACATAAGCTGTACATGTACAATTTTGTATTGGTTGAGTAGATGGCAACAGCTTTCAACTACATTTAAAACAAATGGTTATATGACTAGGTTTTCTATTTATTCCTGAATTAGTTTTGGTAAATTATACTTTCCTAGGGATTGGTCTAATCCATTTTTAAAGTTTTTATATAAAGTTGTTTGTAGTTATTTGTATTCGTATTGCTTAAAATCTTTTTAAAATCCTAATACTTTACTTTATGCCTCCTATTTAATCCCCACAGTCCATTTTGACTTTATTGATTCCTTCTATCATTTTATTTTTTCCTATTTTATGGATTTCTGTTTGAAACTTTATATTTTTTTAAGCTTAGTCTCTTGAACTTAAATTTTTTTTTGAGATATACACATTTAAGTTTATAAACTTTCTTCTTAATTATATCAACTAAATCTTGATACATGATGTTTTATCACACTGCTTTTGTGTTTAGATCCCTGATCTTTTATTTTTGTTTTTTTAATTTTTCTTTCTTAGACCTCAGGTCTTTTAAAACTCCTGACCTGTAAACAATTAAAAGAAGCATGTTAAAATTCGATTTGTCAACTTTTATATGTAATTCTGTTAATTTGCACAGAATATTCTCTGCTTCTAAGAAAATGTAAAAGATGAGGTGGAAAAATGAAAAAGCATTTTAAAATCAACTCAGGAATATTTGCATACCTACTTACATTTTATGTATCATGATACTGTTTATTAGGTGCATACAATTTTTGAATTGTTAAATTTTGGTGAATTTACTTTTTTTTTTTTTTTGATGTGTATTTATTTTGAAGGAGAGAAAGACAGAGCATGAGCAGGGGAGAGAGAAGGAGACACAGAATCCAAAGCAGACTCCAGACTCTGAGCTGTCAGCACAGAGCCTGATGTGGGGCTCAAACTCACAAATTTGAGATCATGACCTGAGCTGAAGTTGGACTTTTACCTGGCTGAGCCACTCAGGCGCCCCTTTATAAATTTTTTTTAATGTTTATTTTTGAAGGAGAGAAAGAACGTGAGTGGGGGAGGAGTAGAGACGGAGGGGGTGAGACACAGAATCTGAAGCAGTGAATTTACTTTTTATACCTGGTAATAGATTTGTTTGAAAGCTTGTTTTTCTGATATTAATATAGCTCATGTCTTCTTAGAAGTGGAGAACATTGTATGCAAAAGAAGGAAGTGGGGGATAATTAGCTTTTTATTTTTTCTTAATGCTCTTTTAGATTTAATTTTCTTCATTATAACTCACAAGCAAAGTCTGAGTTTGATTTTCTTTATTTTCCTCTCCCAAGGTTGTTTTAGTGGTATGGGAAATGTTTAGGCTTTGGAACCAGGTGGGTTTTGACTTTTAGCTTCACTGCTTATTGGCTGAATGACTGTTAGGGCTTTTGATTCTGCTGCTTTAACAGCGACCATAGAACTGCGGTTTAAATAGGATAGAGATTTAATTTTCTTTGATGTAAAAGCTCAAGCTAGTAGGTAGTGCAGGGGTGTAACAGAACAATTCAAGGACCCACACATCTTCTGTCATGTTCCTTTGCCTCCCCTACAGGTGTTGACCTTGCCTGGGTTGCTGAAATAATTTATTCCTCCCACATTCTCATTATAGCCTGTAAGGTGGGAGAAAGCAAATGGAGAAGTAGCAGCTCCCGTTTAAAGGCTTGACCTGGAAATTGCACTTGACATCTCTGCTCACAGCCCATCATCCAGAACTATGGATAGCCAAGACTAAGAAATACAGTCTTTGATGGGTGGCCATAAAAGCTCAGCTACATCTGGGAGGCGGGAGGGGTTCTTATTAAAAGATAGAAGAGAAGAATGTGAAGTAACCAATTAGTGTTTATTGAATTATTTTATAAAATGGAGATAATCTTTGCAGTGTAGTTGTAAGAATTAAATCAAAGGATGGATATAAATCATCTAACATAGTATCTGACCCAGAGCAAGCATTCAACAAGTGTTAGTTTGCTTCTCTTTTCATGAGCTTTTCTCTGAAACCTGATTGTTTTTGTCATTTCCTGGAAATTGGCTCTGTTGCTTTCTTATAAACACAATATATTAATTTTAATGCTTTTGATTTATTTCATTGTCAGTATATATATTATCATTTGGTATAGTAATTACTTTATGAAAGTACTGATTACAGTGCTAGATGTCATGAGTACTTCTTTTCCCCCAATGCTACACCGTAGGTAGTTTTATTTTATACACATCGTACCATACTTTTAATTTTTCCTAAGTAGCAGTATTTTATGGCCTTCTTCCATGTTGATAGATACAGGTCACTAGCATCATTTTTAAAGAGTAGCTTTATTGAAACATAATTGATATAAAAATACATATACACACGTAAAATGAACTGCAACATGTCAAAATATACAACTTGATAACTTTTGACATTTATACATCTATGAAACTATCACCACAATAAAAATAATGCACACATCCGCCTTCCTAAAAAGTTGTCTCATGCTCCTTTGTAACTTTTCCTTCCTAACCTCTGCCCCCTACAGTAATTAAAGATCAGTTTTCTATCGCTATAAATTAGTTTATATTCTCTAGCTTTTTATATCAATGGAATGTATAGTTTCTAGTACTATTTTTAATGTCTGTTGGTATTTCATTGTTTGGGTGGACCATACTTGAATCCTCTATGCTAAACATCTAGGTTGACTTTTTCCCCCTGCTTTTATAAACTGTGCCTTGCTAGGTTACACTGTACATATATACAGGGGTGAGTATTTGGAGCTTTGTGTCCTCAGGATAGATTTCTAAAAGTTTATGGCTAGATCAAAGGCTGTGATACCCTTTGAAACCATGTATATGCCAAACTGCCCTCTAGATTAGTCAGTTTACACTATTACTGTCCTTCATGAAGTCATTCCTTCTCCAAGAAGTGCTTTGTCATTGAAATATTGTTATCAATATCTTGTGTTATTTATAGTCAATATAAATATCATGTGTTATTTATAGTTACCCTACCCCCCAACTAATAATATGCTTCGGAAATAATGAGTAACTTAGCGGAAGTCTACTTTATGCGAACTCTTCATGTTTAATATGAACTGTTATTTTGGTTGGTTTATTTCAGTAATTGTTTTGTGTTCTTTTTAAAGGTTTGTTATTGAACTTTGTGAACCAATTCAAGTAAAACAGCTTGATATTGCAAATTATGAATTATTTTCTTCTACTCCGAAAGACTTTCTGGTTTCTATCAGTGACAGGTAAATATTCTAAAACTGCCTTTGACAGAGTTTATGTTAGATCTCCAGAATAAAATTTTTTAAATGAGTCGCTTTCTTAAAAAACTTTAATTTTTTTTTATTTCAATGTATCAGTTTGTGAGAACAATACTACTATTGTAGTATTAGGCACTTGTGAATCAGGTTACTTTTATTAACTCATATAGTGTTTATAATCATCCTATGATATTATTCCTTTATAAGATGAAGAAACAGACAAGGAGAGGTTAAGTAGTTTGACTAGGTCACCTGACTTATTCACACCTAGATCTGTATGACTTCAAGGTCTGCATTATTTTGTTTTAAGTTTATTTGCTTTGAGTGAGTGAAAGAGTCCCAAGCAGGCTCCACTGTCATAGTACAGAGCCAGACAAGGGGCTCAAACCCAGGAAACGTGAGATTGTGACCTGAGCTGAAATCAAGAGTCAGACGCTTAATCTACTGAGCCCCAGATGCCCCCAGAGCCCTATTTTAAATTATAACCTGTTGCTGCCAAACATTTCTTTAAAAATTTATTGAAAACATTCATGAGTGCTTAATATCATGAAATCTATTTTTGTTAAGGTATATTTTAAAAATTTTGCGTTGTGTGTGATTATAAAAGAAAAAACATGTATTAAAAGGAATTTGGTAAAGAACTACAATCCAATCAACCAAAGATAACTTATTAGCATCTTAATATATTCCTTCCAGTCTTTTCTGTGTATTTATATATTTACTAATTGTGTTTTAAAAAAATGAGTTTTTACCACTTACTGATAAATATCCTTGTCTTTTAAACACACCATTTAAAATTATCTATTTATTTATTAAAGTATAATTAACATACAGTGTTGGATTAGTTTCAGGTGTACAACATATTGATTCAATAATTCTGTACATTAAATACACCATTTTTAATGAATAGTTTATATTTATCCCCCACTGGAGGATTTATTATTTATTTATTTATTTATTTGTTTATTCCATAAATACTTTATGAGTGTCCCCAATGTGACATGTAGGATGCTATTTACTTAAACATTCTTCTGTAGTTGATCATTAGTGGTTTTATTTTCTATGCTATTTCTTTTCCCATCTCACACTCAGCACTCCCTGTATACAGTTACTGAAATTAATTCATAATATCTCTTGAATTCCATCAGTTTTTCATCTAATAACCTTGCTCAGATCATTTCTTTTTCTCTAAGCTGCAATTATAAGAGCACTCATTACTTTTAGGGATTTTTTAAATGCTGCAATAAACAAAAATAATACCTTTAGGCTTTATGTTAGATTTCCTTTTAAAGAGGGGGGACAGCTGTGTAAGATCTGTGAAATTCCAGTCTAATGGTAAAGGATTTTTTCTGTTTCCCTTTCCACCAGTATTTTTACTTATACTTTATATCATTATGCCCTCGTCAGTGCCTCCTTCTTCCAAAATAATCACTTGGTTACTCTTTATTTTAAAACCTCCAGTTTACTTGGAAGCCCAAGAAACAGTTTTGGTCCTACTTTGTCTTCTCCTTTTCTTGCTTTCTGTTTGATGATAATGTGATTTTTAATAGTGTGATTTTCAAGATATTCTTCCCTTGTAGAGCGGTATCTGTCAGATTTTAGTTGGAAAACAAAACGTATTTATTCAACCCAATATTCTACACATATTTAAACTATGTTAAGAGAGTGTGTTTACCCAGAGAAGGGGGGAAAAAAAAAAAAACCAAACAGTATATTTTGAAGATGTGATTGAGCCTCTCAATATGTGGTTTATGGTTTTTTTTTCTTTTTTTGAAAATGTTTATATTTGTATTTCCTAGATATCCCACAAACAAGTGGATTAAGCTGGGTACTTTCCATGGTAGAGATGAGAGGAATGTCCAGAGTTTCCCTTTAGATGAACAGATGTATGCAAAATATGTGAAGGTAAAGTTTATATAGAGGACTGTGTTTTTTAATGAAAACATACCTGTTATTCATACTTTATTGTTCCTCACCCCACCTTTTTAGAAATCCTAAAACTTGAGGAAATGTAATGCAATATTCTTTTTGATAAAATTCTTATATTATTTTATGAGACAAATATTAATACATTCCCTTTTGTATAACTGGAAGCTGAGGCCAATATTTTGATATTTTCAGCTCTGAGAAGATTTAAAATTATTTAAAAAAATTATTGTGCTTAAGTCTTTATGTAAAATGTCATCTTCATAGTATCATATCTTTATTTCAAAGCCCAAATCATTGTTAGTCACTGAAGTCTTTAAGCAAGTCTGATTTTTTTTAATTAGAATCTGATTAAATTAGATTTAATCTAATAAATCTAATCCTTTTAATATCCAATGATTTGTCTTATTATAGCTTTTGCCTTTTCTATTGTATATTCAAGTGAACTATTCTGTGTCCAAATGCCAATTTCAAAGAAAGTAAACTTTTCAGAACACTTACATTCAGTATTCCTGCTGCTTCTTCCACAATGTAGAGGTGAAATTATCTACCGAATAGAATTACCATTCTTGAATTGGATTTTAGGCAAACTATGGGGATTTCCTAAACCTCTCTTCCTCTCTTTTTTTTTTTTTTTCTTTAAAATAATAGCACAACTTAAAGTACCCTTGTGTTTGTAATATGACCTTTTGGAATAACAACAGCTCTATTTTCTGTCTTTTCTTCCTTAAATGTGAGAACTTACAGCTACCTGATTGTCCTGTGGGATTTTACTCTCTGTATCTTTTTAAAGCATGTATTAAATTGGCTTCTATGAATGGGTAAACTTGTAGTATTCCTAGTCTCAATATAAAGGTGCTAAATTATATTTTTAAAACATAGTTAATATCCTCAGCTAATAGTTCAGCAGAGTTCAGAAAATTGAAGGTATATTTTCAATTTCTTTTAAAGTGAATTCTGAAACAGTTTAATGGCCTTTTTATATAGCAGTTTTTATACTAGGAAAAGGAAAAATTATAAAAATTATTTGGCAGGTAATACAATTGCATTTAATTTTTAAAAGTGTGTTAATACATATCTTTTAGTTCTGTAAGTTATAGTTGAAATAGCATATGAAAAATTCATGCTTTCTCTAAAAAAATTGTATATAATGTACAAGAGTAAATATTATTTTGTATTATGTTAATCAATATGTATATACATGTGTATATCCACATATCAGTATATAAATAATATACATATACATATATGATACGTGTCTGTAATGTTTGAATTCATGTAAGACACAGGCTGTTTCCAGATACTCTTTATTACTTTTATGTATTTTTTTAAGTTTATTTATTTTTGAATGAGTGAGAAAGAGAGGGGAGGGAAGGGGAGAGAGAGAATGCCAAGCAGGCTTCATGCTGTCAGCGCAGAGCCCCATGCGGGGCTTGATCCCACAAACCGTGAAATCATGACCTGAGCCTAAATCAAGAGTTGGATGCTTAAGTGAGTTGAGCTACCCAGTCTCCCCTCTTTATTACTTTTAAAATGCTTTTATTTCTGACAGATAAATAAAACAGCAGCAGTGACTTTGAGGTTAGTCAACATAACCGTAAAGTTAATTTATTTCATTACAGTTAGAAAAACTTTCTAGTTGTGATGGTAAAAATTTAAATCATTGATTTGATTTCTGCAGGAGAAATAAGAGTACTACAATGTTATCCATCACAGTACATTGCTTTCTATAATTATACAGTATAATTTACAAATATTAAATGTTGCTTATGGCATGTTACCCAGACTCTGGAACTGATTTCTTTTTCTTTTCCTTTCTCTTGCTTCAGATGTTCATCAAGTACATAAAGGTTAGCAACCTTCTCTTTTGAAATATTGAATAACAAGGCATGGCATATTACTGCATGGCAAAAAACACAAAATTTTACAATTATTAATTTTTGGGGAAATGAGGACTTTACTTTTAGATATGTTGTAATGGAAGAAACTGAATACATTGCTAGATATTCTCACATGCACTGTGCTTTTATTCTTTAGGTGGAGTTGGTATCACATTTTGGATCAGAGCACTTTTGTCCATTAAGCCTTATAAGGTATTATAGAACAACATACGTTTTCTGAGTGATTTTAAAAAAATGATACACAAAAATCCCAGTATTTTTAAAGTGAAGAAATTTCCTATCATGTGAAATTGATACTATAAAAAATTAGCTGTTAAACCTTTCTTGTTCTTGAATCCATTTTAGAAAAATATAAATATTTGCTCTAAGAAAAAATAACTTCTATATGTCTGGCTTAGCTTCCTTGCTATTTTGCTGTGATTAGATAATATATGGAAATATCTTAGACTGATATCAAAACTGGTCATTACATTTTTAAATGCCTTAAAAGTATTTTAATGGAAACAGTGGATGGGAGGTTCCAGTGTAAGAAAGAGTCATTATTTTGAAGTCCAGAAGCTAATGACCCTCGAAAAATGACCAAAGTTAATGTATTTTGTCACTTATAATGAAGAGAACAACTCTGTTCTGTTTTGAAAGTCTAATGAAATTGTTGTTACTAGGGTATTTGGCACCAGCATGGTAGAAGAGTATGAAGAGATTGCTGATTCCCAGTATCAGTCAGAACGTCAAGAACTCTTTGATGAAGACTATGGTAAGTGACTTTAAGACACGTGACTATTACGTATGGCTTTTTGTTTGTTTTTAAAATCTAATAACCTGAAGGAGTAGGAGAAGTTTTTATAACACCCTCTATTTCTATTTTATCAAGTAATTGTTTTTCACTTTTTTTCTTTTTTTAATGTTTATTTATTTTTGGGAGACAGAGGGACATAATGCAAGCAGAGGAGGTAGCAGAAAGAGAGGGAGAGGGGAGGGGCAGAGAGAGATGGAGACACAGAATCTGAAGTAGGTTACAGGCTCTGAACTGTTAGCACAGAGCCTGACTCAGGGCTCAAACTCGTGAACTGTGAAGTCATGACCTGAGCCGAAGTCAGACACTTAACTGACTGAGCCCTCCAGGCACCCCAAGTCCTTTTTTTAAAAGGTCTTAACGCCGGTCAGAGTGACTAAAATGAACAAATCAGGAGACTATAGATGCTGGCGAGGATGTGGAGAAACAGGCACCCTCCTACACTGTTGGTGGGAATATAAACTGGTGCAGCCTCTCTGGAAAACAGTGTGGAGGTTCTTCAAAAATTTAACAATAGAACTCCCCTATGACCTGGCGATAGCACTGATAGGAATTTACCCAAAGGACACAGGAGTGCTGATGCATAGGGGCACATGTACCCAGTGTTCATAGCAGCACTCTCAACAATAGCCAAAACATGGAAAGAGCCTAAGTGTCCATCAACGGATGAATGGATCAAGAAGATGTGGTTTATCTATACCATGGAATACTACATGGCAGTGAGAAAGAATGAAATCTGGCCATGTGTAGCAACATGGATGGAACTTAAGGGTGTTATGCTGAGTGAAATAAGTCAGGCAGAGGAGGACAGATACCATATGTTTGCATATATAGGAGGATTAGGAGGAACTTAACGGAGGACCATGGGGATAAGAAGGGGAAAGATACGTGGGGAGAGGGAGGGAGGCAAACCATGAGAGACTCTTGATTGCCAAGAACAAACTGAGGGCAGATGGGGGTGGGGGGGAGGGAAAAGGGGGTGATGGGCGTGGAGGAGGGCACTTGTGGGGACGAGCACTGGGTGTTATATGGAAACCAACTTGACAATAAACTATTAAAAAATAAAGGTCTTAAACCATAGTCTGAAAAATTGAATTTTTTTCTTCCCTAATTTTCCTGTAAGTGAAATGAAAACATTTACTAGGGTTTGGTAAAGTACATGGAAAGCTTGAAAAAAGTCTTATAACTGAGTAAAATTTTGGTAAGCAATGAAATTATTTTCCTTGGTTTACATCTGCTTGATAAATTGCTTCTGAATCTCATTTACTTTTTGTGAATATATTTTAGATTATAGTGAATATTATAAAATATGCTTTAAATGTCAGCTGACTTTGACAGGGACAGTTCTTTGTGTAGTTACCTTCATTTTCTCTTTAAACAGATTATCCACTGGATTATAATACTGGGGAGGATAAATCCTCAAAAAATCTTTTTGGTTCTGCTACAAGTGAGTATTTGGGAATTTTCCTAGACACTACTAAAGTATTTCCCAACTTTTTTTTCCCTTACATAATGTGGACATTTTGTTGTGATATCGTTTAGGAAGCTCCTACTCCTAATATTGAACTTGAGTTGAAATAAAAGATACTGGTTTTGAAATATATTTCTATAGAAATAAAATAAGCATGGATGAAAAGAAAGAGGAGAGGAAAAAATGCAAGTACAAGTTGTTTCTTCTACCCTAAGTGCTTATGTTGATAACGCAGATTCATTGGAAGAATGGACTATAAATTTACGGGGGGAAAGAATTATTAAAGAGATCCTAGACCATCTAAGTAGAAGCATCTGGATAGTCATGCTAGGTAGGAAAGGAATTCGAATGGTAGTTGCAGAGGTAGTATGTATCAGTGAAATCTAGTAAACAAGGGTTCATTAATCTATGGATATAGTTTCCTATATAATTACAAAATATAAAAGCTGTTCTTATTCATAATAATAAAGATTCTCAAGTAGTAACAGTAATAGTAATGATAATATAGTCTTTGTAAACTGAAGAAATAATGACTAAGATAGACTAGTGGTTCAGTTTTTGTCATGCCTGCCTAGCAGTAGGCTGGCTAAGGAGTCTCTTGGAAAGACCATTACCAACTGACACTTTTTTTTTACTGTTATAATGCAGGTAGGTATATTTTAATGCTTGTTATTTTTGTTTATTCCTAAAGAATATAAAATACAGAAGGAGTTTTCTTTTTACTTGGAGATTAATATGATAAAAATAAATCTTTGTGGTGCCTGGGTGGCTCAGTAAGTTAAGCATCCAACTTCGGCTCAGGTTTGTGGGTTCGAGTCCTGTGTTGGGTTCTGTGCTGACAGCCAGTTCAGAGCCTAGAGCCTGTTTCAGATTCTGTGTCTCCCTCTCTCTCTTAACCTCCCCTGCTCACGCTTTCTCTCTCTCTCTCTCTATCTCAAATAAATAAAACATTAAAAAAATTTTTTTTTAAAGTAAATCTTGGTAGAATAGATGACTAGGTTCTTGTGCGTTTCCCTTATTGCCCTTAGTGATCAGAGTTGCCTACTTATGGTGTACTTTGTCTTTATACCTTTTGGGATACTCAACCAGTAGTGTATATACTTAAGTAGAGCTACACTATAGGAAGCTATGAGTCATTTCTGTTTTTTTAAAATTGTTTTATTTTTTTTTATTTTATCTTTTTGTTTTTCTTCTCCCTTCTAACCGTTTTACTCTTCATAGAAAACTAGTCTTCAATGGACTTTTTAAGCATAGGAAGAAGAATGTTAAAAATACCTGCGTAAGAGGAATCCTTTTATGTAGTGTTTAACTTTATTGCATATTAATTCAGTATACTTTATTTCACTGTACTTGCTAGTCAATTCACTTTCTAGATATTAGAAACTTACTTTTAACTAGGAAACTTATTTAGTTGATGATGGCATTAAAAATAGGTGCTTCATTCACTGCTGTGGGATGTAGTTTTTTAGGAGTGAAAAACATGATGCTGTCTTATCTATGTGGATATTAATATTGTTCATTTCCTAAATTCATATGAAAAATTCTATGTTGTGTAGTCATCATCATTGCTCAGTGATGCTGTATTAGCTATGAGGCAGCGTTATTATTTTATGGAGTCAGAAAATAGCCCTGAACTGAAAGATCTCTAGTTTCTGATGGTTATTAGAAAGAAAGGGGAACCTTAGATCGCTTTACCGTAGTCTCAGACAAAGGAAAGCTTGTTAATATTCTTGGTTTCTTTTTATATAATTTTAGGGGATTAACTGCTAGACACCATGAAAGCCCAGTTATATCTCAATGGAAGACATTTCCTTATTTGTAATCACTTCTCTGACCAAAGTATTATTTGAATGAATTAGATACAGGATCTTCTTTATTTATGTCCTACTTTTGGAATCTTTTTCCTTGAAGACGTGTTTCTTGATAATTTTTCTTTTTATGAATCTCTGAAAATGTAGTCTCAAACCTTCCAGTGTTCTAGTGTTGAAAGAATTTGTTTAGTGAGACAGATGGGTGGGAGGATGTCAGCTAAGCTGAAACATAGAAAATGGAGTGTAGAAAGGTGTCCGTCTCTTGACATTTCAGAAAAAAGAGAGGCAGTAGTACCTGACTGATGACTTTGGTGTCATAAAGCTTGTAGACATGACCTAACACTGCCATCTTCTATACCTGTTCTTCCTAGTTTTATGTGAAGAGTCTGGGACTATTTCTGAGCCTGACTTTGCTACTACCTCCAAGGTGGTATAACATTTAAGGAGTAAATATCAAAATAGAATCAGGCCAAAGAACTAGTCTCTGGTACTAGAATATCTGAATTTGACTGTCCTCGTCACACGATGAATTAGCCTGAAATCAGCCAATTTTGAACCTGGTTTATTTTTTATAGAGTCTCCAAAACAGAATTCTGTGGCTTTAATCTTAATAGAAACTCCTTTTTCCTTTTGGTATTGAGCAGTTGGTTAGTAGTTACAGGAAATACATGTCACCAGAGTACATTGCTTCTATTAGGACTAGTTGTCAAAGAGCATATATACCACATTCTTGATATTCTATAATTTTCTTAACTACCAAAAAGGGAGAAACTACTGTGTTAGAGAGAGCAGCATTCTTGACTTTGTGTTTATGCCGGCTGTGGCAGCTCTTCTGCCTGATTCTTTAACGAGCACGTTTAAGTATTTTACATCAACAAAAATTCTTCATATTACTTTTTTTGTGTTTTGTCATGTGGATTTTCCAGACCACTTTCTACTCTGATATTCTTGCAAGTCTGCCTTTACTCCTAAATAGGGTCTGCATTTTGTTAGAATCGTTTAAAGGCCAGGTTTCTGTATATTTAAGATAATATATAGTTTTTGAGTTCTTTTACCTCAAAGTATTTTTTATGAATGTATATATTTTAAGGACCTAGAAGAGGAAGAGAAAATGAAGGTGGGCAGGCAGCAGAGGTATCTGAATTCACGTGGGAAGAAATATTTTGTTGGTTTGTCTTTTTATATTGTATCATAGGTAGTTTGTTTTCTGTATCCAAAAGAGCCATAGTCTTTTGGAGACTGAGTATAACATGTTGATGGTCCCTGGGAGAATTTCATTTCTAAAGGAGTTAGATTGGATGAATAGTGCCTAGCTCAAAGATAAAGGAGTTGGCTAATCTGGGAGAAACTAAGGACAGGTATCTAGTTTGGTACTATATTCCAAATTATTACTTTGACCCATTCCAAAGGATTTTTAGTGGTTAGATTATCGTTGTGACAAGCTATCATGTGTTTGGGAGCAAATTGGGAATGGTCAGAATAGAACATTTACAAAGCTGCTTTCTCTCAAAAGACAAAGTAAGACTACATTTGGCAGTGTTCTGTGAACATAGCAAAATTATTTTTTATGGATTGGTTGGGCGGAGAATATAGACATTTGCCAAATTTTGTTTTTATTACCAAGTAGACCCATGAAATGCTTATTATAAATAATATTTTTAAATGATGGATGATTTAGATTTATATTTAGGTTAAAAATTAATACTCTAAAGTTACTTTCTTAGGGAAGGTGCCTGGGTGTCTCAGTCAGTTAAGCATTAGACTTCGACTCAGGTCATGATCTTGTGGTTCATGAGTTCGAGCCCAGTGTCAGGCTCTGTGCTGGCAGCTCAGAGCCTGGAGCCTGCTTCCGATTCTTTGTCTCCCTCTCTGTCTGCCTCTCCACTGCTCATGCTCTGTCTCTCTCAAAAATAAACATTAAAAAGGTTAAAAAAAAAAAAAGAGTTACTTTCTTTACACAGATTAACAGATGTGTTCTGTTAATGAGTTCTTTAATAGTAAATGCCCCCAAATTTAAATGCCCCTCAAATTTTTTTTTCTGAGGTAAGATTGATTTAGAGTATAGGTTTGATTCCAAAATTTGGAATCTGTGAAGCGGTCAGTTTTAACTAAACTTTGGCCGGCAGACTAAGTAGAAGAGACACTATTGCAATATTGGTTGACGTTAAAAGTGGGTTTATGAGGAAATAACAGTTTCCGTTGCTACTTTATCGTGGCTTATGAGGAAATATGTTTCCATTCCTGGGTGATTTTTTTTTTTAAAGTTTTTTAATTCCAGTTAATATACTGTGTAATTAGTTTCAGGTGTACAATATAGTGATTCAGCACTTTCATACAACACTTCATCACAGCAAGTGCACTTAATCCCCGTCACCTATTTTACCCATCCCCCCATGCATCTCCCCTCTGGTTCCTATCAGTTTGTTCTCTATAGTTAAGAGTCTCTTTCTTGGTTTGCTTCCCACTCTCTCTTTTTTCCCTTTGCTCATTTGTTTCTTAAATTCCACATATGAGTGAAATGGTATTTGTCTTTCTCTGACTGACTTTTTTCACTTACATAAAACTCTGTAGCTCCATCTATGTGGTTGCAAATGGCAAAATTTCATTCTTTTTCATGGGCGAGTAGTGTTCGTGTGTGTGCGTGTGTGTGTGTGCACGCGTGCGTGTGTGGTGTGCACGCGCGCGTTTACACTTCATCTTTATCCATTCATCAGTCGATTGATACTTGGGCTGTTTCCACAATTTGGCTATTATAGATAATGCTGTTACAAACATCAGGGTGCATGTATACCCTTACTGTAATATTTTTGTATTTGGGAGGTAAATACCCAGTAGTGTGATTATTGGATCATAGGGTATTTCTGTTTTTTACTTTTTGAGGAACCTCCATATTGTTTTCCAGAGTAGCTGCACCAGTTTGCAAGAGAGTTCCCCTTTTCCTGCATCCTCACCAACACCTATTGTTTCTTGTGTTGATTTTAGCCATTCTGACAGGTGTGAGGGGATATCTCCTTGTAGTTTTGATTTGTATTTCCCGGATAATCAATTGATGTTGAGCATCTTTTCATGTGTCTGTTGGCCATCTGTAGGTCTTCTTTGGAAAAAGTCCTATTTCAAATCCTCTGCCAGTTTTTTAATTGAATTTTTAGTTTTTTGCTATTGAGCAATATAAGTTCTTTATGTATTTTGAATATTAACCCCTAATCATATATATGATTTGCAAATCTTTTCTACTGTTGGAATACTGGTTGACATTAAAAGTGGGTTTATGGAAAATAACAATTTTCATTGCTACTTTACCTTGGTTTGTGAGGAAATACGGTTTTTTCATTCCTGTTTTTTCCCATGCCTTTAGCCTAAGAATCAACACTGCTTCTTTGTTTACCAATTTGTCAGGTCGAAGGGCAAGGTTGACCTATAATCCTAGACATTTATAAAGCAAGTACAAAACTTTTGTGTATTATGCTAATGATTGGGAGCAAAGTACCACTGCTTAATTGTCTTTATATGTAGAACTATAATTATGATGTAAAGTTCAAAATTTATGACTATCTACTAGTTATCACTTTTGAAACTGTCTAAAATTTCCTGCTACTTTCTCCTGCCTTAAAACCTTTTTCTTTATAAGATCAGCTCCAGGTGACAGTGCTTGGCTTCTCAACTTTCTAGATAGTGTGCCAGCTTTCCTCCCTTAGAGCCTTTTCTGCTTTTCACACCTGTGGTTTTTGCTGCAAGTGTAATGAAAACCCTATGGATCTCTTAGGAAAGGAAACCAGGACAAAAATAACTGATGAGGCTTAAGATATATTCCTTGCCAGATCTTAATATTTTAATAGAAATACCTGTTACTGGTGAATTAACTTCAAGTGGAATGTCCAAGATTAGATAATGCAGAAGGTGTCATGACTTTGGCTTTACCTGCTCATTCCCACCCAATTCACAAAAGAATTTGTGTCATTTATTATCCATTCAACATCATTAAAAGTTATCAAAGACATTTGGTTCTATGCAGTCAAGTTGGGATTTAACCATATTATCAATAGATAAGATAGGTTCATAGTTGAAAGGAAAATTTTTCTGCCTTCCTTTGGATAATAATCTTCCCATTTTGTTTATTTATACCTGAAAGAATCACCTATTGAGGGAAACTGCTGCTTCAAGCTTTTTTTGTTTTTGTTCTAATTTGTAAAACCCTTAAAAAAGTAAATTTTCCTATACAATACTAATTTTGCTTTTCACATTTTTTCCCTGTCTCAGTACAGGCTATATGTTGAATTTTACCTGAATTTTGTAATGTGCTGAAGATGCTATTTTGGCAGAAGCTCTGGGGAAACTTTACCAAAAAATGTATAATTAGGTTTCTGAACGTAAAAATTCAGATTTATACTTTCTGACTGAAATTAATCCAAAGAAATGACAAAAGACCATTATAAATGGTTTCTTTTTTTTTTACTATCTGATATTAAACTTTATAAGGATATTTAAGTGTATTGGTATTTTTTCTGATTGAATTTTGTTTTAGATGCCATTCTAAATATGGTGAATATTGCCGCTAATATTCTGGGAGCAAAAACTGAAGACCTGACAGAAGGTACCTAATCATTTTATGGGTTTTTTAAATCTCTGATACTCAAGGGGTCATTCTAGTTAGGAAAATTCATTAGTAAGCCAAGCAATATGATTTTTCATTTAGAAATGAAGAGATGATGCAAAGGAACTTACCAGTCTTCTATTATTTGTTGTTGATTTGAATTTCACAAATTCTCTCTTATAATAAGGATCCTCCTGTCTATAAAATTCATGAATTTGTTTTTTGACTCTTCCTTGCTGTAGAAGTAATCATTTTATCCCTTATTTCTTTCCTGAGGGTTTGATGCTCCAGTGGTACTTCATGCATGCTTTTCTCTTATTTATCAAATAACTACTCAATTTAGAAAGTGATTTTCCCCCCTACAGAATGCCAAATAAGAATATCAGTAGCAAGGAGAAACCATCTTGCCTTATTTTGCTCTTAGAAAATACTTAGTTCCAAGTGCAAACTTAAAATGACCCATACATTTCATTCTCTTTCGTAACTCCTTTAGGTCTCTGGAAGTCATGTTAATCATGTATGAATACATGATATTTATAGTCTTTTGACTTGCTTTACTTACCTGAGAAGTTGAGAAAGTATATGCATTATTTGTAGCTTTGACTTTGCATGATCATTTCTTTCTAAAAGAACTTTGATGGAAGAAAATAAAGTCTGCAGTAGCAAATCTGTTTGACTTTTTTTTTCTTCCCCAGAAACTAAAGTTCTTTACTTGTTATAGTGAAATATCTTCATGGTATAGCTTTTTAAAATTAAACTCAACATGGGTATCTTTCTTAAAATAGGAAATAAAAGTTTATCTGAGAATGCCACTGCCACAGCTGCACCTAAAATGCCCGACTTAGCTCCTGTTTCAACTCCTGTTCCACCACCTGAGTAAGTTCTGTTGTGATATTAGAGTTCTGTTAAAATGGAGAGCTAAGTGTACATAAAAAGATACTTTGGATTTGTGTGTGAAATGATAATCTATAGAAAGCTCTGAGTCATAAGGCAGGCATTCCACAGCCACTTAAAATACCTTTGAGTTGCCTTTTGGGTCCTAGGAATGCACTTACTCCAGACCAAATGTTTGTTGTTTTGAAAGTATGTATTACTTTTATTATTTACAACACTGAATCTTTTCCTTATTGCAAATAATTGGCCTAATTCTGCAGGTATAAGGTTTGAGGACAAATTTTAAAAGCTTGCTTTTATTAAGTTCAAATTTAAAAACATTGATTAAATATCTGTGCTATAAAGGTACCTGAAATACCTACAGCAGTGATTCTTAAATTATATGTTTGTCACACAACAAACTCTTACAGTGTTTAGTTTTAAAATTGAATTTGATAGAGGCCTTTCCCCAGGTTGCAGTGGGGCACCTTGGGGAGGAATATCTGTCATGTAGTTAACATAAAATATCCTCATTTCCTTAGTCTTTTCCAGAGATGATTAAGGTTCTTTGCCAGCTCTACTTATCTATGACAGATAAGCTCATAATGACTAGATAATTGGGTATAGTTACTATAAATTTTGTATATTTCACTAGGTATACTTTTTTTTCTCAGAACTCTGCTTAACAGGATAAGATATTTGAACAGGAATTATATAATGAAACCTGCAGTGAGTATGGTTCTAGCTGTAATTCCTAAATACCATACTGATTCAAAGGTGAGATTTTTGTACTTTGAAGGACACAGTGAAAAACTTGTATTGTGTCAATTCTAAAAGAGACTAAAGATACTTATTGGATGATTAAAGAGAAAATAATAGCATTATGTGTCAGTGATTCCTAGAAGATCCTAAGAAAGCTACTGTGATTGCTAGTTCCAATTTTTGTAACTAGGCTTCTTCAGTTCTTATTTTTCAAAACTAAATGAAACTGATTTTATATATGTACACACATGAATGTTAAAAGATACCACAGCACACTAATGTAGTTTTTACTTTTCTATATTAGAGTTTGATTTTAGTAGTTATTTTTGTATAAAATCTATTTCCTTTTAAATGTTTTTTATATTTGTTTTAAATTCTTTTTGCTGATTATATGGAAATACTTTGAAGAAAATAAATGAAAATGAAAGAATCCATGATAGGATGTCACTGTTAAGTTACTATGAAAAGATGACCGATTTTCTTTTTCCAAGTTTGAGTTTTTTTAAAGTGTAGCTCCAATTAGAGTATATACAGATGGCATATAATTTAATGCACCAAATTAATTCACTTTGGTTTTTCTCCCTCCCCTTCTTCAGACTCTGCTCATTTTCACTGTCATGATTTATGTGGTACATAGTAAGCAGTAGAAGATGTTTAGACATTATCTATCATCTATTTAAAGAAGTGTAATCTAATTTACTGTTTTACTATCAACAAGATGAAAATCTAGCTTTTTAGATACTGTTTCACTCCTACCATTGCTATTGTAAGATTAGTCTTTATTCAAAAACATTTCCTGGCATTCTTAGTAATTTTTTAGAGTAGGATAATTGTATACGAAAATGTTTCTTTAAAAGGGTATTCAAATTACTTTATTTGAAAAAAAAAAAGTGTACCTTTTGTGCTGTAAGGACCATATCTGGAAATTCATTATTTTTATCCTGGAATGAACCACACACATTGTAGTTTACAGCACTGTTCCCACCAGCTCCATCCCCCATGTATGTACCTTACATACATATTCTAGGGCTTCAAGACGGGATTGAGTTACAGATGGGGCACTATATATTTTTAGCCAGAATTTATATTAGGGTGGCTAAGTATTTGGCTTTAAGTAATAGAAAATTAGCCCAAATGATATTAAGACTATTTTGGGGAGTCGGGGAGGGAAAGATGCAGATAATCGTGTGTGTGTGTGTATGTCTGTATATGTGTGTAATGCTGCCTTGGAAGTCCTCTAATCATCCACAGAAAAATTTTCTTTGAGAAATCTAGCTATCTTTTGAAAGTAGGATACCTAAACACAAAGTGCATTCATAAGTATTAGAACTTGGATTCTAGTTCTAGAATCCACATACAAACAATTCTTAAATAGATATTTTTAAAAAGTAAGTTTTATTTAGTAAATATGGTGATTTGAGTCACCTGGCTGATTGTATGATTTGTATGGCCTTTCTGTTACTGTTTGTGAATGATACTTGTTTTTGTAATGAAAATGATTTGTAGGGGAAAAATTCATCAAAAAAAGTTTTCAGTTTCTTCTGTATTTTCAGTCTTCCTTTTATTTAATGTATGAAGCATTGATTTTTTAACATAATTTTAACTTTACATTTCTAATTAAAGTGATATGTAATTATGATATGTATTTCTAGGTTTATAACCACTGAAGGACACATACATGATACAGAGCTGTCGTCACCAGATACTCCAAAAGAGAGCCCCATTGTACAGCTAGTTCAAGAGGAAGAAGAGGAGGCAAGTCCATCTACAGTGACCCTTCTGGGTAGTGGTGAACAGGAGGATGAATCATCACCCTGGTTTGAGTCAGAGACACAAATATTTTGCAGTGAACTGACCACAATTTGTTGTATTTCTAGTTTTTCGGAATACATATATAAATGGTGTTCAGTCCGAGTTGCTCTTTATCGGCAACGTAGCAGAACTGCTGTGAAAAAAGAAAAAGATCATCTTGTGTCAGCGCAACCACCACTGCTGCTTCCTGAAGAATCAGTGGATGTTTCAGTCTTGCCACCTCCAAGTGGAGAAATGGACAGTAAGAGTAAGGAAAAGGAAGCTGAAATGATTGTTCCAGGTGACTTAAGTAGTCTGCACAAAGGTGATTTGATTAATCACAGTGCAGATGCAATTGAGCTTGAACCAAGCCATCCTCAAACTGTTTCTCAGTCTCTTCTCTTAGATGTTACCCCAGAAATCAATTCATTATCTAAAATAGAAGTATCTGAGCCTGTTAAATTTGAGGCAGGTCCTACACCGTCTCAAGTGATCCCCCTAGAGAGTTCTGTTGAGCTTGATAATGAAACAGAAAAAAAGTCTGAGAGTTATAGTTCTGTAGAAAAGCCAACTGTGATCTATGAAACAAATAAACTTCATGAAGTAATGGATAACATTGTAAAAGAAGATAAAAACTCCATGCACATTACCACAAAGCTATCTGAAACAATAGTGCCACCTGTAAACACAGCTACTATGCCAGACAGTGAAGATGGGGAAGCCAAAATGAACATAGCTGACACACCAAAGCAAATTTTGACTCCTGTTACGGATTCTTCTTCATTACCTGAAGTGAAAGAGGAAGAACAGTCTCCGGAAGATGCCCTTTTAAGAGGGTTACAGAGGACAGCTACAGACTTTTATGCTGAATTGCAAAATTCCACAGATCTAGGATACACTAATGGAAATCTTGTACATGGATCAAACCAAAAGGAGTCAGTATTTATGAGACTTAATAATCGTATAAAAGCCTTAGAAGTTAACATGTCTCTCAGTGGTCGCTATCTGGAGGAGCTTAGCCAAAGGTAAGCTTTATCAATTAGCACAGTCCACTATGCATAGTGAGGTAAGAGGCATAGTCTGATTTGTGATGAGAGGAAGAGAGGATTAATTATCTCATGATACAGTAGTCAGTGCCATTTTAGTTGGAGAGAGAAAGTTACTTGGATGTTGATGATCAAGGACTTAAAGAATTGATTTTCTTTTTTAGAAGTACTAAGTGATGTAATACCTATATCTATATATCTATATCTACATACTAGGGTAACAACAAGTTGAATTAGTCAGTTTCTCCTTCTATAGTTTTACTTTAGCCACTTTCACTTTGGGGTTCACAGTACTTGTGGGGACATTATAGTATTATATAACATGTGTATCTATACTGTATATGTAATATCTGTATAAACTATGGATGTTGAAGCCTTTAGTGGAACTAGGTAAGATATCCATTAAGAGTTTAAATAAGTGAAGACTAAAATGGACTGAACTGGATGATTAGGCAACATTTGCAGTCTTTCATATGTCTTAGAATCTTGGTTCTAGTTGTGATAATTTATGCTCTTGTGCTCATAGTGCCTGTGTGCTTATGCAGTGATTAGAGTCCCAGGCATAGTTCTCCATTTTTCTCATACCTGTTTGCTCTTTTTTATCCCTTAAGTGTCCAGGGTCCTCAGGGCTCCTTTTCCAACATTTTATAACCACCTAGGCAATAAATGTCCAGGGAGTCTGAAACACACCTTTCCCTACTCCTTTTCAGTCAAGGTGCCTCTAAGGAGATGTCAATAAGGTCATCATTCTATCCAAATGGTTTTCCTCCTAATCCATACATACACTTTATTGGCAAGTTGTGTGTGCATGTGCATGCATGCCCACAGATAGGTACCTAATACCTACTTCTCCCTGCCCCCTCAGCCTCTGCAAGGAAACCACAAAAATCACTAGTAATTTTTTTTGTTTTCTAATTGAGATATAATTGACATTAATTTCAGGTATACAATTAGTGATTTGATATCTGTATATATTGTGAAATGTTCACACATTATGTCTAGTTAACGTTCATTACTACAGAGTTACAAGATTTTTTTTCCTTGTGATAAGGGCTTTTAAGATCTATTCTTCTATTCTCTTAGCAACTTACAAATACGCAGTAGAGTATTATTAACTATAGTCACCATGCTATACATTACATCTCCATTACTTAACTCATTTTATAACTGGAAATTTGTACCTTTTGACCCACTTTACCCATTTCTCCCATCTGCCATCCCCCACCTCTGGCAACCACTAGTTTGTTCTCTGTATCTATATGTTTGAGAGTACGGTTATTATGAGATTGCACCTGTACGTGAGATCATAGAATAGATGTCTTTCTCTGATTTATTTCACGTAGCACAATGCCCTCAAGTTCCTTTCCTGTTGTTGTAGATGGCAAGATTTCCTTTTTGTATGGCTGAATAATATTCCTTGTTATACAGATACCACATTTACTTTATCCGTTTATTCTTTGATGAACACTTGGGTTGCTTCCATGTCTTGGCTATTGTCCATAATGCTGCAGTGAACATGGGAGTGCAGATATCTTTTCAAGTTAGTGTTTTTCATTTTCTTCAGATAAATACTCAGAAGTGGAGTTATTGGATCATATAGTAGTTCTATTTGTAATTTCTGAGAAACCTTCCTACTGTTTTGTGAAGTGGCTGCACCAATGTACATTTCCACCAATTGTGCACAGAGATTTCCTGTTCTTTACATCCTCACCAACACATTTATTTCTTATATTTTTTACAATAGCCATACTGATAGATGTGAGGTGATCTCTCATTGTGATTTTAATTTGTATTTTCATGAGGATTAGTGATTTTGAGCATCATTTCATGTACTTGTTGGCCATCTGTCTTCTTTAGGAAAAGGCCTATTCAGATCCTCTGCCAGTGTTTTAATTGGGTTTAATTTTTTGCTATTGAGTGGTAGAAGTCTTTATATATTTGGATATTAACCCCTAATCAGATACATGATTTTCAAATATTTTCTCCCACTTGGCAGGTTGCCTTTTCATTTTGTTGATGGGATTTTTTGCTGTGCAGAAGCTTTTTAGTTTGATGTAAAGTCCACTTGTTTATTTTTGCTTTTGTTGCCTTTGCTTTTGTTGTCAAATCCAAAAATACCATCACTAAGCTCAGTTTCAAGGAGCTTACCATCTATGTTTTCTTCTGAGTTTTATGATTTCAGGACTTACATTCAAGTCTTTAATCCATTTTGAGTTACTTTTTGTATATGGTGTAAAGAGCAGTCCACTTTCATTCCTTTGTATGTGGGTGTCCAGTTTTCCCAACACCATTTATTGAAGAGACTGTTCTTTCCCCATTGTATATTCTTGGTTCTTTTGTCGTAAATTGATCAATAATGTGACTAATCTTATAGAGCAGTGAAATGCATATAATTGATGCTAAGGTAGCAAATACCTTAAGGGACCTCTTGATTTTTTACCTTTATAAGTGTTCCGGGCCTCAATAAGAGTCATTTTCCAAAGAGTAGATTTATCTCACATATTGAAATCAAAAGTGTGTTTGCAGTAATAAATTAATAAATTAAAGCTAATTTAAATCATTTCTTACTTCACAGGTATCGAAAACAAATGGAAGAAATGCAGAAGGCTTTCAATAAAACAATAGTAAAACTTCAGAATACTTCAAGAATAGCAGAGGAGCAGGTTGGTCATCTTCAAGCCTTATTTACTTTTTATGTTAATTTCTTCTGAATTCTGTAGGCCTTTACTGGTAAGAAGGATAAGTAGTGTTCGTTCATTTCTTCCCCTGATGAGTGATGATTAAGTTTGTTAGAGGATGTCATGTTTGGGAAATTTTCTAGCTGTTAGCATCTATATCTCTCTATCTAGAGAAAATTTTCTTGAGCATTATTCCTATTACATTTCAGATTTTGTGTGGGTATACACAGTAGAAGTGCAGTGGACTTTTTAATGCTACTTTGTTAAACTCAAATCTTCTGTGGTTTTTGACACTGACAGTCTGATTGATTGTAGATAAGAACAGCTATATTTCTTCTTTTTAATCCTCATACCTTTTCATTTCTTCTTTTTTTCTCTGTCTCACCTGGAGCCATACAGTGATGCCATATGACTAGTGGTAGTGGCCATTGTCCTGTCATGTTGACTTTAAACAGTTTCAGTATTGCATGATTTCAGTATTGTAGTATTCAGATATTTATTAAAAGTTTTTACAGTGTGTTACTACAATGAGGAAATTTTATATTTTTCTAAGTTTATCTGGGACTAGGGGATGATGAGATGGGGTGATGGAGCCAGAGGTTTCAGAATTTAGTTCCATCTTACTCTCAACTCTTGACACATAACAACTGTGGTTCCATACAAATATCCTCCTTTAGTGTTTTTTTTTTTTAAATTGCAGTTTGAGAATTATTTACGTATTTTGAATACAAATCCTTTATTAGAGATATGCTTTGCAAATATTTTCTCCCATTTCATTATTTGTTTTGTCATTACTCTAAAAATATATTTTGAAGAGCAGAAATTTATAATTTGTTGAAGCCCATTTTCTCTTTGCTCTATAAAATATTTCCCTAGCCCAAAGTCATAAAGATTTTTTCCTCTGTTTTCTTCTGAAAGTTTTATCGTTTTTGTTTTACATTAGGCTTATGATCTATTTTAATTTTTACATGTTGCAAAGTAAGGATCAAAGTTAGTTTTTGGTGGGGATGGGGATGAAGAAACATGAATATTCCTTTATTCCTTTATTTTGATCTGTTCATCTATCTTTATGCTGATACCAGCTTGTTACAATTACTGTATCTTTATGATAGTGTGAATCTTCCAACTTTGTTCATCTCTTTCAAAATAGTTTTGGCTAATATGGATTTTAGAATCAGCTTGTCAGTTGCTACAAAAAACAACCTATTTCCATTTTGACTGGGATTTTGTTGGAATTTATAGATCAGTTTGGAAAATTGGTGTCTTAACATACTGACTTCTGACCCATGAACACAGTATTTAATTGGTTCTTCATTAATTTTAATGGTTGAAATGATTTCCCATCTATATTTTCTTTTCGCAATACGTATAATATATGTGCCTTATGTCTCAAAGACTTATTTAAGTACTTTTAAATAATTTTGTGTGTTATTAACAGTATTGGAGGATAAGTCTTGATGAGAAGTGTTATCAGCTTATTAAATTTCATAGTTTTTTCTTTAAATATTTGTAACTGTCTGGAATTTATCAGTATTTGTCAAATGCGAGTCAGAACAAACAGTTTAATGAGTCACCTTAAGCATCTTAAAAAGATGAAGTAGGATAGAAAGTACCATACCACAGTGTATCACAGTAAGGGAAGTAAGTGAAACTTTCTGTTACAGTTTTATACATCCTCTCCCCCAAGCAGCCCCCACTGCCCACCCAACACAGTTGAGATTTAAATTTTATTTAAGTCTAATTTTTAATGTTTTATTTATTTATTTTTGAGAGAGAGAGAGAGCACAAGCAGGGGAGAGGCAGACACACACACACACACACACACACACACACACACACACAGAATTCAGAGCAGGCTTCAGGCTCTGAGGTGACAGCTCTAAGCCTGATGGCGGGCATGAACTCACAAACTGTGAGATCATGACCTGAGCACAAGCAGGGGAGAGGCAGACACACACACACACACCCACCCACACACACACACACACACACACACACACACAGAATTCAGAGCAGGCTTCAGGCTCTGAGGTGACAGCCCTGAGCCTGATGGAGGGCATGAACTCACAAACTGTGAGATCATGACCTGAGCACAAGCAGGGGAGAGGCAGACACACACACACACACACACACACACACACACACTTCAGAGCAGGCTTCAGGCTCTGAGGTGACAGCCCTGAGCCTGATGGAGGGCATGAACTCACAAACTGTGAGATCATGACCTGAGCCAAAGTTGGATGTTTCACTGACTGAGCCAGCCAGGTGCCCCCAAAAATGTATTTAAATCTAAATTTGAAAAACTTAGCTTGGAATGATAAATGGTTATATAGCTGCTTCATACAGGGACCCACAAAGTGTTAGATTTCTTTTACTTTCTTTTTTTTTTTTTTAAATGTTTTTTATTTATTTCTAGGAGAGAGAGAGAGACAGCGTGAGCAGGGGAGGGTCAGAGAGAGAGGGAGTCACAGACTGAAACAGGCTCCGGGCTCTGAGCCGGCAGTCAACACAGAGCCCGACGCAGGGCTCGAACCCACGAACCGCGAGATCATGACCTAAGTGAAAGTCGGACGCTTAACCGACTAAGCCACCCAGGCGCCCCTGATTTCTTTTACTTTCTGTCCTGTTTTCCTCCTCCCAAATCCATTAGTAAGTTGAAATTTTCAGTACAGTCTCCCTGATATAGGTTCCTGACCATGAATGCGATGCATATTTGCCTAAAATATACATGCAAATGACATTTTAAGTAAAGACATGTTTGTTGATTACAAAAGTTTCTAAAATCTCGAGCTGGAAAGATCGGTGTTTTTGATTGATTTTCATTGGTGATGTTTTAGCATTGACTTGCTCATCAAGTGTAGGTTTTTGATTATGTGACATCCTAACTACTATCCTGATGTGCAATAAAATAGAACTTGTAAAAGCTTGGTATGTGCCTGCTTTATATCCAAAAACATTTTTCAAAAATTTTTCAACATGTTTTTGTGCTTTGGTTTAAAAACAAATTTGACAGAATAGTTTGCATATTGCTGACTATATGCTGGTTTATACACATGGAGCCCAAATTAACTTGAAAAGTAATTTATTAACTTGTATCAGACAATATTCTACATGGTAACAGTAAATGGCAAAATGGCTTCTTGGAGGGGGAGGGGAAGGAGGGTTGAACAGTCTCAGATTTTTTAATTTTAATTTCTGGTCCCACTTTACCATATTATTTCATTAAGAGCTTCTTATTAATATGTTTTTTTTTAATTCTTGAGAAACTTAGTAATATTTCCAGATGATTTTATTTGAATTTACAGCACATTTAAAGTGCAGATGAAACTTGCACACACAAAAAAATAATACTTCTTTCTTTCTTTATCAAAGGATCAGAGGCAAACGGAAGCCATCCAGTTACTACAGGCACAGTTGACCAATATGACACAGCTTGTTTCAAACCTATCGACAACAGTAGCAGAATTACAACGTGAGGTAATTGTTACCGCTGGTGTTGTAAGACACACTGCATATGCAGAGGTTGTCATAAAGACAAGGTGCTTAAGAACATGGCATTTAAGACTTTTAACCAAACAAAACCGTCATTCTGGTGTCATTCAGAGCACCAGAATGTGGCATTTTATAAAAATTTTTTAACGTTTCTTTATTTTGAAAGAGAGAATGCAAGCAAAGGAGGGGCAGAGAGAGGAGACACAGAATCTGAAGCAGGCTCCAGGCTCTGTGATGTCAGGACAGAGCCTGACGCGGGGCTTGAACTCACAAACTGTAAGATCATGTCCTGAGCTGAAGTCAGATGCTTAACTGACTGAGCCACCCAGGCGCCCCCAGAATGTGGCATTTTAAAGTTTATATATTAATAATGATAATCTTGGGGCGCCTGGGTGGCTTAGTCAGTTAAGCGTCCGACTTTGGCTTAGGTCATGATCTCGCGGTTCGTGGGTTCGAGCCCCGCGTCGGGCTCTGTGCTGACTGCCAGCTCAGAGCCTGGAGCCTGTTTCAGAGTCTGTATCTCCCTCTCTCTCTGACCCTCCCCTGTTCACGCTGTCTCTCTCTCTCTCTCTCCTAGAAATTAAAAAAAAAATAAATTAAAAAAAATAAATAAAATGTGGTTGCCTTTGTCTGTGCTACTTTTTCAGTATTAAAATATAATTATGCTCATTCATTACAAGTATTATTTTCCATGTCTCCAGTAAAATAAAANGAGCCTGGAGCCTGTTTCAGAGTCTGTATCTCCCTCTCTCTCTGACCCTCCCCTGCTCACACAGTCTCTCTCTCTTTCTCTCTCCTAGAAATAAATAAAAATATTAAAAAAAATAATAATAATAATGATAATCTTTTAGAAAACAAGGCATTCATAGTTTAGGTCTTACATAAAATATGGTTGTAAAGCAATTCTGTTAGGCCTTTTGCAGACGTCCGATACTTCATTTTCACCTCAGAAAGCCTTATTCAGTTGCTTAACAAAGCAAAAATTGTAGTGACTTGTTAAATATTTTTTGCACATCCAGTGTATATGAGGTGTGAGCTATATAGTCTTCGGGGCATACAGCAGTGAGCCACACAAGCGCCTCTCTCCTGGGGGAGAGAGAGAATACATATAGTAAAGATATGTTAGGGACAATGGGATAGAAATGAAATGTGTGCATGTGGAATGGTGTGGTAAGGGTTGCTCCTTTAGTTAGAGTGATTTTGGAAGGTTTATCTGAGGCGCATTAGAACTTGAGTACTCAAGAAGAGTTAGCAGCCACATGGGCCTAGGGTCAGAGCAAACCTGTTACCAGCAGAACTCTAGGGCAAAGGACCCACAATTAGAAATAGTGTAATGTGCAGGGTGCCTGGGTGACTCCATTGATACAGTGTCTGACTCTTGATTTGGCCTGTCATGATCGCATGGTTTGTGGGTTTAAGCCTTGTGTTGGGCTCTGCGTTGACAGTGCAAAGCCTATGTGAGATTTTCTATCCTTCTCTCTCTGCCCTTCCCTTACTCAGTCTCTCTCTCTCTCAAAAAAAATAAACTAAAATTAAAAAAAAAGAAATAGTGTCATATATCTGAGGGAAGAAAGAAAGCTGGTATGGTGAATAAGGGAAAGGACGGACAGGGATCTATTGTAGGCAATTTAGAAATTGAATTTTATTCTGATCATTGCAAGTCATTGGAAAGAATTGAGAAGTGACGTGGGTCGTTTCATTGACATCACTTTGAGAAGCTCCCCATTTGTTGCCCTGTGGAGAATTGCCTCTTGAGGAACAGCAAGAATAGAAGTGAGGAGGAAACCAATCAGGATCTAGTTTTAGTAACCTGGGTGAGGTGGTGTTGGTTTGAACTGAATTTTACAAGGAGAACAATGTGGAGTTGTGTTCAGGAAATATTTAAGAGAACAAGCCTTGCTGAAAGATTGGATGTGTGGGATGAGGAACTAAGGATGACCCTCACATTTTTGGCTTAAATAACTGGGTGATTGCGGGTTCAGTATTAGAAGATGGTGAAGGCTAAACAGGAGCAAGATTTTTTTTTTCCTCCTCCCCAAAGAGGAGATAGTATAGATGAAAAGACAGGGCAAATGTGGCAAAATGTTAACTTTGGTGAACATAGGTGAAAGGCATGAATATGTTCATTGTGCTATTTTTAAAAGTTTTCCCTAGGTTTGAAAATGTTCGAAGAATTGGGGGGAAAATGAAGAAAAAGACATTGCTTCACAGTAGTACTTACTCTAAGAGTATGCTCTGCATTTTATGGTTTGGAAATAGATTTTAAAATGTTGAAAATGATTTCTTTTGAATTTTATATCCCACTATATTTTTTCCTAGTATAATTTTTATATAATAACAAAACTTAAACTCTATAATAATTATTAAATCCTTTTCAGGTTTCAGATCGACAAAGCTATCTTGTCATATCTTTGGTTCTTTGTGTTATCTTGGGACTGATGCTTTGTATGCAGCGCTGTCGAAACAGCTCTCAATTTGATGGAGATTATATTTCAAAACTTCCTAAAAGTAATCAGTATCCAAGCCCTAAAAGGTAATATTAGCATTTTATTTCCCTTTTTTTACTGAGTTTTTTACATTTTTGAATTTTTTACATTTTTTACAATTTTGAATACATTTACATTCAGAATAAAGGAATACTGAAATAATTTTTCCCCATATGATTGTCTTAAAACTGCAGTGTTATAACATCATTGGAACTGTGAAATGGTCCTGTACCTGGAAGGTTCTGTAGACCGGAATAAAGAGATAACACTGATAGGAAGTGCTTAAACGCTTGAAATGTTTTGGTTGTGAAGGATATTTGAATGTAGAATTCAAAGGGAGAGGATAAAAGCTATTTTAATATAGCGACTTTTAGAGAATGATCTTAAAAACATTTTTTTTTTTACATGTAATAGTATTAATTGGAGTGTTGCATTAGAGATTAGTATTCTGGGACATGTTTAATTTTCAGTAGCTTCCATCAAGCCCCAGCTGCAGAGTAAATTATATGTAGTTTACCCTGTTCTCAGTGTTGATTTTTCTTCATGTTTTAGGTGTTTCTCTTCCTATGATGATATGAATTTGAAAAGGAGAACCTCATTCCCACTCATCAGATCCAAGTCTCTACAGTTAACTGGCAAAGAAGGTAGGTTTTTATGCAGTATGTATACATGCACATGAACGTGGCTTACTTCTGGCATAAGTATAATGTCAGTGTTGTGTTTGAAACCATCTGCAATAGAACAGTGGGTTCAAGTAACCTTTGTGTTTGTGCTTTGTCAAAGCCACATTATCATTTTCAC
The DNA here is from genome assembly GCF_003009895.1 of Hyaena hyaena. Classification (NCBI taxonomy): domain Eukaryota; kingdom Metazoa; phylum Chordata; class Mammalia; order Carnivora; family Hyaenidae; genus Hyaena; species Hyaena hyaena. Next base: position 228,717 of record NW_024081758.1, read on the forward strand.
ACTTTATATATGTCTTTGTTACTAAAAGTCTAGAGGGTGAGGAAGAGGGGCTTAATTTAATTAGCCATTGGTAGCTTTATTTGCACCTGCTCCTGTTTAGAAGTATTTCTTTTTAGAAAGGGATGTTTGAAAAAGGTCAACAGATTTGGAAAACCTAAATGTGCTCCCATAGCATCCTGTGTTTATCTGCCTCCTCCTCTTGTACAGGTAGGACCCCTTTTGTCTCTAGTTTAGGACCATGAGGCACTTTCTGAAAAAAATCTAGTCTACCTCTGATTTATAGGCCAGGGTCTATAATAGCATTCCATTGTCTTAACCCTCAATACTTAAATTCAGTGAATGAATATATACTGAGTGGCTGTTTTTCTTTATCAGTTTTTTTATAATTAGTACTTATTAAGAGACTTATCTTTATAGCAGTATTAAAATAACCAAATTAATTATATATTTCATTTAGGAATGCTTTCTTAATAATTATTGGCTTCCCTTTAGGGTTTATATAGAGTGGCATGTTTCAGTTGATTAACTCTTTTGAGTGATCATTGCTGAGCAGGACTGGTTTTACTGTTCTTACACAGCTTTACTGACTTAACTTATTACACATGTGCTTACATATGACTAGTAAAACTCTTCTTTCTTCCTGCCTTTTTCTCTTTTTCTTCTGTTGGCTGATTTTTTATTATAACTGAAATTTTTTAAAATTTATTTTTATTTACTTATTCTGAGGGAGAGAGGGAGAGAGAGGGCAAGCAGGGGAGATACAGAGAGAGAGGGAGAGAATCCTAAGCAGGCTCTGACCGACTGTGCACAGCCCGATGTTGGCCTCAAACTCACAAATACAGGAGATCATGTACTGAGCCAAGATCAAGAGTCAGACGCTTAACTGACTGAGCCACCCAGGCACCCCTATAACTGAAATTTTTAATTGAAGTGTTACATGTAAGAAAATGTAATTATCCTATATAAAGCTTGGTGAAATTTTCTTTTTTTTTTTATTTTATTTCTTAAAATTTACATCCAAGTTAGTTAGCATATAATGCAATAATGATTTTCAGGAGTATGATCCAGTGATTCATTCCCTACATATAACATTCAGTGCTCATCCCAAGTGCTCTTAAATGCCTCTTGCCCATTTAGCCCACCCCCCACCCATAACCCCTCCAGCAACCCTCAGTTTGTACTCTGTATTTAAGAGTCTCTTGTCTTTTGTCCCCCTCCCAGTTTTTATATTATTTTTGCTTCCTTTCCCTTATGTTCATCTGTTTGTATCTTAATTCCACAAATGAGTGAAGTCATATGATACTTGGCTTTCTCTGATTAATTTCATTCAGCGAAATACACTCTAATTCCATCCATGTTGCAAATGGCAAGATTTCATTCTTTTTGATTGCCAAGTAATACTGTATTGTATGTATATGTTTACGTATATACACACACACCACATCTTTTTTATCCATTCATACATCGATGCTTATTTGGGCTTTTTCCATACTTTGGCTGTTTTTGACAGCACTACTATAAACATTGGAGTGCGTGTGTGCCCCTTTGAAACAGCACACACGTATCCTTTGGATAAATACCTAGTAGTGCAGTTTCTGGGTCATAGGGTAAGTCTGTTTTTAATTTTTTGAGAAGCCTGTTTTCCAGAGTGGCTGCACCACTTTGCATTCTCACCAGCAGTACAGAAGCATTCCTTTTCTCCACATCCTCGCCAACATCTGTTGTTGCCTGAGTTGTTAATGTTAGCCATTCTGACAGGTGTGAGGTGGTATTTCATCATGGTTTAGATTTATATTTCCCTGGTGATGAGTGATGTTGAGCATTTTTTTCAGTGTCTGTTAGCAAAGCTTGATGAGTTTTCATAAACCAAATGAACACACCTATGTGACCAATATCCAGATTAAGATGGAGAACTTTATCCAGCATCTCAGAAACTTCCTTGTGCTTTTTTAGTCACTGTCCATCCCCTCCCAGGATAGCCACTGTTTTGACTTCTCACATTTGACTGTGAGATGCACCATGTCATTGAGTATAGCTGTAGTTTTTTAATTCTCATTTATGTATAGTATTCCATTATGTAAATATACTACAAATTAATCATTAGCATTTGGATCATTTTCAGTTTGCTATTTGATAAACAAATGTATGCATTTTTTGTTGGGTATATACCCAGAAATGGGATTGCTGGATCATAAGATATTTGTATTTTCAGCTTTAGTAAATACTATCACACAGTTTTCCAAAGTAGCATATGAATTTGCCGTCCCCTCAGCTGTGTTTGAGAGTTCCACTTCCACATCTTCACTAACATGTAGTTTTGTTAGTCTTTAAGCCATTCCCATGGGTGGGTGTATATGCATTGCTTATTTTAGCTGTATTTATATAACGAGGAAATATGTTAATGATGTTTTTCCTTCTCAGCATTTCTAGTGTCATTTTAAATTAGTTGAAATCATGACTATTTTACTTTTTATCCTTCAGTTTATGTAACTCTTGAAGGCAAAATAAAATAACCTTTTGTACCTGACAATAGAATTCTATTTTAAACAACTTTGTCATCTTGGTTCATCTTTACAGTTAAGAAAAGTTGAGTACAGGGGTGTCTGGGTGGCTCAGTAGGTTAGGTATCTGTCTTTGGCTCAGGTCATGATCTTGGGGTTCACGAGTTTGAGCCCCACTTTGAGCTTCTGTGGTGATGGCTCAGAGCCTGGATCCTGCTTCAGATTCTGTGTCTCCCTTGCTCTCTGCCCCTCCCCCGCTCATACTCTCTCTCTCAAAAATAAATAAGACATTAAAAAATTTAAAAAAAAAGTTGAGTACATTGGACAGGAAGCTGGCTTTAATTCTGGTTTTGCTATTAGTTTAATTCATTTATTTCTTCTCGTTTTTGAATTCAGTCTTTTACGGTGTTCATTATGATCTGCTTTGATTTTAGCCATCCTGTACTTGCCTCATTTTCAATTGTGACCTTTGGGATAAGGGACCATGTCTTACTTTTATTGTCTTATCATGATAAAAGGCATATAACATAAAATTTGCCATCTTTAAATATGTAGTTCAGTAATGTTAAGTATTTTCGCATTGTTGTGAAGCAGATCCCCAGAGCTCTTCTGTTTGTAAATCTGAAACTTTGTTTTTATCAAACAACTCCCTTTTTCTGCCTCCTCCTAGTCCCTGGTAACTGCCATTATATTTTCTGTTTCTGTGAATTTGATTACTTTTGATACCTCATGGAAATAGAATCATAAAGTATTTGTTTTTCTGACTGTTTTTTTTTAACTTAATTAACATCGTGTCCTCGCAGTTCATCCATGTTGTACATGCGACCAGATTTCCTTCCTTTCTAAAACTCAGTAAGATTCTATTGTACAGATACACCACAATTTGTTCATTTCATCTGTTGATAGGCATTTAGATTGCTTCCAACTCTTGGCTATTGTGAATATCACTGATATGAACATGAGTGTGCAAATATCCAAGACCTTGCTATCAGGTCTTCTGTATGTATACTCAGACATTGGATTGCTGTATCATCTGGTAGTTTTTAATTTTTTTTTTATTTTTGAGAGAGAAAAATGGCACAACTGGGTGAAGGGCAGAGAGAGAGAAGGAGACACAGAATCTGAAGCAAGCTCCAGGCTCTGAGCTGTCAGCACAGAGCCCGACATAGGACTTGAACTCACAAACTATGAGATCGTGATTTGAGCCGAAGTTAGACGCTTAACCAACTGAGCCATCCAGGCGCCCTGGTAGTTTTATATTTTGAGGAAACTTTACACTGTTTTCTATTGTGGCTGCTCATTATACAATCCCACCAGCAGTATACAAGGGTTACAATTTTCTAATTTTCTCTACATCCTCATCAACATTTGTTTTTGGGTTTCTTTGTTTGTTTTTTGGATAGTAGTCCTCCTAATGGGTGTGGTGAATTCTCATTTGGTTTTGATTTGCATTTCTCAGATAGTGATGTTGAGCGTCTTTTTATGTCTGTGGTAGACATTTGTAAATCCTCTTTGGAGAAATATCCTTTGCTCAATTAAAAAAAATTTTTCATTTTTTCTTTTTAATTTTATTTAAATCTGAGTTAGTTAACATATAGTACAATAATGGTTTCAAGAATAGAATTTAGTGATTTATCACTTACATATGACACCCAGTGCTCATCCCAGAAAGTACCCTCTTTAATGCCCATCGCCCATTTAGCCCATCCCCCAACCCACCTCCCCTCCAGCTACTCTCAGTTTGTTTTCTGTATTTAAGAATCTAGGGGTGCCTGGATGTCTCATGCGGTTAAGCATCCAACTTTGGCTCAGGTCATAATCTCACAGTTCATGAGTTCGAGCCCTGCGTCGGGCTTTGTGCTGACAGCTCAGAGCCTAGAGCCTGCTTCAGATTCTGTGTCTCCCTATCTGCCCCTCCCCTACTTACACTCTGTCTCTCTCTCTGTCTCTTTCTCTCTCAAAATAAATAAACATTTAAAAAATTTTTTAAAAAGTCTTTTATGGTTTGCCTCCCTCTCTGTTTTTATCTTATTTTTCCTTCTATTTGAGTTTTTTGCTAATTTCTTTATATATTCTGGATGTTAATTCCTTATGAGATCTATGATTTGCAAATATATTTTCCCATTCCATAGATGTTTCTTCACTGTTGATTTTGTCCTTTGATGGACAGATGTTTTTAAATTTTAAATTTGTCTATTTCTGCTTTTGTTGCCTATACATAGATGTCATATCCAAGAAATCATTGCCAAGTCTGGTGTCATGAAGTTTCCCCTATGTTTTCTTGTAGGAGTTATATAATTTTATGCCTTATGTCTTTAATCCATTTTGAGCTAACTTTTATATATTTTGCAAGATAAGGTCCAACTTCATTCTTTTGCATGTCAGTATCCAGTTTACCCAGTACCATTTAGTAAAGAAACTGTTTCCCCCCACACTGACAGGTCGTGTTACTTATATTGAAGATTATTGGACCATATGTGTGAGAGTTTATTTCTGCGTTTTTTATTCCATTGGTCTACTTATATGTCTTTATACCAGTACCCACTGTTTTGATGACTGTAGCTTTGTAACACATTTTGAAGTCAAGAGTGTGAGCCCTCAAACTCAATTCATCTTTTTCAAAATGGCCTTTTCTATTTGAGGTCCCTGAGATTCGATATAAATTTTAGGATGTATTTTTCTATTTCAGCAAAAAAATATTGACGGGATTTTGGTAGGGATTATGCTGAATCTGTAGACCATTTGGGTAGTATGGAGAGTATTACGTGTTCTAGTCATGAATGTGAAATGTCTTTCAATTTGTTTGTATCTTCCTTAATTTCTTTCATCAATATTTTGTAGTTTTCTTTCACATTAAAGTATAGAAATACAACTGAATTTTGTGTGTTGTTTTGTATCCTGCAACTTCGTTAAATCTATTCTGTCAGGTTTATTTATTATTGTTTATTTTGAGGGAGGGAAAGAGAGAAAACACAAGTGGGAGAAGGGCAGAGAGTAGGAGAGAGAATCAAGATTCATCTACATGATTGCATCCCATTTCAGTGTTATATAGTACTTCAGTAATGGGCCAGTTCACAGTGTATTTATCCATTCTACTGCTGCTTACAGTTGGGGCTGTAACAGATAATGCTGTTGTAAACATTCCTTTGTATACTGGAATGTAGTTGTATGAGTTTCTAGGAATATTACCTAGATATAAAACTCCTGGGTTGTACTTTATGCTTATCTGCAAGTCAGCAGATGGCAGCCTTTTCCAAAATGGTCATAACAGTATAAACTTCCACTAGTGCCTTGAAAATTTCCATTATTCTACGTTCTTGCCAACAAACACATGATTCTCAGGTTGTAAAGTGTTCATTAATCTTACTGCAGTTATAATTTGCATTTACTTGATTACTAATGAAGTTCTAAAACTTTACTTATGCCTTTCAGTCATTTGACTTTCCTGGACAACTTTGTTTTTTGCCTATTCTTCTGTTGGATTGTTTATCTCTTTTGTACTGGTTTATGATTTTTAAGATTGTGATCCTCCTCATTGGTTGGTTAAATATGTTGCAAATATTTTATTTCAATTTGAGATTTGTCTTGTAACTGGGGTCTTTTTAATAAGAGAAGCTCCTCTTGATGTTAATGTAATCAAATATATGGGTACTCCCCTCCCCCCATTGTGATTAGTGCTTTTTATCTCTCGTTAAACAGATTTTTTTACTCCAGGTTTATGGATGGTATTCTCTTAAAATTTTCTTTTAAATGTTTACTTCAGTTTTAATTTTTAGTTCTTTAATCTACCTGTAATTAACTTTTTTGTAATGTGACATTAGGTAGGAATTCCAGTGTAAAATTTTATTTAAATATATTCATTTATTTCAGGTTTCTTGGCCATTATTGATTCTGTGTTTTCATAAAAGTTCAGAATTATTATTAAATGTTTCATCACAAACAAAATTTGATTGAGATTACGTTGACTAGATATCAGTTTGGGAAGGATATAGCATTATCTTTGTATTCCAAAAAGGTCAAACTTTTGGGAGCTTTATTCCTAGAATATTTTTTGATGCTGGTAAATGGTAGTGTGTGTGTGTGTGTGTGTGTGTGTGTGTGTGTGTGTGTGTGTGTGTGTGTCTTGCTGATAATGTAGAAATACAATAGTTTTTGGTATCATTGAGGTTAGCTGTTTGCTTATTCATTGTTTCCTGGATCTGTCTGATAGATAGGTATTAAAGCCTCTACCTATAATAGTGAATTCATGTGTCCCTTTTGTCTTACATATTTTGACATTCTGTGTGAGGTGCATACACATTAAGGATTATCACATCTTCTGGAAGTATTAACCTCTTATCATTATGAAATGCTGCTGTTTATCCCTGATAATTTCATTTTTCTGAAATCTGCTCTATCTGAAATTAATATACCTAACTCTTCTTTTGATTTGTGTTAGCATGGTATATCTTTCTTTAATCCCTATACTTTTAGTCTATATCTTTATATTTAAAATGGGTTTCTTGTGAAAATAATCCCATTTACAATTGCACCAAAAATATAAAATACATAGGAATAAACTTAACTAAGGAGCTAAAAGACCTGTACTCTGAAATCTATAAAACACTGATGAAAGAAATTGAAGATGGCACAAACAAATGGAAAGATACTCCATGCTCATGGGATGGAAGAACTGATATTGTAAAAATGTCCATGCTACCCAAAACAATCTATAGATTTAATGTAATCCCTATTAAAATACCAACATTTTTCACAGAACTGGAACAAATAATACTAAAATTTGTATGGAACCAAAAAAATCCCAAAGAGCTAAAGCAGTCTTGAAAAAGAGGAACAAAACTGGAAATATCACAATCCCAGATTTCAAGATATACCACAAAGCCACAGTAATCCAAACAGTGTAGTACTGGCAAAAAAAAATAGACACGTATATCAATGGAACAGAGTAGAGAGCCCAGAAATAAATCCATGCCTATATGGTTAGTTAATAGATGACAAAGGAGGCAGGAATATACAGTGAGGAAAAGACAGTCTTTTCAATAAATGGTCTAGGAAATCAGACAACTAGATGCAGAAGAATGGAAGTGGACCACTTTCTTACACCATCCACAGAAATAAACTGAAAATGGATTAAAGTTCTAAAATGTGAGATCTGAAACCATCAAACTTTTTTTTTTTTACAAATAGTTTATTGTCAAATTAGTTTCCACATAACACTCAGTGCTCATCCCCACAAGTGTCCTCCTCCATGCCCATCCCCCCCTCCCCCCACATCCATCAGTCCTCAGTTTTTGTCAGCATTCAAGAGTCTCCCATGGTTTGCCTCTCTCCCCTTCCCCCACCATTTCCGCCCTTCTTCTCCCCCTTGTTCCTCCGTCAAGTTCCTCCTAATCCTCCTATACGTGCAAACATATGATATTTGTCCTTCTCTGCCTGACTTATTTCGCTCAGCATAACACCCTCAAGGTCCATCCATGTGGCTACACATGGCCAGATTTCATTGTTTCTCATTGCCATGTAGTATTCCATGGTATAGATAAACCACATCTTCTTGATCCATTCATCTGTTGATGGACACTTAGGCTCTTTCCATGTTTTAGCTATTGTGGAGAGTGCTGCTATGAACATTGGGGTACATGTGCTCCTATGCCTCAGCATTTCTGTATCCCTTGGGTAAATTCCTAGCAGTGCTATTGCTGGGTCACAGGGGAGTTCTATTGTTAGTTTCCTGAGGAACCTCCACACTGTTTTCCAGAGGGGCTGTACCAGTTTACATTCCCACCAACAGTGTAGGAGGGTGCCCGTGTCTCCACATCCTCGCCAGCATCTCGAGTTCTCTGATTTGCTCATTTTAGCCACTCTGACTGGCGTGAGGTGGTATCTCAGTGTGGTTTTGATTTGTCTTTCCCTGATGAGGAGGGATGCTGAGCATCGTTTCATGTGTCTGTTGGCCATCTGGATGTCCTCTTTGGAGAAGTGTCTGTTCATGTCTTCTGCCCATTTCTTCACTGGGTTGTTTGTTTTTCGGGCGTGGAGTTTGGTGAGTTCCTTATAGATTCTGGATATTAACCCTTTATCTGATATGTCATTTGCAACTATCTTTTCCCATTCTGTTGGTTGCCTATTAATTTTCTGGGTTGTTTCCTTGGCTGTGCAGAAGCTTTTAATCTTGATGAGGTCCCAACAGTTTATTTTTGCTCTTGATTCCCTCGCTTTTGGGGATGTGTCAAGTAAGAAGTTGCTGCGGTGGAGGTCAAGGAGGTTGTTTCCTGCTTTCTCCTCTAGGGTGTTGATAGTTTCCTGTCTCACGTTCAGGTCCTTTATCCATTTTGAGTTTATTTTTGTGCATGGTGTGAGAAAATGATCTAGTTTCATTCTTCTGCATTGAAACCATCAAACTCTTAAACATTTTTTTTAAGAACATAGGCAGTAATCTTTGACATTGGCTATAGAAACATTTTTCTAGATAGACAGTCTAGATGGGCAAAAGAAACCAAAGCAAAATTAAACTATTAGGACTACACCAAAATAAAAAGCTTTTGTGCAGCAAAGAAAACCAAAATGACAAGGCAATCTACTGAATGTGAGAAGACATTTCCAAATGATCATTAATTTGCAAAATATATAAAGATGTTTTACAACTCAACACCATGAAACCCAAATAATACAATTAAAACTGGGCAGAGAACTTGAGTAGACATTTTTCCAAAGAAGACTTACAGATAGCCAACAAACACATGAAAAGATGTTCAACATCACTAATCATCAGAGAAATGAAAATCAAAACCATAATGAGATAACCACCTCATACCTTTCAGAATGGCTAAAATCAAAAGCACAAGAAACAACAAGTGTTGGCAAGGATATGGAGAGAAATGAACCCTCGTGCACTTTTGGTGGGAATGCAAACTGGTGTAGCCACTGTGGAAAACAGTATGGAGGTTCATCAAAAAATTAAAAATAGAATTACCATATGATCCAGTAATTCCACTACTGGATATTTACTCAGAAAATGAAAACACTAATTTGAAAAGCTATATGCATCCCTATTATGTTTATTGCAGTGTTATCTTGCAATTGCCAAGATATGGAAACAAACCTAAGTGTCCATCCATAGATGAATGGATAAAGATGTGGTGTATGTGTATATAGTGGAATGTTACTCAGCCATAAGAAAGAATGAGATCTTGCCATTTGCAACAACATGAATGGACCTGAAGAATATGACACTAAGTGAAATAAATCAAAGACAGACAGATGCCTATGATTTTGCTCATGTGGAATTTAAGAAACAGAAAAAAGGGGACTCTTAAATACACAGAACATACTAGTAGTTGCCAGAGGGAAGATAGGTGCAAGAGATGAGTGTAATAGGTAAAAGGATTAAGAGTACACTTATCCTGATGAACACTGAGTAATGTATAGAATTTTGAATCATTATACTGTACACATGAAACTAATATAACACTGTATATAAATGTTTAAAAAAATTAAACCAGGTTCTTGAAAACATATAGTTCAGTCTTGTGTTTGATCCACTCTTAACAATCTTTGTCTTTAAATTGGTGCATTTAGACCATTGATGTTTAAAGTGATTGTTGATGATTCTCTGTATCTGCCTATCTCCAGGTTTTGGGACAGTAGTTTTCCTCATTACCTCACTTCTCTGAAGGATCTAAGAAGAGTTATTTTTCAGTTTGTTCAGCTTTTTATTTGTTGTTAAGACAGAGTGGCAGCTTCTGTGAATACAGGCATACCTTTTGAGACTAAAGAGAATTTTGTTTCTTCTTTTCCAATCCGTATAGTTTTAATTTCCTTTGTCCCCCTAACTGCAGTGGCTAGCATTTTTAAAATGTTGTTCCCATTCTTAAAGGGAAAACTCTTAGTGTTAAGTATTATGTGTGTCATAGGTGTTCTATAGGCACTCATTATCTAAGGAAGTTCCTGTCTCTCTTGTTTTTTTAAAGTTTATTTTTGAGAGAGAGCACAAGTGGGGAAGGGGCAGAGAGAGAGGGAGAGAAAGAATCCCAGGCAGGCTGTTGTCAGCACACAATCCCAGGAACTCTGAGACCATGACCTGAGCTGATATCAAGAGTCAGAGACTTAACAGACTGAACCACCCAGGCGCCTCCCTCTCTCAGTTTGCTAATAATAGTTCCTCTCCGCCATGAATCTCTGTTTAATTTTACCAAATACCAAATCTTCTTTTAAGATGATCATTTCTAATCTCTTCTTAAAATTAACTATACTAATTGATTTTCTGGAGTCACACTTTTATTACATTCTTAATAAATACAAGTGGGCATGATATATTATTTACATATGTGTGTGTTTTGTGTCTATATTGTTATTTCATGTTATTCTAGTCAGTACTATTTAGGAATTTTGTTATCTGTTCATGAATAAGATTAGTATATAATTTTTTACTTCTCAGACTGTTGGGTTTTGTTGTGTAATAAGGCTTATAAAACCAGATGGCCAGTGCTCTCTTTTCTCAGGAAGAGTTTAAGATTATAATTATTTCTTTTTTGAATTATTAGTCACATAGGTCTACCCAGAATTTTCTTTATAAGAGGAGTTTTGGCTTTTAATTCAGGTTATAGGAACCTGACTTGTTTGTCAATTTAAATTAAAAATTTCCATGAATGTTTCCATTTCGTCTAAATGTTAAAATTTATTAGCATAAAAGTATTCATATATCTTTTACCTGTTGACGTTTTTATTTTTCCTCCCTTTCCTTGGAACTTTTTGTTGGAGAAGGACATTCTTTTTTCCTATCATTAGAAGTTGTGCATTATTTTTAACATTTTCTGGTACATTACAATTTACAAATACTCATCTAAGTACAGTTAATCAGTACTTTTACCTCTTCTTGAACAATACAAAGGTCTTTTATCCCGGTTTGATTTCTATGTTACTGTTTTGTGTATTTAAATTTTATTTGTTTTGCTTAGTTTTAATTCAATAAAGTATACAATTATTATTTTTTACACTAGTGTTCATTTGCATTTATCCACATATATACTGATTTCTTAGTTCTTCATTTCTTTGAATCTCTCATTTAGTATCTTTTGTCAATAGTGGGAAAATTGTTGTTGTTGTTTTGAGAGGGAGTGTGCTCCTGTGCTTGCGTGTTAGTGGGGGAGGGGCCGAGGAGAGAGAGAATCTTAAGCAGGCTCCATGCCCAGCACAGAGCCCAACAAAGGGCTCCATCTCACCCTGTGAGATCATGACTTGAGCTGAAATCAAGTTGGACACTTAACCAGTTGAGCCACCCAGACACCCCAGTACTGGAAGATTCTTAACCGTTTTCCCCTCAAATATTAACCTCTACCTCATTCTCTTTTAGAGTCTCCATTTAATTCAGTCATTCTCACTTTATCCCCCTTGTCTCCTAAACTCTATTCTTTTTGTCATTCTGTGCTATATTTTGATGATTTCTTCTGATCTGTTTTCTAGGCCACGCATTCTTCAGTCAGCTGTTAAATTTTTCCATTGAGTTTTTAATTTCAGTTATTACATTTTCAATTTCTAGGAGTTCTTTTAGTTATTTTTTTAAGCAGCTAGGTCCCTTTTGTGTTTTCCTGCAGATATTTTCAAGCTTGTTTTTTATTTAAAAATAGTAAGTGTAACTGCCCTTGTAGTATGTGTTTGATAATTCTAACATCTTAAGTCTTTGTGAATCTGTTCATTCATTGTCTCTGCAGCCTCTTGCTCAAGGTGCTTAGTGTCTTTCTGTGTTTGGTTACCTTTGTGTGTTGGTCCTTCTCTTTGAAAAATTATGTGTAGGGACAGTTTGAGAGCTAGAAGATAGGTCTTTCTTCTTGAGAGAATTTGTGTTTGTTTTACATTCATAATACTTTATGTTTATGGCATGAGGTTACTTGGACCACCAGGTGGTGGGAATTTGGACTGTAAGTCCCTGCATTGCATTGGTTAATTCTTTCTCTGAGGTATACAGTTGTTTAGCATCCCAGCTTACTATGGAGAGAGTCAGGGTATCTTATTAGACTGTTACTAAACACTAAGGTGGGCACTAAGGTTTGATTTCTGACTCATTACCTTGATACTGTTAGACCTGAAGTTCGCATACTCTAACATTGGCAAATGCAGTCAGGACAGAACTGACTTCTGTGTTCCACTTGACTGTTGGGATTCCTTTTCATTCAGATTTGTCCTAGATATAACCTACTTAATCTTGGCTGTTCTTCAGTGCTTTTAGTGAGTTTTGATTTTTTAAAAGCCATATTTAGCTTCTTTGATTAGAGAAGGTGATCTGAGTAATAACAGTTAACAATCATTCCTAGAAAGAGGTATCATTTTTTTAAAACAATTTGAGTGAGATTCGCAATCTGATAGAAATGACTGTTTAAAAAGGAATGTTTTATATTTTTAGTATATTTTTTATTAATTTGATATATTTGATATTTTTTGATATTTTTATATATTTGATGATTTTGTCAACGGATTTCTAACACATAATGTAAAAAAACTATAGTTGAATCATGTCATCAGTAAATCTGCAGTATATGAAGTTTTATAGTGAATTTTGCCATTTATAAACTTCTGGCTGTGTCAGACCATACATTGCTTACTTTTAATGGGTTGAATAGGTCTGAAATCTCATTTATCTTGTTAGTCAGATGTCTTGTCAGGATGTTTATCTTGTCAGTGTCACAATGGTAGATAGTTGTCTTGAATGTGTTTAAAATAATGAAGTCTGAGAAACCTAAAATGAGTATTTCTAATTTACTCACCTTGCCAGAGTATTTATTCATTATTGCTTATAATTATATTCATTACTATATTTATAATTATATATTCATTGTTGCTTATAATTTATATTGCATGTTCAAGCTGTTTTTAGATTTTGGAGTTCATAGTTTCAGTCACAGTAAAATACAATTAGAAAAAGCATCTTAAATCTCTTTTTTGCGTGTATGCTCTTTTAACTGGCTTTCATACCTGGTCACAAGTGCTTGTTGTACGTGATTAACCCACATTTATGACACAATGTAGTTTAGTCTTCTTGGTAACTACTCAGATGATCTGTAGATTTGTTATTAGCTTACCTGGTGATGTTATACTTCTCATCAGTTAAGAGGTTAGCGCTGGGCCCAAAGAAGGATCCTTATTGTGTTTGCTGAAAGCTAGCTGTCAGTTAGAAACTTAGGGAAGGTGTTTGAAGGTGACCGATCAAGGCCAAAGTAAGAATAGTACCATCTCCCACCTTTTTGCTTTTCACTAATTTAAAATGCATAAATATATGCTTAATCTGGTGTAAGTTCATTGCATCTGTTAGGAAAATAATAACTAAGGGATAATATATTTCTATAGTGTTTATCATGCGTAATCTACTTTGCATTTTAAATCTTTTTATTTTTTTTACTTATAGTAGACCCAAATGATTTGTACATCGTAGAACCCCTCAAGTTCTCTCCAGAAAAAAAGGTAATATTTTGATTGTTTCTAAGTGTATTGTTGTGTTATTTGGTGCTAGACAAAGAAATAGCTTGAAAGGCTTGATACAACCTTTAACTGGTCCTTAAATTTACTGTTTACTTTCAGTCATAGTGATGATACAAATAAATGTTCCAAAGGTCAGCAAACTGTGACCCACAGGCTGTATCTGGCCTGTGGCCTATTTTGTATGGGCCTGGAGCCATCTTTAAAGGGTTGTAAAATAAAAAATTCAAGATAGATGGTATGTGAACTACAAAGCCTAAAATACTTACTGCCTTGCCCTTTACAGAAAAGGTTTGCCTTTCTGTGAAGCAAGTTTATTTGAGAAGAGCAAGTTATGTGAGAAAACTGAAACTTGGAGATTCTGTCTTCTTGGAATGATCCATTAAATAAGTGGCAAAACTCAAAATATACCACGCTTTTTCCATTTTGCCTCTCAAAGGAAGTTGTACTCATTTTGATTAGAGGCGATGGTCTCTAGGTGAAAGAATTTGGACTTACTTGAGAGACAAATGAGCCCAGAATTCAATCCCGACGTGGCCACTTGCTGTGTTGTAACTTGAGCAGAGAACCAAACCTGTGGACCTTGGTTTTCTCATTTAGCAACCAGGGATAAAACACTCCCTTCTCAGAGCTGGTAAGGAAGATGTACCTGAGAGCAGCCTGTGTGGTACCTGGTGCTTAGTGGGTGCCCAGATGTTAGTTATCACCCACTAAATCTCTTGTCAGAGGTGGCAGCTAAGTAAAGAGGTTTTCTTTTAATGTTTTATTTAGTTTTTGAGAGACCCCTGCATGAGTGCATGCTAGTGTGGGAGGGGCCGAGAAAGAGGAGGACAGAATATCTGAAGTGTGACAGGGTGACAGACAGCAAGCCCAATGCAGGGCTCGAGCTCATGAACCATGAGGTCATGACCTGAACCGAAGTCAGACGCTCAGCCGACTGAGCCACCCCGACACCCCAGAAGAGTTTTGACTGAGGTGTGCTTACAAAATGGGGAGGGTGGTATCTGCAGACCCTAACAGTGCACCGTGCTCCTCATAATGCTGTTTCACTTTTCACTGGGAGCTGGCACTTCTGTCCATTAGTTCAGCTCCCTGGGTGTCCTGAGGAGGTAACTCTTGAAAGTCTAATTATTACCCTCTTTTAAAATTTGTATTCTAGAAGAAACGCTGCAAATACAAAACTGAAAAAATTGAAACCATAAAGCCGGCAGATCCACTGCACCCGATAGCTAATGGAGACCTAAAAGGAAGGAAGCCCTTTATGAACCAGAGAGATTTTTCTACTATGGGAGAAGTTTATCACTCTTCTTACAAGGGCCCTCCATCTGAAGGGAGCTCAGAAACATCATCACAGTCTGAAGAGTCTTATTTTTGTGGCATTTCAGCGTGCACAAGTCTGTGCAATGGACAGTCCCAAAAGACAAAAACTGAGAAGAGGGCTTTAAAACGAAGGCGATCTAAAGTCCAAGACCAAGGAAAACTGATAAAAACTCTAATACAGACTAAGTCAGGATCATTGCCGAGCCTGCATGACATAATCAAAGGAAACAAAGAGATCACTGTGGGAACATTTGGTGTCACAGCAGTCTCAGGACATATCTAAAATGAAGAGAACTTTTCATACTGGAGACTTTTTTGTTGTTCTTTGAAGAACAATCTGTGGTATTTGAAGGGTTTGGGGGAGGGAGAAAATACTAATGGGAAAAGTATTCAGAAATTATGGTTTCTGCCTTTTTAAAACAGTAGGTGGGATTGTGTCAATCTTGGTTAATGAGCTGCAGTTTTACAAGGCTGATCACTTCCTACAAGGACAATGGTAGACGTTTTATAAAGATGTTTTTTCACAGATTAATTACTGGGACAAACATAATTTGGAAGCCCAGTTCCTTTGGGTGGGATAGGAATGAAAGCCTAAACCTCTTCCTTTAGCTTTGTTCCTATTTCTTGCACCTTCCCATATTTATGTGCCTTTCGTCTATTTAAAACGCCACTGGAAGAGGAGGGAGAACTTTTTCTGTCATTTGATTTCTTTTATAACTTTGTTAGTTTTTTGAAGCTGCAAACACTACAAGGCTTTAAGGTGATCTGCGCCTGAAGTTCAGTAATGTGGGTCAGACAGTGGAAAGTCCTACAGACTTGCCAACTAGACTTCTGTTTAACAAACTCACTGGAAACAAAAAATTTGCTGGAATTTTTAAGTCTATCCTTTTAGACATTTTCATTTAACTTAATCACACTAGTTTTTCTCTGGTTACTAAATGAGAAAAAAGTCTACAAGATCTTTTCTTGCAAATGACTGGTACTTGCAAATAAATTTTTTGTAAATTCACCTTTTAGACACATTTCACCATTTGTAAAAGATTTCTTTAGCTACATTACATTTTTCAACATTCACAGTAAGCACTAATCCTCCAGACCTCCAGGTTCGTGTTTCCTGTTACTGCAAATGGAGCATTTGAAGGTTTGTCAGATGAGCCCAGGTCTCATACGGTATAATCACTGCCTACATACCTGTACCCGGAACCAGCTAGTGAGTTTGTTGAGCCTTGTCTAATTGGTCAAGTCTAAGGGATTATTATTCCTTGATGTTTGCTTTGTATTGGCTACAGATGTGCAGAGGTATACGTGTGTGATGTCAATGTGTCTGTCTTCATTTTGTCTTTTTTTCTTTAAAAATAATTGGCAGCGACTGTATTTGAATAAAATGATTTCTTATTGTGTGTTTGTACAGTAATGAGTGAAAGTGGAAAGTTTCTTTTTGAAAGGGAGAGAATTGACCATTTTGTGTTGTAAGATTTAAGTTATAACTTATTGAGCACTTTTAGTAATAACTGTTTTTAAACTTGTCTAATACCTTTCTGGGGGTATTGTTTGTAATGTGACCTATTTAAAGCCTTTTTTGTTTGTTTAAGTTGCTGCTTTTAGGTTAACAGTATGTTTTAGATGACTTAATTTTTTTTCCAGTCTGTACAATTAGCCATTCAGAGCAAGAGGGCCTGATTGTATAGAAACTCACTGAAAAGAGGTCCAGATGAGAGCAGAGCAAGAGCGGGAAGTTCCACAATCTGTGCAGTAACCCAGTGTTGTGGAAAGATGAATTTCAATATGTAACTACAGAGCTGTAGTGCCATTAGAAACTGTGAATTTCCAAATAAATCTGAACACTTGTCTTTATTAATTACTGGCTCTTCTGTCCTTTGAAGGAGAACTTACAAATGTATTCACTCTGAACATTGAAGTTTTGCCGCTTTAAAAACTAAATACAGCAACATCCCATTACATAATTCATCACATTTCACCCAACTCTAAACTGACTGAACAAAACATTTTGTTCCCTGTACAATCATAATTTCACCATTTGAAACACGAAAAGGAGAGTTTGGATCTTTATTCAGTGGAATACATATATGTGTTTTCCTCTTATCAGGTGCCATCTTGAGGATGACTAATTTTTCATTGTTTCCACATCAAAATAGAGTGTGATACTTACACTTTATCATTAAACTTTTATACATTTAAACAGAGCATAACATTTTACAGTTTAGGGTTTATTTTTCCTCTCTGAGGTTAGACCTACATGAGGAGAAAAAAAACCTTCTTGGCCATTTGTAGATTTGTGCCGAGTAAGAAGCAGTGTATACCTAATAGGCTTTCGGAGTTCCTTGATAGTCAACCTTGTTCTATTTTATTTCTTCTAACATTAAGCATTAAAGTAGCATAAAATAAAAGGAAACTGAAGGATTATAAGAACAAAGATGCCAAGTAAACCAGTTCCATTAATTGGATTTTAAAAAATACTGTGTTACACTTATATACAAGTTGAGGAATTAGTTTGTTGTAAGTCTTGTATGGGAAAACCGCAATTCTGTATTCTCTGCCACTACACCTACCCCTGCCCCACCACTGCCTTCCCCACCAAGGGTTGTTTGCTCCGCAACAGCAACCTCTTAACTATTGTCATATTTTATCACTTAATGATTTTCCAGTTTGAGAGGTATTCTCAGTTTGAATATATAACCTTACATACATGAATATGAAGATCTGCTTGTTAACCTACTTGAGCAAACCTACATGAGATTACAGTATATGAAGTAACATGTCAATTTAGAAATACTCCTTTTTCTAAAATCTGTATTTCATAGGGGGCGCCTGAGTGGCTTAGCCGGTCAAGTGTCTAATTCTTGATCTTGGGATCTTGAGTTCAAGCCTTGTATTGGGCTCCACGCTGGGGTATGGAGCCTACTTAAAAAGGAATGAATGAATCTGCATTCCATGGAATAAAATTATTAAAAACTTCACGCTTTTACCCAGCTTTTAAATTTGAAAATTTCAAATCCACAAAAAAGTTGAATATCCATTCACCTTTACCCAGATTCAGCACTTAACATTTTTAGGTATTTTTTTCTGTGTGTGTGTGTGTCTATTTGCATACACATATATGCACAAAAGATTCTTTTGAGTGAACCATTTGAAAGTTAGGGCATTATGACCCTTCACCCCTAAATGCTTGAGCATGTTTTCCTAAGAATAAGGACATTCAGCTATGCAGCCACAATACTAGTATCATGCCTAATGAAGTTAGTAATTCCATAATCTAATACACAGTCTGTGGTCAGATTTTTCCAGTTGTCCTCTGTGAACACTTTTGGTTTTTTTTGGTCCAAGTTCCAGTCAAGGTTCACTTGGTATTGTCTATTTAGGGGTGTTTTAAAGTTTATTTTATTTTTGAGAGAGAAAGAGCACAAGCAGGGGAAGAGAGAATCCCAAGCAGGCTCCGCACTGCCGGGGCAATATGTCTTCCTTGTGCTTTCTCTGAATCATTCTAGTTTTAGTGTGTGGGCTCCCAAAGTGGGCACTACAAGCTTTTCTAGTGATGTGCTTGATACTGTTACTAAATTTTATCCCAACCCACAAGTATCCATTTATATAACATTAATACATTTTAAAAAGTTATCCTATGGGAACATATTCATGACCTCTGCATCATACCCCACTTAATCTATTACTTTAAAATTTAATCTTTAAAATATTGTTTCCAACAGAGTTCATCAATTGCAACTGTAAAGCCATACACCCTAGACTACCAACTTAGTGTTACTTGTTTTTACAAAGCATGTTTGAAACCCACCCAAGTGTCAATTGTTAAAATATATAAAGTAGTTAAATCTGAGCAAATATAAGCATTTTTATTATTTTCCCCTTTTAAATTGAAGTTTAGTTGACACACAATGTTATGTCAGTTTCAGGTGTGCAACACGGTGTTTGGACACAGCATGTATGTTGTGCTGTGC
The DNA here is from genome assembly GCF_003009895.1 of Hyaena hyaena. Lineage (NCBI taxonomy): Eukaryota > Metazoa > Chordata > Mammalia > Carnivora > Hyaenidae > Hyaena > Hyaena hyaena. Next base: position 247,975 of record NW_024081758.1, read on the forward strand.
CCCCCACACAGCCATCTGTCACCGTACAGCACTATTATAGTACCACTGACTATATTCCCTGTACAGTACCTTCCATCCTACAACTACTCACTCCGTAACTGGAAGCCTGTGTCTCCCACTCCCTTCACCCACTTTGCCGATCCCTAACCCCCATACCCCCTGGCAACCATCAGTTTGTTGTCTTTATTTATGAGTCTTAATTTATGGGTTTCTGCTTATTTATTTGTTTTGGGGTTTAGATTTCATATATAAGTGAAATTATGAGGTTTTTTTTTTATCTGACTTATTTCACTTAGTGTCATACGCTCTAGGTACCCCTCCATGTTGCTGCAAATGGCAAGATCTCACTCTTTTTATTTATGGCTAATAGTCCATTGTATGTATGTGTGAGTATCTACCATCCCACATCTTTATCCATTCATCTCTACTGATGGCCATGTAGGTTGCTTGCATATTTTTGTGTTAACATGTTAATTATAGGGGTGCATGTGCCATTTTGAATGAGCATTTTTAGTTTTGTTTTTTGTTTTGTTTTCTTTTTGGTAAATACTGCATTTGTGATTTTTAAATGAATAAGGGATAAAAAGCAAGTTTTAAACCCATGATGGTTTAAAAAGTTCCCCCAGGTAGGTGATGCAGTTTAAGAGCAGGGGTTTTCAAATCAGAATGATTTTCACATTTGTTCTCTATCTCTTACGATGGCACTGGACAGATCACAGTAAGTGACAATCTCACTAAGCATTAGATTTCTCACTTGTTAATGGGTATAATAGCACTTACTTGAGAGGATCACTGTGAAGACCAAATGTGCTAATACATTAAAGCTGTCATGTACCAAGCATATACTACATACTCAGGGTGAGCTATTCATGTCTGGATGCTCCAAGTCCGATCTCATCCCTGGTGTCTGACTATCTACCAGCAGGCCAAGAAAGGAGCTTATGCTGGGTTAAAACTCATCTCCAGCCTCAGTTTACACCACCTAATGGTGTAATGAAGGATCAGCAGGGAGGTTCGAGCCAAATGTGCTCAGAGTAAGACCCTCAGTGCTTTCATCACAGGGTCAGTAAGCCACCCCAGACTCTGTGGGACTCCTGGAAAGTCCATGTCTTGTGTCACCCATTTCTACTCAGTATAAAGCCTTGCCACATGTTTTTTCCTCAAAATCATCAGGGCCAATTTCATCTGCCCTTGACTCCTGTTAATTTTATCACGGCAAGAAGCCCCATAAAGGTGCCTGGGTGGCTCAGTCGGTTAAGTGTGTGACTTCTGATCTTGGCTCAGGCCATGATCTCACAGGTTGTGGGTTCAAGCCCCATGTCAGGCTCCTCACTGACAGTGCAGAGCCTGCTTGGGATTCTCTTTCGCCCTCTCTCTCTGCCCCTCCTCTGTTCATGTTTGCGTGCGCTCTCTCTCTCTCTCTCTCTCTCTCCCTCTCAAAATAAGTAATAAATAAACTTTAAAAAAAAAACCTGCCCCATATGGCATTTCACATTTTTCCTTCTGGAATATTCTTCCATATTCCCTCACCCACTCCTAATCATTTCCACTGTGCTCTCCGGAACTCAAAATCAATCATCAATCGAATTTTCTACATCTTTTAACTTGTCTCTACCTTACTTTCACCTCCTTATTCTAGTCAAAACTACTTCCGTCAAACCCTTTCCAGGTCAATTTTGTCCTGCACCCCTCACACCTCTGAGACTGGAGAGAGACTAGACAGTCCCCTTAATCTTCCATGTCCTAAAAGTCACGGTCTGAATCTTACATCAACAAACCATACCATCCACTATTTCTCCTGGTTGCAAATGAACCCCTGTTTTCTCTTGCCTTCTCTCATCTTCACTCTTGGAGTTCCTGTCATTCCAGGATGGCCTCTGTCACAGTTCAAGAGGATTTCAATGTCCACCTTACATTATTTTTTCTAATTTCTCAGGTCCTTGCCTTCTTTCTCCAATGATAATGATCAATAGCCACTTATTTCCACTGATTAAATCCTAGGAGTGTTTTTGTTTTAAAGATTTTTTTTAAAGTTTATTTATTTTGAGAGAATAAGTGTGAATTGGGTAGGGGCAAAGAGATTGGCAGAGAGAGAGAATCCCAACGCGGGGCTCAAACCTACGAACTGTTAGATCATGTCCTGAGCCGAAGTCAGAAGCTTAACAAACTGAGCTATCCAGGTGCCCCTCGATCCTAGTTTTTTTTTTTTTTTTTAATTTTTTTTTAAATGTTTTATTTATTTCTAGGAGAGAGAGAGAGACAGCGTGAGCAGGGGAGGGTCAGAGAGAGAGGGAGTCACAGACTGAAACCGGCTCCGGGCTCTGAGCTGGCAGTCAGCACAGAGCCCGACGTGGGGCTCGAACCCACGAACCGGGAGATCATGACCTAAGCGAAAGTCGGACGCTTAACCGACTAAGCCACCCAGGCGCCCCTCGATCCTAGTTTTCTGACATTACCAATATCCATAATCCTGGATACCAGTTTCAAGCATCCAGTTCTGACCACCACCTCCTACTCTCTGAGCTCATTCCCCCTCACACCCTAACTCTATTCTTTGCAGTCCCATCGGAGAGCACCCAACCCAATACTGCCAGATGGCGGTCATGGTGTGCTTCCTATTCTGTCTCCAGAAAACTGCCTCTGTCACAAACCCTGGGAATGCTGTTCAATCACAACAGGTCACAGACACTTCATACACACCATCAGAGCCCTTAGCAAGCCGGTCTCTCAACCTTTGAATTTTCTAGGTGGGACTCAGTCACCAGTCTCTTGCACTCCTTCTTCCCCCAACTTTAGGGGCACATACTCCTGGGGGAAGTGATCTTATTCCCAGATTAGAGGTAAATCTTGGTTAGTGTGAATCAGCCATTCTCCTCACCAGCGACTGGTGTAGGTAAATGGGAAGTGTGCCAAGAGAGAGGCTTCTCTGCTGTTAAAAATCAAGGTGTAGGTGGGGCGCCTGGGTGGCTTAGTCGGTTAAGCGTCCGACTTTCACTTGGGTCATGATCTCGCGGTTCGTGGGTTCGAGCCCCGCGTCGGGCTCTGTGCTGACTGCCAGCTCAGAGCCTGGAGCCTGTTTCAGGGTCTGTGTCTCCCTCTCTCTCTGACCCTCCCCTGCTCACGCTGTCTCTCTCTCTCTCCTAGAAATAAATAAATTAAAAAAAAAAAAATCAAGGTGTAGGAAAAGCAGGACATTTTGTCTCTGGACACTCTCTTGTCCGGATGGTATACGTGAATTTCTCGTACACGATGGCAGCCTATCTGAGGAAAATCTGACATGCTGAAGAGGGTAGAGTAGAAAAAGAAGTTGCTTGTGACATCACTCTAGTTACTGAACCAACCAGTACTGGGGCCATCCTACCTTGGGACTCCTTGTTAAATGAAAGAATAAATCCTTCTCATGTTTAAGCCATTCTCAACTGGTTTTTGTGTGACGTCTTGCCCAAAGGCGTCCCTCTGATAGGAGTTGCTCGTACTAGGCGCCAGTGCCATACCCTATATACGTGTCCTCTTCCTTAACAATCTAGAAGTACTGTTATTGTGCCAGTTTTCAAATGAATAAACTGAGGCACAAAGAGGTCACTAAGTTAATAAGTGGGACAGCAGGGATTCAAGCCCTCTGTCTGCAGGACTTCAAGGCCAAGGCTTTTAACCACCACACTGTATTGCCTCCTGGTGGGGACATGGGGGACACACCAGCGACTGCCCAGGAGCCCTCTAACCTCTCACAGAAGCACCAATTTCTGGCATCAAGCTGGTCGCACTTGTCTTGTAAAGTCCTTACTTTGTACTCACAGCCTGGTGAGACCTAAGACTCAGAAATGCATTAACTTTATACTCTCCACACCTGTTTGGGATAAATCGTTGCATTTAGTATCTGCCATCTCAGTATTACTTAAAAAAAAAGATAGTTACCATAAAAGTTCCCAAGTTATGTTTTCCAGTAGTTCTGAGGGGAAACCAAACCCGTAACACTCTTTGAAAAAATTATGGGTACCAGATTTCTTATGGAAAAGTGGCAAAAAAAATTGATTTGTTATAACTATGAAAGGTGACAGACATTAATTAGACATATTGTGGTGTTCGTTTGCAAGCATACAAATATCAATCATGCTGTACATCTGAAACTAATTTGGTGTTATATGTAAATTATACGTCAGTTTAAAAAAAAGTTTTGGTTTAGTCTAGGAAATTGGGAGCTTGAAGTAAGTTCTTTAAGAGAAAAGGTCCAATGTAGAAAAAAAATGTCCCAAGAATATGCATAGCACTGATATGCATTATCTGATAACTATTATGATATCAGATATGAGTTATCTGATAACTAATGTAGTTTTCAGGTAAAAATATGTGAATTCTTTTTTCAAAGAGGTGTTTTGGGGGTGCCTGGGTGACTCAGTTGGTTAATGATCCAACTCTGGATTTCAGCTCAGTCATGATCTTGTGGCTTTGTGAGTTTGAGCCCTGCATCAGGCTCTGTGCTGATGGTGTGGAGTCTGCTTGGAATTCTCTCTCTCTCTCTCTCTCTCTCTCTCTCTCTCTCTCTCTCTCCCCCCCCCCAACCCACTCACACTGTCTCTCTCAAAAATAAACTTTAAAAAAATCCAAAGAGGTGTTTTGTTTAGTGAGGTAAAATAAATATTTTATGAACACTATTGATTAGGCGGATGGCCACAGCCCTTAACAAGAGGTCAGGAACTCTACACAGTCCAGTTCCAAGAACCAGGGAGCAAAGAGGAGAAACGAAGAGTATATCAGTGGTAAAGAAAGTTTGCATTCTCTAAGAGCAGGCAATCAGTATTCTTATTTATTGGGGTTTAAGGAACTTTAAAAGAGGAAGTATAAAAATGACTCAAAATCCCCACATGAAAAAGAATATTGATTTGAGGGAGCATGGCATGCTAATGTACAGCACATCAAAGAGACTGCTTTAAGAATAACAACTATTAGCACAGCGGAGAACGGAAGCTGTGGCTCTCCTTTTCCCCCAACACTCTATGATCTCCCCCCACTGCCCCAGAATAACCCTTCATATGAGCCCCACCCCAGCCTCAGGAGCTCTGATCAGTTTGTCTCTGTATTCTAGAGTCACTTGGCTTATTGAGTTGCTCAGAAATATCTGAGATTTAAAAATTTTTTTTAACATTTATTCATTTTTGAGAGACAGAGACAGAGCATGAGTGGGGGAGGGGTAGAAAGAGAGAGAGGGAGACACAGAATCCGAAGCAGGCTCCAGGCTCTGAGCTGTCAGCACAGAGCCTGATGTGGGGCTCAAACACACGGTCAGTGAGATCATGACCTGAGCCAAAGTCGGATGCTTAACTGACTGAGCCACCCAGGTGCCCCAGAAATACCTGAGATATTTACCAAGGACCATACCACCTACCCAAGGCTCACTCTGGGACATTGCTGTTTGCCTAATTATAGTTATAGCAAATAAATAACGCTGGACAATTTAGAGTGTTTATTATGGTCACCGTAGTGTAGATCAGATTAGAGCTGTCTCCGCTGGATATTTGATTGGAAAGATGAGTGAGCCTCTTTGGATATTATCAGGAGTGAGAGTCCAAGACTTTATAATCAATCCTACGGTGACTCTATTGATTTATACACTGTTATTTATGACAAATTAATCATCAGCTCATCTTTGAAAAGTTACTGTGGTTTGTATTTCCATTCTGCAATATTTGTGAAAGGAAAGTCACGTCAGTGAGAGACAATTCAATGAAATTTAAGGAAATGGTTCCTTGTTCTCAAGATTTCCACTGAGGAACATTAATTGCTAATCTTTTTTGGACCTCCTACAAGAGGAATTACGGCTCAGGTCATGATCTCATGGTTTGTGTTCGAGCCCCACATCCGAGCCCTGTGCTGACAGCTCAGAGCCTAGAGCCTGATTCCAATTCTGTGTCTCCCTCTCTCTTTCTGCTCCTCCCCTGCTCATTCATTCTCTCTCTCTCTCAAAAATGAATAAACATTAAAAAAAAAACTTTTAAAAAAAAGAAGAATTACAGAGGCAAACTTCCACTGGTAATTAGGTGAACTCATTTCCCCCAAATCTGTCATTTGCTAACTCATCACGTGTTTTATAGGTGTAGGGCTCTTTCTCTGTAGGATCCAGTAACTGTCAACTGTTAATAACTCATTTATGATCCTGAGTTCAAAGGAGCCAAACAGAAGATCTCTTATCACCTGACCCATTTCAAAATTTTTCCTAAAATTTTCCTAAATTTTCCTAAATTTTCCTAAAGGCACAACCGAGTCCTTTAAAATCTTAATAGTCCAAGAATACATTCTCCTCACATACAGAGAGGCTTATGGGGGCCATGGTGGGGGCAGGGAGCCCAGCAAGCCAAGTCCAGATGCTGCTGGGCTCTGTCAAGTCCAGCCCCATTCTGTTTTCTTTCATGGTGTGGCCTGAGGAGAAGAGAAGATCAAATCTTCCTGCGCTCCTGCAGTACAGAATGGCCATAATAGTATGCATTGTTTACCCTTTTGACATTGTGGCTCACTACTGAGAGCTGTGTCACTACCACTGCCCAGCACCATGAGAGAGAATGGTACTGTGTATCAACAGGGAAAAGATCAGAATTCAAAGTTTGAAGTACAATTTCTACAGAATGCATGTCAATTTCATACCATGGTAGAATCAAAAGATGGGAAGTTGGACCATCATAAGGTGGGGATGGTCTGTTCATGTTTGGTCCCATCCTTGGTTCCTGGCATGTAGCTTCTAAAGCTTTGGAATATCCACAGTGATGGGAATATCTCTTGTATGCTAATGAGGTGACTAGTGGCATGATTAGAGGGCTGGAACTTTTAGCCCTGACCCTGACCTCCCTGCTGGCAGAGGAGAGGAGCTGGAGTCCAGTGATATACTTCATCATGTCTACATAATAAAACCTTCATAAAACCCCTAAACAACAGAGTCGGGTGAGATTACAAGTTGGGTCAACACTTTAAAACATTAGGAGGGTGGTGTGCCCCATCAAGGCACAAGCGTTAACCCCTGATTTATAGCTAGTCAGAAGAATAGGAAGCCCAGGACTTACCATTGGCATCTGAAGCAGGGGACAGTCTTGTGGGACTGAGCCCTTCAACTGTGAGGTCTGCACGAATGCTGGTAAGTTAGTCTCTGAACCGAATTAAGTTGTTGAATACCATGTTGGTGTCTGGAGGACCAGAGAATTGGTTGTTGGCTCTGGGAAAAACACCCCAGAGTGAGGCCTTCATCTTAGTGATTCTCAAACAATGATCCCACAGAACAGTAGCATTTGCTGAGCTGATTGACATCCTTTGTCATGATAGGTGAATAATGATAGTTTTTTTAATTTGCTGGGAAAAAGATCAGAGGTTCTCAAATTTTACTTTATGAAAACAAATGTCAGAGATAAACTTAACACCCAGTCAGAAAGGCACATTCAGTTTCTAACATCTGACATTATATAAAAGAACTTTGTTCAATACCTTAGATACCATGTATTCCCATTGGGAAAAATTTGAAATTCAAATGAATTGGGGGACCTGGTTGGCTCAGTTGGTTAAGTGTCAGACTTTGGCTCAGGTTATGATCTTGCGGTTCTTGAGTTGGAGCTCTGCGTTGGGATCTGTACTAACAGCTCAGATCCTGGAACCTGCTTTGGATTGTGTCTCCCTCTCTTCTTCCACATTCATGTTCTCCATCTCTCTCAAGAATAAATAAACATTAAAAAAAAGGAAATCTAAATGAATCTGGGTTCTGATCTTGACTTGGCTGTTTACAAACTGCTTGACAGTAGGCAAATTACTTGTCATTTCTAAGCTTCAGTTTCGTTTTCTTTTATCTACTTTCTCTCTTTCTCTCTCTGTTATTTATCATTACTGTCATCTATTATTTCTATCTATCCATGTGTCCATCCACAGTAGACATTATTCATTAATATCTATTTCCTTTCACTTCTAGGCATTTAGGATGATCACGCACCCCTCCTCACTCCCCTACCACAGAGCTACACATAGCCTGCTCTGGTCAATGAAATAGGAGAGAAGTAGTGGCTTGTGTCTTCCAGCATTTAAGAGGGGGTGTTGATTTTCTATCTTTCCTCCTCCCTGCTGCTATGACTGGCCATGTGGATGGTGTCCCTCAGCTGGCAGAATCCCTGAATGAAGGACCTATGGAGTCCAGCCACTAGACTGTTGTGAATAAGAAATACATTATTATTGTGTTAAACAAATGTGATTTGGGGATTGTTTGTTACTTAATCTAAGTTAACCTGACTAATACATCATCTTCCTTTGTTCCAAAAAGAAGTTATAGTTGAAAGAGATATATTGCACAAAAAGATTTTAAAAAGTGCCTGAGTAAGTTAAAGATAATATATAATAACATTTGCCTTACAGAATCATTGGGAGAAAACATATACATCTGCCAGTGGGATATAACAATATGAGCTTCCAGCTTTATTTTGCATTTGGATCCTTCTACATGATGGTCCCTCCCCACCCCAGAGTACCTCGCTCACTTTCCACCATGTTCAGGGAGGCCTTCTTTTGACCTACTTACTTACAATTACAGCCCAGTTTCTCCCATGTCACATTCATTACCACTCTTAGTTTTTTTCCATTGTACTTATTACCATCTGCCATACTATATGTTTGACTTACTTATTTGTTTGGTATTGTTCCTCGACACTAGAATGGAAGTTCCATGAGGATAGGTCATTATTATCTGTTTTGTTCACTGCTGTATCCCCAGATTACTTACAACAGTGCCTGGCATAGTCAGTGCTCAATAAATATTTTTGAATGAGTTTGGATTAATGAATTGTGATTTGACAGGAGTCACCAGACTCCTTAGTACAGAAACCAAAATGAAAGAAATAGCCAACTTCCTGGTGTTTCGGAGTTTGGGATATCAAAATATGCACACCGCCCTGTCTTCCACATTTATACCCCCCTCACCCTCATATGTCCATCAGTACCTTCCCTGCCTCTTCTCCCTTTTTGGCATCCCGGTTTCGAGAGAGAACTACCCACCATAGAGACATCAACAATACTAATGAGAACTAAAGCAAAATAATGGTTAACATTTATTAAGCACTCATGACACACTAGCCTCAAGGCTAAGTACATTCCATTCACAATTGAGTTTGAGTTTCAAACAACTCTGAAGTCAGTAGTATTATCACCATTATTTTAAAGGTGAAAAAAATTGAGGCTTAATGATGCTTAAATAATGTGCCCAAAGCCACATTCTTAATCAGTGGTAATGTGGGTGTCTAGTTCTCTATTGCTGTGTGACAAACCACCCCAAACATGGTGGCTAAATATAATTTGTTATTGTTTGTCAGTCAAATGGGCTCAGCTAGATGGCTCTCTTTCTTGGAGTCTCTCATAGGACTGTATATGGTTGTAGGTAGGTAGGTGGCAGCTGACCTGGGTGTCCCAGAAGGCCTTTATATGTCTGGCATCTCAGAAGGGAAGGCTGGAACACTTGGGAGCTGCCAGCCTTCTCTCTGTCTATACAGTCTCTCCACATTGTTAGTTTAGGGTTCCTTCCAGCATGGCAGCCTTGGGGTAGTCAGACCTCTCATGTGGTGACTGGCTTCTTATGAACTGGCCTTGGAGTTCACACAGTGTCACTTCCCTCACAGTCTGTTAGCTACACAGGACCAGCTCAGATTCACTGTGGAGAGCATAATTAATGGAAAATGTGTCTCATTGGGGAATTATTTTGGAGACTCACTATCATGGTGGGATTTTTTTTAATGTTTATTTATTTTTGAGAAAGACCAAGAGAGAGAGCAGAGGAGGGGCAGAGAGAGAGAGTGGGAGACAGAATCTCAAGCAGGGTCCACACTGTCAGCAAAGGGCTCTATGCAAGGTTCGAACTCACAGAACTGTGAGATCACTACCTGAGCCAAAATCAAAAGTCAGACACTTAACCGACTGAGCCACCCAGGTTCTCCTATCATAAAGGGATTTTTAAACCAGACATTCTGAACCTAAGCTCATAGTTATGATGTGGAAATGTTGGGATTCAGAGCCAACAGCCAAGAAAGAATTCTTGAGACATCCTTGGTGCAAAAAGGTGGTTTGATGAAAGCACAGGGATGGGATCCATGGGCAGAAAGAGCTGCACTGGGACTGTGAGGAGTAAGTGATTACCGTAAAACCTTGGTTTGTGAGCATAATTCATTCCGGAAACATGCTTGTTACTCAAAACATTCATATATCAAAGTGAATTTCAAGAACCATTGGCTTGATTGTGATCACGTGACATTCAGTGTCATGTTCCACTCATATTGCAAGACATCACTCGTTTGTCAAGTGAAAATGTATTAGAAATGTTTCGTCATCTTGCAGAACACTTGCAGAACAAGTTACTCACAATCCAATATTTTATTGTATATACTTTCAAGTTGGGAGGGGGTCAGGGACAGCACAAGCCTCCAAGGGATTTGGAAGCAAGGTTTCTAGGACCCTGCGGGGGACTAGCTATTGTTAGGAAAATGTCATTTATTACAGTTCATGAGACACTTCAGATGTGTATCAGCAGGCCATATGCTTGGAGGATGATTGCTAACATACATCTTGGGACCTAACGATAAGGGAAGTTTCCAAAGGAATTTCTATATCTTTAGAGTAGACTCACAGGATCCTGGGGGATCAGGATAATATTAAACTAAGGTGGCCTTTTGCCCTGCAAAGTGTCAACCTCGAGGAAGCTGAGCTCTCAGAGGAAGATCACTCTGCCAATTTCAAGGACTTGTCAATGGGCTGTGTGTAACAGGGACATTTAGGTTTTTTTCCTTTTGCCTTTGTTTCCCACATCAGTTACAAACCCATTTATCTAAATGGAGCAGGCAGGTGACATATGAGGAAGGAAGCCCTGATGCAAGACAGGTGTCAGTGGAGAAGATGGGGTGAACTGGACAGCACAGGTCACGTTAAAGGACCACCTGCTGTCAGCACTAGCAACTTTGTCTTGCAAGACTTCAGATCCCAAATTTCTGCATTTTATTTTATTTTATTTTATTTTTTGGTTTTTCTTTGAGTTTTATCATATTTGGATGTGTCCTTCAACAGTACTTTGTTTCCAAATTTCTGCATTTTAAAGGAGGCCAGATATATCTATAAAAGATCCTAACTTTTTTGTTGTTGTTGTTGTTTTTAAATGTTTTATTTATTTCTAAGAGAGAGAGAGAGAGACAGCATGAGCAGGGGAGGGTCAGAGAGAGAGGGAGTCACAGACTGAAACAGGCTCCAGGCTCTGAGCTGGCAGTCAGCACAGAGCCCGAAGCGGGGCTCGAACCCACGAACCGCGAGATCATGACCTAAGCGAAAGTCGGACGCTTAACCGACTAAGCCACCCAGGCGCCCCCTTTTTTGTTGTTTTTGAGAGAGAAAGAGGGAGAGTGCATGTGTAAGTGGGGGAGGAGCAGAGAGAGAGAGACAGACAGACAGACAGGGACAGAGGATCCAAAGAAGGCTCTGCACTGCCAGCAGAGAACCTGATGTGGGGCTTGAACTCATGAACAGTGACATGGTGACCTGAGCTGAAGCCACCCAGGTGCCCCAAAATATCCTAATTTTCAAACCACAGCATACAGTCAAGCAAAACACTCATGTGTTTGGTCTGTGTGCTGCCAACTTGTAAATCCTGTGCTGGATCTCCAAGGTTATGTTCACACTTGCAAGCATAACACACAATGCCCCAGTGATGGTGGGGGCCACCTTACATGAACTTCCCAGCTTCATTTCTCACTCCTCTCCAGCATCCACGCATTCAGCAACATCTATCAACTCCTACTATATGCTCAGTAAGTTCTAGATGCTTGGGGTTACAGCAGAGAACCAAACAAAGCCCCTGCCCTCAGGGGGCTTGTATTCTAGTTGGCACAGATAGCCAATACACATATAAAGGCATAAAATGTCAGATGGCACTGAGTGTCATAGAGAAAAACAAAGCAGGGGGAGCCCCAGCATGGTCGGTGATGGGACATGCCTTTGCTTTCCTGTCATGCTCTTCTGTCTACTTTGAACGACTTTCCCTCCCTTGTGGCCTAGCTGCTTCCTACCTGCTACTGGAGACCTAGCTGGAGATCACAACCTTGCAATATTTTCTCTGTCCCATAAGACTGGTGACCCTCCTCCTGGCTTGCTTGTGCTGCTCTTACCGTGAGGTTATAACTGTTTAAGTTGGTATTTACTTTTCAGTATCTCCCACCAGAAAGTAAGTCTGTATTTCCTTACCTTTTCTATAAATCTTTGTTGCTCAGTGGAACATCCTCTTTGTGAAGATCTTTCCAGAGAAAGCTGCTGGGTGGGAGGCGATTATCCTGACTTGTTTTCTTCTTTCCCTTTCCAGTAAGAAAAGTGCTTTCCTCTGCTGTCGAAGTACAAAACTGTGCTCTACTGACTTGGAAAATGAAGAAGGGAAAGCACATTGTTGATGTCCTTCGGTTTAGAGGCAGGTTCTTAATGAGTGTGAATTATTGTCTTAGATGATCAGGGAGTCAAGGACCAAAGCTAACTTCAAAGCTTACTCTACCTGGTCCGGAGAAGATGCTGATCTACTTTCTACCTGCATATTCATATGTGTACTTTTGTGTATTCACGAGCACATTCGCGCACACAAGATGAAGAATAGATCCCCTGTGTGTACAGACTTAACCACGTGCACTTGCCCTAGGCAACTTAGGCAAACAGGATGCACACTCAATACTGACAAGCATCAAACAGCAGAAGCTGCTCCCGGCACAGCCCCATCACAGACCAGCATCTCTGACTTTCTGTTTGTACCACTTCCGTCTGGCTCCTGATGCCTGCCTTTCCAGGGGTGTTTCGCCTCCATTGTCTAAGATTCTGAGGACACCAATGGCCTGGAGGCCGGTTCGGTTTTCCAGAAGACCCAGGGCTGGGGCTCCCTCTACGCCCCTGCGGCCGCCCCGTGGAACAAGGTGAGGGTTGTTGCTGGCGGGGTGGGGCAGTGGGAAGCACACATGTTCCACTGCACTCGGAACCCGCGGGCTCTCAGCCCAGCCCGCACAGGGCCGTGTGGGCACAGCAGCCTCTGATGTGTCTCAACTCTGGAAACCCTGACTTTTTAGGCTGTGTCAGAGCCCCCCCAAAAGAAAGCTACCAGGCTTGCAGCCACATGGGGAGAGGAAGGCCCCGGGCAGCAGGCGGTTGCTGGGAAGTGTGTTCTGGGAGCAGCCCTGGAGGTTGCCTGGAGGAGGAGGACAGTGGGGCTTGGGCTCAAGGACAATTCCCCAGGGAACGGGGTGGTGTGTGTGTGTGTGTGTGTGTGTGTGTGTGTGTGTGTGCGGGGGGTGCTCTGAGCACACTGAGCAGTGGAGATGCAGTCACACACCTGATGACAACTTCTTGCCCATTGCTTGCTAGCGTCATTCAAATGATCTTTCCATGGAATGTGCCCAAAGTTTTTGTTTGCTTTTTTGTTTTTAAGCATAAAGTTTAAGTAAACAAGAAGAGCTAAATTTTTCAAGCCCTTCTCTGTCCATTCCCTCAACCCTATTCAAATAGGACTTCTTTCCTTCTCACCCCAGGGCTAATTGGAGGTAACTGGAGTGCTTGACCCCTTAGTCTTGCAAAGCAGTTATGGGTCACATGATGACTCATGTCTGCTTCAGTGCCATCGTTCTGACTAGACCACCTGCTCTGAGGTCTGACATCTGATGAAGGCAGCGCAGAGCTTGGTGCCAGGCCTCAAGGGTCAAGGGTAGAACTTACCCTCCACCTTCCCCTTGCCCACTCCCGGTGACCGGTGACCTGCATTGATCACATTCTGGGAAGGGAATTTGCCACATCTTGTGAATGTGTTTTGAATAGATGAGGCCCAATCTGTAGAGCACACAGCACAGCACAGCATGGGCTTCAAAGATGTCTCTAGGCTGCCCATTTTGCAACATGAGAGCTACAAGCAAGTTCCCCACTGCTGGATAGAATCCTTGAGGACAGGGGATATTGGGGGTTCCGCTGTATCTGCAGTGGTGTGCGGTACCTGATGCTCAGCAGAGGTTGATGGAATGACTGATTAGCTCCTGGCTCTGTGGTGGCGCATTAGTCTGTAACATACCCGCTCTTTCCAACTCCAGTTGGGAAGGAAGGAAATGTACCAGGAAAGGCAATAAGAAATCAAAGCATGTACTCAAAAGGTAGGATTTGCAGTAAGGGATGAGGGTCTAATACCGTGCTTTTGTTAAAGGGCTAATGTCCACCCAGTTTGTGTCGGGGAAACATGGGGAGGGACAGCAGTCATAGAGAAAGAAGAACTTTGGGGTCAGATGTCTATTATAAATGGGGGAAACTTGGGTTTCAGCAATAGATAAAAATGTGGCTGATGATGAACCCAAATTCGGGCATCTTTGGGTGCCTCTAAATGAAAAATTAGATTCTGAGGACCTGGAAAGCACTGTGGGAGTCAGAGTGGGTGAAACCTCATCAAAAGCAGTTTCATATTCTTACACTGAATCTCACTGGAAGGTTAGGTGGGTGGAGGACTAGATGTCAGCTCAGGATGAACTCTGATGTCCTGGTGAGCTTTGCTGTGGCACCAGGGCACCTCCTTATGGCCCGCACCCCCATTTGGATTGGACCGAACTTTCCTTCTCTCAGGAGCTAGGAGGATTGAGGCCAGGTGCCCAAAATGTTGTCACCACACTTTCATTGAAGCTCTTATTCTCTTTGAGCACCCACTCAGTGTCCTTGCTGTGGGTTCATTAGATAGGTCTCTTTTGGTTGCAAATGACAGAAACTCAACTCAAATGGGCTTAACACTTGTAAGAAAGAAGAAAGAATGAAAGAAAGAAAGAGAGAGAGAGGAAGGAAGGAAGGGAGGAAAGAGAGAGAGAGAGAGAGAAAGAAAGGGAGAGAGAGAGAGAGAGAGGGGAGGGGAGGGGAGGGGAGGGGAGGGGAGGGAAAGAAATGTTATGACTTCCATAACTTGTAAAACTTAGGAGTAGGACTCCAAGATTAAGGCCCTCCTGGATTCAGATACTTAAATGATATCACTAAGAATCTGTCTTTGCCCATCTCTCAGCTCCAATCACTGGGGCCAGTGGGACTCATGGTTTTAAAGACTGATCAGAAGGGCATCTAAGTGGGATCAGCTGCAATTGAACCACATGGACAGAGAGAGTGGGCAGGTGGTCCCTCAAAGAAATTTGGATTGTGGTTACCAACTATGGGGCAATGGTGGGAAGGCAAGTTTACATTTCACTGGACAAGTACAGTCACTCTATAAGGATTTTTTGCATCCTTCCTACATGTAAGTGTTCCTATAGAAACCCTCATTTCTCCCTGTCTGAGCCTTAAGGGCTGGACTCCTAAATGGAGCCTCCCCATTTCCACTCCCTTCCCAGTTCCATGATATGAGCTGGGTGTGAGGGTTTTTGTTTTGTTTTGTCTTTTTAAAGAGTTGGATATTTTCCTGTGGAGGGCAAGCATCAAGAGGGCAAATACTATTTCACTTCTTCCAGTCCAGCAAAATAATTAAGAAACACAATCTCTACTCCTAGATGGGGACAAAAGTAAAGTTACTAAAACCAGTTATCCTGGGGACACAAGAACATCGTAGATTGGTCTCAGTTGAACTAAAATGTCACATGGTTTGAGCTACATCACCAGAGAGGTCAGGGTGTTCTCAGCCTGCTGTGGGACACACTTGACCTTGACTGATGTTGGGAGAATGCAGGTTTTGGCCCTGGTTCCTGAAGGAGTCTGACTAACTCACTTTTTTCCTTGGTTTTCAGTTTTCTCGTCTTTAGTCTTAGATTTTTGAGTAAACTGTTTTCTCTTTGGTATAGTCCATTCCCTTTGTAGCAGCTGATTTTTAGCTGATACTTCAAATCCTTAATAAAGTGGGTTGTACCTCCCCCAAGTGTTAGGTGGCAGAATTTAGGATTAAAATAAAACTAAGAATCTTTCTGTCTGATTCCAGAGGAGTGTGAGAATGACAATAACATTCAACCTTTCTTTCAGGACAAGAAATGTTACATGGGACATGGTTATCTTCAGCATGGATTGGACTTAGTTTCTTGGGACACAATCAGCTGTCAGGTGTCCACTGACTTTGTGCACAGACCCGCCCACCAACCACAAGCAGATGCCCCCGGCATGCCTGAAGTGTCGAGAACACATGGAGACATCCATGCACAAGAAACCTCTAACTGTAACATTTTTAATACTTAATTTCTCTGTGAGATTTTATTTTTGGAAATGATATGCTGCCAGCCAAGAGATGCGGTTTGGGAAGGTCTTTCTCAGATTTCCAGCTGGACAGACAATGAGGACGGTCACACTGTGTGAAGCCCAAGGGCAGGGTCCATGCCGAGGGCACACGGTGGATGCAGAGTGAACACACGAGCAGAGAGCTGAGTGCTAAGAGGTATTCCAGCTCCCATGACTGTGAACATAGGGATCTCCCACCTGGAAGGAAAACCCTATAGGAGGAGGTGAAAAAAATGGATAACACAGAAAAGGTGTGTTTGTAAACTGGAGAGAGGGGCTGTGGGGTAGGATAGAGTTTGTAAGGATGTGTTAGAAGGCTTTGCTTCTGCCCCGAGGCTTTGTGTGAAAGGAAGCGTTGTCTGCCGCCCTCTGACCACTTCCTCAGGACCAGCTTCACCCTGTGGAGCTGCAACTGGAAGTGAATCAACCCAGGTGGTGCAAGGAAAACGAAGCTGCTTTAGTGACCACGGTGGCGGTTCATCGATGTTTTTCGTCTCCGCGCCTGTCCTCCCCGGCTGGGCTCCCCGCTTCCCTGAGTGGTGGTGGTGGAGGTGAACCTGAGCTTCCAGGCAGGAGGTTACCCACACGCATGCGCAGGTGGCCAGCTGCAGGGGTGGGAGGAGCACTCACCTTGCTGCAATGAGGAAGGTGCAGAGCTGGGAGGTGAGTTAATTCAGAGCAGCAAGATGCAGGAGCTTTTGTTCCCTCAGCCGAAATCCACCCCCCACCCCCACCTAGGAGATCTGAGCCCGAGGAGCGCCAGGCGCAGGGCTGATAGGTGACAGGTGCAAGCGTGAGTGCAGTGTAGGATGGAGGGCGCTCCTGGGTTACATTACAGTGAAGAAGGAGCCAATGCAGCCATGTGGCAGTCGCTGTCTGGGGATGCATTCAGGTCTCAGTGTCTTTTCAAACCAGCTCCGTCAGGGGAAGAACAGAAGAGATGTGGACAGCAAGATGCAAAGGTTACCCTCTGTAGTGGTGAGGAGGGCGGGTTTCTGAAGCTGGCAATAAAAGGGCAGGCGGGCTGCCTCCACAGCAGTGAGACGCCCGGACAGGGGACAGCTGGGAGGTGCCTGGGTAGGCAGGCAGGGCGCCTGTCCGCGGGCTGCCTCGGGGCTCAGGCACAGATGCCCAGGCATGACCCAGGGAGGACCTGAGTGGAAGAGGAGGAGACATGTGCCCAGGGATTCCGGGATAGGTGAACAAGGCTCCATTCCTGGATGGCCCTGGGTCATGACCCTGGAACTGCTTTATATCTAGACCTGGGCAGGGGCCGGGGGGCGGGGTGTGTGTGTGTGTGTGTGTGTGTGTGTGTGTGTGTGTGTGTGCTGGGTGCCTCAGTTGGTTAAGCATCGGACTTAGGCTCAGGGCATGATCTCACTGTGTCTGAGTTTGAGTCCCATATCCAGCTCTGCACTGACAGTGTGGAGCCTGCTTGGGATTCTCTCTCTCCCTTCTCTGTACCGTCTCCCCGCCCTCTCGAAATAAATAAACAATCAAACAAATAAATAAACTTTAAATCTGTGCTCTGCCACTTAATAGTTGTGTGTGTAATTTTGAGGGATTATTTAACCTTTCTGAGCTTTAGTTTCCTTATCTGCCCATGACGTGACGGTATTTATTGGCTTAGTTGAAGGAGTCAGCACTGAGGCACCATGTAAAGATTTGCCTCAGCGTCTGGATATACTGGGTGCCCTGTAAACACGAATACACAGATACTTCGTAAACATTCCTGAGCGCACCAGGTAGCCGTGCGTTGGTAAGAAGCAGGGAATGAAGGTAGAGCAGGGTCTGCAGCCATAGTCACAACATGAGTACAGGTCTCCTGTCATTTCCTGTCTGGAAGGCAGACTGGTTGCAGAGCTCCGCCTACCATGTCACCGCCTGTAATGCATAAGTTTTAGGAAAAGGATGGGTTCCAGAGCCAGTGGGCACAAGAGTTGGGGGTGGGCTGCCCTCTGCAAGTTCTGTTGGATGAGGCTTGGTGCTCCTGGTGGGTCGACTCAGGCCTGGCCAGACTGCAGCATGTCAAGAGGAGCTGGGTGGCACCGGGCAGTAAGGTCTTTCCCTGTGTTCCTGTGTGGCTTGGTGTTTGTCAATTGCAACTGATTTTCTAGGACTCAGGTTCCTGTTTGGGTGGAATGGGCATGAAGTCCATCTCTGACTGATTTCTAGTCATGGTGGCTTTCAGCATGTCAGCTTTCATATGCTGTGCAACTTCTGCCTCTGGGCTAGCAGGAGTGCTGTGCAGCTGGCCGTGCCAGACTGCGAGCACTTCCCTGTGGCTAATGAGCCCCACTCTCTCACACTGTTCTTCCAGCCAGTCTTTCCAATCTCTTCCCTTTTGCCACTGTGCAGCCTTCTTTTCCTCACAGGCCCTTTATTTTCCACCTTTGTGCCTCTTTCACTTCCATTCATCTGTCTCCACTTTTCCTGTCCGTCTTTTGACCTATGAACCAACCTCTTGCTCACCCTGCAACCACACGGTCTTTGGGGCTACATGGGAGCTCAGGAACACCTCGTGCAGCCGCCTGCCCCAAATCTCTGCCACGGCATCATTTTTTTTTTATCCAGTGCTTAGACATCTCCTGGAAGGGGGAACTGACCATGGCCCGGTGACTCATTCTGCATTTGTAGCACCTTGACTGTTGGCACAGTGGCAATCCACTGACGGAAGAAGTTGTCTCCCTGCCTTTGAGGAACTCGGAGTCTAGTGGAGCAGAACCTTCCACTGTTTGGTTCTAGTTCTACCCCATTGGGTCTATATAGACAAACAATACTCAGGAAATAGTTACTGAAGATTCCCTGTACCTCAGCCTCTAGGCTAGAGATTCCAGATTGCAAAATTGACAAAGCAAAACAAAACAAAAGTGTCCCTGTAGTGAAGATGTGTGAGTCTAGGAAATAGGAGACATTTCCAGTGACTTGGGGTGTTGTGTTACAATAGACAGGCTACAGGCACCTTGAGGAAGGAGGGATGCCCTGTGCCAGGGAAGGCTTTCACAAATGGGCTATTGTCAGCACCGACTTTGGAAGGAAGAGTTCACCGGGAAGACAAAAGGACATTGTGGGCAGAGGATGTTCTCAGGTGTAATTTGGAAATATTGGGCTACACTTAGCAGCTAGAATAAGAGAAAATAGGATTAGCTGTGAATGAAAAGGAACAACCCCAGCAATGAGCTGGAATGACGGAGAAATCCCCAGGAAAAGAGCATGAATGTCACGTGTAACATGACATGGGAACCCCACACACAGTGTGGTGCAGTGAGGCCTGTGAGCAGGAACCGTGAAGGGTGGAGGTGTGGGCTGGGCTGGGCAATCCTCATGGAAAGACAGCCTTGTTGGGCTTCCGTGTCCTCTTCTGTCAATAGGAGTTGACAATACCTAGGCTGCCTCTCTGGAGGTGAGGATGAGGAGAGGGGGACAGTGAAGTCTGGGAAGCTTCAGCGCCTGGAATAGAGTGCCTTTAGGGAGGGGAGAATAGCTAAAGGTTGGGAGCGTGCTTCTCAGAAAAGAAGACTTCATAAAAACAGGAGGGGCATGGAAGCGTGGGGGTGGACTGACATGTGGGGATTGAGAAGTGAGAAGGAAGACCTTCAGCTGAGAATTCAGGCTCCCTAGAAGGACAAGGTGGGATTTTGATATTATGTTGTAGGGGAGGGGAACTTGCTTGTCAAAGGTTCTAAAGATGCATGAGCACCTGCGGAGACCAGAGGACAGCTCAGGGAAGAAGAGAAGGCTAAAGAATGACAGTGCGGTCTGGTGGAAGGACCTGAATTCAAATCCAAGCTCAGCAACTTCCTGAGCCCGTCAACATTTTTAATCATTTGGAAATGGAAGTACTAATACTTATCTTAGAGGGTGACTTGAGAGCCAAATAGGAGAATGTATAGAATGCCTGGCATATAGTAGTCTCGAGATAAAGGTTTCTATTCTTCCCCTTTTCCCCACCAGCCATCCCAACACAACAGTGGGTCAGCATTTTGACTTCAAGAAACAGGAAAAGCTGGTGGATTTGAGAGAATGCGAAGACAGTAGGGACATCCCACCTACTGAGGGGCTCCTTAAGGAACTGTGCGTGGCCATGGGTGTGTCTTTGCCGTCCATGGTGCTTTGCATGAATTGGTGCTCAAGAATGTAGAGACAGAATTGGACAGAAATAATTGCTGGTTTTTTTCCTGTCCAGGTAGTTGCAACATGCCAGGAGACAAGACGGGTTTTCTCCCCCACTCTTCCTTGCGCTGGCTGCGGTCTCGGCAAAATCCTCTCACCTCTCGGAGCTCGGGTCCACGTCTGTGAAGTAAGGAGCGTAGCAGGAGGATCACCACATTATGTAAGTCATGCGATTCGAGGGCCGTGTAAGGTTTGGGGTTGGTATGCAGTATGCAGCGGGTTTGCAAACAAGGCTTAGAGGTGCGAGAGCCTCGTTTGTAGATTGACAGACTGGTCCGGAACTCAGGGCTCTTCACTTGCTGGGCTGAGGTTGACCTCTTCCTGTTGTCCCAAGGCCCGGGCAGCGAACATATCCCAGACTCAGAGGCTGTGCACCAAAGGTTGCCTCTCGTGAGACCCTGAGGATGGAAGGCTCTCGAGGCATCCAGCTGCACAGCCCTCCCCAACATCTGCTAGACACTCAAAGGAAGCAGTGGGTGACAAAAACAACGACTTTGACATTTGAGTCAGTCTTTGGTGCATCTGACTTTCCCACAAACCCACCATGACATATGTTTTTGCAATGAAGCTTTTCAAACATAGCTTTTAAAAGAACCCACAAGACCTAGGCATTTCCAATATTTTTTAATTTTTAAAAAATATTTATTTTTGAGAGAGAGAGAGACAGAGTGTGAGCAGGGGAGGGGCAGAGAGAAAGGGAGACACAGAATCTGCAGCAGGCTCAGGGCTCTGAGCTGTCTGCACAGAGCCGGACAAGTGGCTTGAACTCACAAACCGTGAGATCATGATCTGAGCCGAAATCAGCAGCTTAACTGATTGAGCCACCCAAGGCATTGGGTGAAGTGAAGGCGTCCCAAGGCATTTTCAATAGATGCTGTTTAGGGTGTGTCTCACACCTTGTCCCACCTCCCCATTGCCCTGGAGGCAGCAGGCTCCCACCCCTATGCACTTGGAGGCGCTACTCATGAAGTAGTCTCAAGCATTTTTGTTTCCTAATCACTTTTGCATTTTGCCTTTTTGGGGTTAGAATTTTGGCTCAAATACCAACAGCTGTGTGACCTTAGGCACGTCACTTAACTTATTTGCATTAGTTTCCCCACTTATATTAACCTCACCAATAGATATTTATTGAGCACCTTTAATACCAGGTACTATTCTAGATTTGGAATTCATGTTTAGCCATTTCTCTTTCTAATGATCAGAAATCCATAGAATTTAGTCGCTCATATGATTTAGTAACCAATCTATCACCTCGGCACTGTTTCTAGTGGCTCCAATGTATACTGTGCTTGCATATAAGGACTTAGAAGAAAAGATGGTCAATCTGCTTATACTACAAAGCTGTAATAATCAAAGCAGTATGGTACTGGTGCAGAAATAGACACATAGATCAATAGAACAGAATAGAGAGTCCAGAAATAAACCCACACTTGTATGGTCAATCTATAGCTAAGGAGCGAGAATATACATAGTATAGGTATAAATGGTAAAATTGGACAGCTACCTGCAAAAAAATGAAAGTGGGCAACCACTTTCTCACAGCATACCCAGACATAAACTCAAAATGGATTAAAGACCTAAATGTGAGACCAAAAAATAAATAACCTAATTAAAAATGAGCAGAGGACCTGAAGAGACATTTTCCAAAGACATACAGATAGCCAGCAAACGCATGAAAAGGCGCTCAATGTCACACATCATCAGGGAAATGCAAATTAAAATTATAATGAGATACCACCTCACACCAGTCAGAATGGCTAGAATCAAAAAGACTAGAAGTAATAAATGTTGGTGAGGATGTAGAGAAAAAGGAACCCTCATACACTTTGGTGGGAATGCAAATGTGTAGGCACTGTGGAAAACAGGAGGGAGGGTCCTCAAAAATTTTAAAATAGAAATGCCATATGGTCCAGTAATTCCACTACTGTTTACTCAAAGAAAATGAAAACACTTATTTGAAAAGATATATGCAACTGTGTGTGTGTGTGTGTGTGTGTGTGTGTGTGTGTGTGTGTTGGATTATTACTCAGCCATGAAAAGGATGAGATCCTGCCATTTGTGATAATACGGATGAACCTAGAGGATATTATACTAAGTAAAAGAAATTGGACAGAGAAAAACAAATACCATTTGATTTCACTCACACGGGAAATCTAAAAGACAAAACAAATGATCAACAAAAAGCAAAAAGACCCATAAGGACAGAGAACAAAATGACAGTTGCCAAAGGAGAGGGGATGGGGGTTGGGCAAAATGGGTGAAGCAGAGAAGGAGGCAAGGGCTTCCAGTTGTGGAATGAATAAGTCACCAGAATAAAAGGTACAGCATAGAGAATATAGTCAATAGCATTGGAACAGCATTACACGGTGACAGATGGTAGCCACACTTGTGGGGAGCACAGCATAACATATACAGAAGTTGAATCACTATGCTCTACACCTGAAACTAATGTAACACTGTGTGTCAACTACTTTCAATAAAAATATAAAAAATAAAAAGATGGTCAGTGTGCTGAGCTGCCACCTAAACTTTATCATGTCAGGTTCAGCAATTAGAACAATTGCAAGCAAACTCAGTAAGTTTCTTGAGAGAAACAGTGACTGCACTGAATGCTATTAAAACTTTTGAGTCAGGAGGGAAGATAGACCCTACCTGCCTTCTTGGGCCATGCTTTGGGTGGCAAGGAGGTCATCCGGAGGCAGAAAAGACCAAAGGCTTCCCTGAGACCCAGCTGGATTCTTACCAGGATAGATGCCTTTGGTGTAAGCCTGTGCGGTTCCTTTCTAATGTCTTCTCACTTGCCTCAGGGTTTAAGAGCCAAAATCTGGTGAGAAATTGAGAAAGTGAATGAGTTGTAAGTTGAGGGTGCTATAAAACTACTGGAGGGGGAGTCTGGTAGGAATTGTTTCAACATTTACTTATTGAGTGCAAATTAGTTATCAGGCACCGTGCTGGGCTAGATATCTAATACAGTGCAGAAGATAGACATGATTCTGTATCTGTCTATATCTATTTATGAAATTGGGATAAGTACCAGAAAAGGTTAAAAAGCCCATAGTATTATAAGAGAGAATACTAACTGGAATCCTCTCATTTAGATGGAGTGACCAGTGAAAACCTTTTTGAAGAAGTGATATTTAGTTTAGAACTAAAGGATTCTGGGAGCTAGTCATATAAAAGTAGGGCAGAGGTGGGGCACCTTCATGGCTCTGGATTCCGGTTCAGGTCAAGATCTCACAGTTTGGGAGTTCAAGCCCCCAGTTGGGCTCTGTGCTGTCAGTGTGGAGCCTGCTTGGGATTCTTCCCCTTTCCCTCTCTCTTTGCCCCTTCCCTACTCTCTCTCTCTCTTTCTTAAAATAAATAAATAAATAAACTTAAAAAAACAAAAGTAGGTCAGAGGTGGGGCAAAAAGCATTGCAGCCAATGGCAGCATTTCAGGCAAAGGCCCTGAGGTGGGCAAGAACTTTTAATAAACTGAAAGGCCTGCATGGCCACAGTGCGGCACAAGAGGAAGAGAGTAGAAAGAGAGCTGCAGAAGAAGAAAGAGCCTGGATAACAAGGGGCTTGGAAGTCAATCTAAAGATGTCAGATTTTATTCTAATGGCAATGGGAAGCTGCTGAAGCGTTATTTTACTGTTATTTAAGTTTATTTACTTTGAGAGAGAGTAGGAGAGCACAGTGGAGGGGCAGAGAGAGAGAATCCCAAGTAGGCTCCACACTCAGCAGGAAACCCCATGACACTGAGATCCTGATCTGAGTCAAAACCAAGAGTCGACTGCCCAACAGACTGTGCCATCCAAGTTCAGTGTTATTTTATTTATTTATTTTTTAACATTTATTTTTTATTTATTTTTGAGAGAGAGAGAGAGAGTACAAGTGGGGAGGGGCACAGAGAGAGAGGAACAGAGGATCTGAAGGGGGCTCCATGCTGACAGGTAAGAGCCCAATGTGGGGCTCGAACCTGTAAACCAAGAGATCATGAACGGAACTGAAGTCTGACACTTGATGACTGAGCCACACATAAAAAGTGTTATTTTATTTAAAAATTTTTTTTTACTGTCTTATTTATTTCTGAGAGAGAGAAAGAGAGAGAGACAGCGTGAGCAGGGGAGGAGGGTCAGAGAGAGAGGGAGAGACACAGAATCTGAAACAGGCTCCAGGCTCTGAGCTGGCTGTCAGCACAGAGCCAGAAGTGGGGCTTGAACCCACAAACTGTGAGAGCATGACCTGAGCCGAAGTCGGATGCTTAACCGCTTAACTGACTGAGCCCAGGCACCTCCTGAAGTGTTATTTTAAACAACAGATGGACACAGTCCAATTTACAGTGGCAACTGAAGGAGTGACATGTCTGGCCTCAGAGAAAGGAGGGGAAAGGACAATGTTGTTCTGCTCCCCCATGTCAGCAGCAGGCCAACTGCACCTGCAGAGTGTTATCAGGAGAAGGAATGCACAGCATCACTGAGTGAGGTTCCAGAAGAATCTTAATTCCCAGTGGGGTCTGTTTCTGACTTCAGACTCTTCTGTATTTATTAGCTCAGTCAACATATGTTTGTTTTCACCCAGCAATAGTGAACAGGATAGACACCGTGTACTGCATGTAATTTGTAACTACTCAGTGTTATCCCTGTCTTTTTAGTCTTTTCCCTGTCCCCAGGGAAGAGTTAGCTGCTGGTTCCACCATGGAACACTCTGGGCTGAGTCAACTCTAGACCCCCAGGCCACAGTCCACTGAGTCAACTCCCCTGCTCAAATACTGCAAGGCCAGAAAGAAAAGCTCCTTCTACTTCCTATTCTATCTTTTTAACCTCCATGTGGCTAACATGCCACGCTGGGGAAAGTTCATTGGAATTCTTTAACTAAGGGGTCAGGACAATTTCTGAAGATAATTACAACGCTAGAGGGACCATCATTGACAATAATTTGAATTTTATCTAATGAGGTAAGATGCCTAAAAAATTCTAACAACTTGTACAAGGAGCATTCTCTGATTTGACCCTTAAATTTGCTCCCAAGTTTCACCCATCTCACATTAAATCTCTAAGATTGGCAATTTTACCCCTTTTTCTGAGAGAAATCACCAGTTCTGAATCTTTCTCCCCTGTCCATCCTCAAGGAACCCTGTTTCAAGAATCAGAGATGCTTCCAGAGCAAGTAGGAGGGTTAAGGTGAGGACAAGAGAAGTTCCTCCATTAGTTTCCCACATGTGGGAGCTGTCAGCCTGCTGACCCTTTGATTTATTTATTCAGTGCATCTTTTTTTTAAGTTTATTTATTTTTAGTAATCTCTACACCGAACGCGGGGCTCACACTCACAACCTTGAGGTCAAGAGTTGCATGCTCTAACAACTGAGCCAGCCAGGCATCCCTACATTGTGGCTTCCTTCCTTCCTTCCTTCCTTCCTTCCTTCCTTCCTTCCTTCCTTCCTTCCTTCCTTCCTTACTCCCTTCCTCCCTCTCTCTCTCTCTCTCTCTTTCTTTCTTTCTTCCTTTATTTCACTTATTTTTAGTGTTTATTTGTTTTTGAGAGAGAGAGAGAGAGAGATTGACATAGTGCAAGCAGGGGAGGAGCAGAGAGAGAGGGAGATGCAAGCAGGCTCCAGGCTCCTAGCTGTCAGCACAGAGACCAACTCGGGGCTCATGCAAGATCATGGCCTGAGCTGAAGTCAGATGCTTAACAGACTGAGCCACCCAGGCGCCCTCATTGCATCTTTCAAAGGTAAATATGTATGTTTCCCCCCAGCAATCTGGTTTGAAAAGATTATTTCTGCTAATTAGCAAGGTTCTCATGGTACCCCAACTATGATGAATCCCTGTTATTGTTTTTTAGGGCTTTTATTTCTCCATGATTTTGCAGACATACAATGTTTGGCGGCATTATCAAAGAGCAATACTGGTGTTTAAAACTGCTCTCTGCCTCTATTTTTGTTCAGATTCTCATAGGATTAGTGCCACTGGGTGGGTTGGGGGCAGATATTAGGATTCTGATTGCTCTTCCTATTACAGAATGAATCAAGAAGGAGGGCGGAGGGAGATGTGAAAGTACAGCATAGTTCCGATTGAGGAATGCTAGAAATTTCTGTGGGAGTTTGAGAGAGAAGAGCAGTGGGAATCTCAGCCTGAAACAGAGGGCTCCATCAATCCATCAGTACACTGGTAGAATCTGCAGATACTGACTGTTGGGCATTGACTTGACCTTTTTCCTGCAACCTGTGTTCACCTTCTTTTATCTTTAGTGGAAGACCTTCAGTTTCTTAAGTCTACAGATGAATTACACTTGGGAAGATTTCCTACATTTGCAACAATAACAACAACGTTTGCTAAGAGCTTACTTTGATGCTAGGGACTATTTTAATTGTATCAAATGCTTTGGCTCATTTAGTGCCCACAATGCCCTATGAAATAAATATTGTTATGATCATGCCCATTTTTTAGTGTTTATTTATTTATTTTGAGAGAGAAAGAGAGAGCATGAGCAAGGGAGGGGGGGAAAGAGAGAATCCCAAATAGGCTGTTAGCATGGAGTCAGCCTCAGGGCTCAATCTTAGGAACCTGATCATGACCTGAGCCGAAACCAAGAGTCAGACGCTTAACCGATGGAGCCACCCAGGTGCCCCTGATCATGCCCATTTTTATAGATGAGAAAACTGTGACACAGAGGAGGGACAGTGACCCGTCCAGTTCACACAGCTAATAAGTGGAAGAGCTGGGATTTGAACCCAGGCAGAGCCACAAAATCCCAAGCATCATGCAACACTTTCTATCCTCCTCATCCATAATGTGGTGGGTTTTTTCACTTATTTGAATCTTTGCCATTTTCAGTAAAATTTTTATAGCTTAAAAATAAGACTCTACACAATTATTTTGTTTGAGTTATTTCAGGATACTTTCAACATTTTTGTTTGTTTTCTGGGTTTGTTATTGTTATATGGATATAGGGTGGAGTTCTTAAAATGATCTATTCTGATGATTACTGATGAACTTTAACCTTGTCATTTTTCATTACTATGAGTAGAGCCATATGTAAATTTAAAAGCACATTAATTCTACCCACCTCTAAAAGATAGTGAGAACCTTGTGCAGTCAATTCTGCTCGCTCTTGTCACACTGTCTCATGAGCAGAGAGTGGGATGTGGGCCGAAGCGTCTGGAGAGGAGGCAATGCCGGCGGTTGGAGTCTAACTGGAAAGAATCCATGTGTCACGCGAGGGAATTTGGACTACTTCCAACAGAAGGTTTTAGGCAAGAAAGTGCGATAATTGAGTTTGTTTTCACAAGTATGATTCTTGCCTCATTTTGCAGGGTGATTTGTGCTGGGGAATGCTGGTGGGAGGGAGAGCAGTCAGGGTGCCCTGGCACTATTGCAGGTGAGAGAGAATAACAGTGAGACCTAAGGCAGTAATGGGAAAAATAGAGGAGAGGGTGTGCCGATGTAAGAAACAAGGTCAGGGAGAATCAGTAGTCCTGGGTTAAATGTTGCAGAAGAGAAAGAGAGAGGAGTTGAAGTTGTCACCCGAAAGACAACTTCAAGTGAAACAAGTTGAAACAGGTTTCAAGTGAAACAGGTAGTATGGGAACCGGGGTGGATGGGCAGAATGTAGTGGGGAAATAAGTTTGGTAGTGGTTTGGCGCAGGTGGAGAGCCAGAATGGTAGCCACGGGAATGTCAAAGCATAATATAAATGCTAATGAGATCTGAAATGTGAAGCCTTCCAGTAAAGTGGAAAGTAAGGTTTCATGAGAGGTTTTTATGGTTTATATGGGAGCATGATTGTGAATGGAACCAAGCACTTCAGTGTTACTGGCATATAAAGAGTATTTGAATGGGCACCTGGTGGCTCAGTTGGTTAAGCAACTGACTCTTGATTTCGACTCAGGTCATGATCTCATGGTTTGTGAGGTCAAGCCCTGCACTGGGCTCTGCACTAACAGTACAAAGCCGGCTTGGGATTCTCTCTCCCTCTCTGCCCCTCCCCTTCTCTCTCTCTTTCTAAAAAATAAATGAATAAACTTTAAAATATATATCAAAAAATAATAAATAAATAGTATTTGAAGCCAGAGAAAAGGGTGAGGTCAGTCCAGGTAGAGTTCCCATCTTTAGTAAAAAACATACAGGACAATCGGTTAAATCTGAATGTCAGATAAACAGCAAATAATTTCTTTAGGGTAGCCCATGTAATGTGTAGGACATACTTATCCTAAAAGTTATTTATTCATATGAAATTCAAATTTAACTGGGCACCAAGTACTACATGTGACAGCCATAACGCAGGCTGCAAACACGTGCCTGCAGCGGTAGGAAGACCATTTCACAGGTCGAGGGGGTGTGTGAAGCATGGTGGCCGGGGTGTAGGTGGCCAGCAGGGAGCAGCTGTGTCTGTTCCCAGAAGACAGCAGCCGCAGAGCTCTGGACGCCAGTATTGTAATGTTTCAAAACATAATTTTAAAAATGTAGATTTTTAATGTGGAATATCCCAACTTTATTTCATATTTTTTGATGTTTTTATTTTTGAGACAGCGAGAAAACACTTGCCGGGGAAGGGCAGAGCGAGAGAGAGGCAGGAACTGAAGAGGTCTCTGCACTGACAGCACAAAGCCTGCGGCGGGGCTCAAATCCATGGGCCTTGAGATCATGACCCGAGCTGAGGTGGGACACTCCGTCAACTGAGCCTCCCAGGCGTCCCTAGAATATCCCAGGTTTTAAAAGTGGACAGCACTTTAAAGAAAGAAAAAAAAAAAAAACATTTTGAGGCACAGACAAAGCAGGTCAGTCGGGTCCAAAAGGCATATCGGCTACTGGTCTGCAACCTCTGGTCTAATGGCTAAAGGGGGCGGGGCTAGAGAGCAGATTTTTACCCCATAACTTACCGTGCTTGGGCCTGGGAAAGGATGGCCGCAAAGGACTGGTTCTCTCATGCAAAAGGTCAAGTGATTGCTCTGACTGAGACACCACCGTCTTGCCCCTGGGGGCCCGGACAGACCCCGCTGGCTACTCTCCTTGGCGCCAGGCGATGGACAAAGCCCACCGGGCTACACCTGGTGCTACCTGCTCTCACAGGGCCCGAGGACCATGAGGCTCTTCTGCCCGCGTCTCAGGTAACAGGGCCGCAGCCGCTGGGGCCCAGCAGGCTTTCACCAGAAAATTGTGGGCGGAAACTTCCCCGGGGTTTGCTCTGAGCCGTCTTGAGGCTTCTCAGCTTCAGATGCAAAGTGAGTGGGTGTCTCTTTGAGAAGCAGAAAGAGAGAACGAAAGAGAGGTGTTTCCCTTGGCTCTGGAAACTCTATAAAGACCGAGCGGGCTTTTCTTCCCTGGAGCAGTGAGAAACAGCGGGTCCCGGCCTTGCCATCTTCGCTGGGGGCCAGCCCGAGGAACAGGCTGCCATGCAGCAGCCCCTGAATTACCCGTACCCCCAGATCTACTGGGTGGACAGCAGGGCCAGCTCTCCCTGGGGCTCTCCAGGGTCGGTCCTCCCGTGTCCGTCCTCTGTGCCGGGAAGGCCTGGGCAAAGGAGGCCGCCGCCGCCGCCGCCGCCACCAACACTACCACCGCCGCCGCCGCCGCCGCTGCCCCCACTGCCATTGCCACCTCTGAAGACTAGGAGGGACCACAACACAGGGCTGTGTCTCCTTGTGATGTTTTTCATGGTTCTGGTGGCCCTGGTTGGACTGGGGCTGGGGATGTTCCAGCTCTTCCACCTCCAGAAGGAGCTGGCTGAACTCAGAGAGGTAAACCGCTGTGTGGACTGCTGTGCCCTGAAGCCAGGTGCTGGGGGTTGGGGTTGGGGGGACGGTAAGTCAGCTCTGCTGCTGCGGGCGGGAGGGGGAGGGGACTGCCGGGCCTACAGGGATCATGGTCTCACTTGCAAAGTATTTAAAAAAAATTTTTTTTAATTAATTTTTTTATTTTGAGAAAGAAAATGGGAGGGGCAGAAAGAGAGGGAGAGAGAATCTCAAGCGGACTCCATGCTGTCAGCGCAGAGCCCAGCGCGGGGATTGAACTCTTGAACCCTTGAATCCTGAGATCACCACCTGAGCCCAAACTAAGAGTCAGATGCTTAATCGACTGAGCCACGCAGGCGCCCCGCAAAGTATTTTTTAATGCTTTTTTCTTGTCTTAGAAATGGATCATTCTAGGGGTGCCTGGATGGCTCTGTCAGTTAACTGTCCAACTCTTGATTTCGGCTCAGGTCAGGATCTCACAGTGAGTGAGCTCAAGCCCCATGCCAGGTTCTGTGCTGAAAGTGCAGAGCCTGCTTGGGATTCTGTCTCTCCCTCTCTCTGCCCCTCCCCTGCTTGTGCATGTTCTCTCTCCCTCTCTCCCTCAAAATAAATTTTAAAAAACTTAAAAAAAAAAAAAAAAGAAATGGATCATTGTAGTGATCCTATTCTGTAAGCAGAGAAATGGAGACTCCAATGACTGAAAGAAATACTTTCTATCTTGGAAAGGATCAGGGCCAAAACACGTCTGGAAGTTCTGGTTCTTTCTTTCTCAGTGGGCAAGTCAGCCTGCTGACCTCCTCCCTCCCTAGAGCTTAGTGATTCAAGAAAGAAAAGGAACTTTGAGGTCTTGCTTAGAGGTGAATCCGCTTAAATGACCAAGTTAAATTTCCTTGAGAATACCTAAAAATATTAGAACTATTCCAAATCACAGAACAGAGGCATGGTAAGACACAATTGCATGGCCAAAGTCCGAGTTAGGAGAAGTTTTGATGTATTTAGATTCCCTTCTCAAGTTTATTTGGTATGTTTGACAATTTTGCATCCTTAAGCATGAAGAACCTCATTTTTATCATATATTTTTTTCCTTTCCCTCTTTTGCCAGTCCACCAGCCAAAAGCATATAGAATCGTCTTTGGAGAAGCAAATAGGTGAGTTCTTTCATGCATTGTAGTTCATTCATTTCATGCATTTCATTCATTGAGTTTCTAAAGATAGTCCTCACTGCTAAACCATGTTGGTGGGATGCCTTGAATTCCATCCCATTCTTTGATATTTATATACCTCAAAAAGAATCCTGGTTAATTCTGAATCTTCAGTCATTTTGGTTCCTTGAGCTGCCCTAACTATAAGGTGAATTTAATCATTCAAAACCAATATAACTGAATATTGCACACAATTCAAAATAATTTCCATTTGGCTTTGGGAAGAGACACACATATACAGCTTTTGCCCCCTGGGCAGCTGGCTCCAGGCCTGTCCCCTTCCTCAGGTCTCCTGTTTTCCATGAACAGGGCAGTGGCTATAACTCCTAGGGAGGGGAGCAAAGGTGAAGGAATAGACAGAGGTTTCTGGGAAAAGTCTTTCCCTCTTTAAATTCTCTAAGAGATTACTCAGGAGTCAAGCTTTATTTACAAAATTTTTGTAAGGTATATTTAAGCTTTTACTTTTATTTTTATTTTATTTTTTTAGAGAGAGAGAGAGTATGAGCAAGGGAGGGGGGTGGAGGGAGAGAGAGAGAATCCTAAGCAGGCTCCATGCTCAGTACAGAGCCTGACTTCGGGGTTGATCCCATGACCCTGGGATCATGACCTGAGCCAACATCAAGAGCTGGATGCTCAACTAACTGAGCCACCCAGGTGCCCCTAAGCTTTTTAAAAAGTAGGCCATGAATCATCCACATTGGGCTGTTCTTTTGCATTCACTGGCAAACTTGGGGAAAGACCTTAGGCATTTTTCAAAGGCTGGTCCAGCTTCCTCCACAAAGGCAATCATGAGCTACCTTCAATAATAAAGGGAAGTCCTTTATGTGAGATTCAGAACAATGAATAAGATGAAAATGTTTAACACTGACCTTGTGCAGTTTTGGGACATAGTCTGGAAACTGTGAACAGCTAGATTTTGGATGCTGTGGTTCGTTAAACTAAGATTCATTGAACTACAGATTTGGTTAAGAGTCGGAAGGGAGCTTGGAGCAAATCTGATCCAGTCATCTCATTTTCAGAAAAGAAACAAAATACCAGACAGATTATGGGCTATGCCCCAAACTACCAGTGTGAAACTGGGACCAGAAGGAAAGGAACACAGGCTCCTGATCCTTTATCAACCATAGAACTTTCTAGTATATTGACTGGTGCCTTATGAAATAGGGAAACTTCCGACTGTCTAGCATGGCCATGGAATGAGAAATAAAGATGAGAAACAAGATGCCTCTGCAAAGACAATAGGTAAATCTTGTCCTTGGAAATTGGGGAGCAAACAGAAGGCAGCACTGGCCATCCAACGAGGGGAGCCTGTTTCCAATTTTTCTTACATGCTTATTGTAGGTAACCCAAGTCATCCTACTGCCCCAGAATGTAAGCTCTTTAGGAGGCATCCTTTGGATGCTCTGGTCTCTCGTTCTTAGGTCCAAGTCCCTAAGTGTTAGAAAGTCCAGGTATATTCAAGCAGAGTAGAAATATTTGTTAGAAAAATGAAACCTTTGGAGGATTTCTAAAATAAAATAGCTTTGAAAATCAGTGGAATGTGGCTGGTGAAACACATCTCTAATTACTCATCTTTCACCCACTCTCTGGGATCATCTTAGTGGCAAAAAGTCAAGTGAACAGATGAGTCAGGTCTACCTATTCCAGTAAACAAGTATCTTCTTTAGATCAACTCAGATGGACCAGAGATTGGTGAATTATCACATGGAAATCAAATTAGCAACTTTATTAATAAGATAAGAGATGCAAATTAAAACAAGAGGATACCCATTTTCATCCATCCAATTAGTAAAGATAAAAAAATGAGATTGACAAAACTGTGAGAGAAAGTTTGCTTAAACATTAGTTGACATCCAGGGAACAGGTAAATTGCTATACCTTTTCTGAAGAACAGTTGGAAAAATGTACCAAAAATTTAAAAGTGCTCATTTGCTATGTAATCTCATCAAGAATTTATTTTAATAAAATAATCAGAGATATACCCCAAAACTCATAGATAAGGATATTCATCCTTTCCTTATAAGGCTGTTTATAATAAATGAGTCAGAAGAAACTTAAATGCCTCTTAATGGGAGATTAAATACATTATGGTGTATTCAGAGGTCCTAATACTTTATGGATTTTAGATAACTAAAATCCATATGTTAGAAGGACACAATGCCATGGAGATTGCGCATTCTGCATTGTTAGATAAAAAGACAATACAAAACAGCATGCTTAGATTACTATTGGCTATATAAGTGCATATGCATATTTTTTATTCTTAGTAAAGAACTAGAAGGACTTATACTTCAACATATTAACAGTGAAGTTAATATGGGACGTACTATAATAGATTATTTAAACATTCTTATTTACTCCTTTTTCACTTTTCATTTTCACACAGTTAACTCATTAAGTCTTTTATTCATTCACAAATATTCTTGGAGTGCTTCTTATGTGCCGGGTTGGGTACTGGGTATTGGGTGATGACTGAGAACAAGAGAGACAAGGGTCCTGCCTGCACAGAACTTTTAGTACGCTGGAGAGGATAAGCAAAAGCCAGCAAGCCATGGCATAATTTCAAATTGTAATAAATGCGTTGTAAGATAGTGGTCTGGAAAGTCCCCTCTGAGGAGGTATATGTGTGTGTGTGTGTGTGTGTGTGTGTACATGCATGTGTATGAGTGTTCATGTGTGTCAGGTGTGGTGGTAGGATAGGGGAACACATTCCAGCAGTGAGAATTGCATGTGCAAAACCCTGGGGGCAGGAAACATTCATCACTGAAGTGTAGGATATATTTCCAGTTTATTTTAATATTTATCCAGCAGATACTTTTATTGAGTACCCTTTGTGAGAATAACACTGTACAAGGCTCTGCGAGGGATATAAAGATATGCAACATGTGGTTCTCTGTTCCATTTCCTGTCAGTACTTGGTTGAATGCCAGGCGAGTTGCACAGATGGTTTGTGGTATAGGAATGTAGAGGAGACTCAGTTTTGCCTTTCCTGTTCGCTAACACCTCATTCATGGTGGGAGGTCTTGAGTGGCTAGAGAGGTAATGATTAGTCAGGTAGTTCTCAGTTGACTGGGACATTCTCATGCCATATGTGAGCTTTATAGGCTAATCACAAGGAACTTGATGTAGATGAGTCCCTTTCTATGAATCTTTCCTGAATGCCTTAGCCGAATTCATTAGCTAAGTGGTAGCTTGGTTTGATTAAAATATTTGAAGTCAGAGAAGTAATGTCTACTTTGGGAACTATTGTCTACTTTAACTCCTCCAATTGCATTTAACAAATATTTACTGGTCATGTGCCCTGTGTTAGAAAATGAGCTAAGTACTCTTGTAGATTAAATATACAGTAGGAAATTTGCCATTTATTTGAGGGGAATAAAACAAGTTATACAGGTACCACAGAAATGGGGAGTCAGAATTGACAAGAGAGGTGAAGACAGAGTGATTCTAAGTTTCAAAGGAGGGAGAAATATTTGATTAAAAAGTAGGACAGTTTCTCAAAGAAAGAGGTGTTTTAGGTGGTATTTAGAGGGTTGATAGGAATTTTCCAGAAGGATCTGTTTGGAGGGGATTTGGGGCAGACGGAACAGCATGAGGAAAGGCACAGGGGTTGGAAGCTGGGTGTGTGCAGGTTACATCAGAACTTGTGTTGTGCTGCCTTAGCCAGTGTGAGCAAGTAGAGCAGATGAGGCTGGTCAGACAGGCAGAGATTATGTGGCCGGGGAAACTTTTACACAATTAAACATTCAATGAGGCGTTATTCAAGGCATTTGAGATCTGAGGATGATGAACTTGGGTGGACAAACACCACCTGGGGGGAGATCTAGTAGCCAGAAGGTGAAATCACAGTCTTCCAGGAGGTGAAATCACAGTCTTCTTTGGCCTCTGTCCTGCGGATTGCTAGAGACAGCAGAACCAGAGTAGAAAAATCCCAATTTGGAGTCAGGAGACCTGAGTGTCCATCCTTCTCTGATATTGAGTAGCTGGGTCATTGTCACCCAACTTTAAGCTCATTTAGCCACCTATATGGTGGGACAATAATCTCTACCTCAAAGGGATGTGGCAAGTTCAAATGCAGTAACTGATATGATAGCTCTTTATAAATCAACCTTTTTATTGTTTTATTGTAACATGATACTTTTTGCATATCTCTATTTCCATTTGGTTTGTTTTTGACCTCTTTGTTTCTGAAATACATGTTCCTGTGAGTTCTACAGTTTGGATTTGCATGATTAATATATGTCAGAGTATTGTCATTTATGTTTTTAAAAAATCACTCTTATTTAAATGACCTGTTCAGAGTCCCAACAAAATAATGATTGGTGTCTCATTTTTATATATATCTTTCATCTCTCTATGATACAGGTCAACTCAATCCACCCTCTGAAAAAAAGGAGCTGAGAAAAGTGGCCCATTTAACAGGTCTGTATCTGGAAGGTACATAGGGTTTGGGAAAGCCTTTGACAGAAAGCAGCATAGCTGGTTGGGTACTGTGCTCTGAGGGAGTTGTTACTTTTCAGTGACAGTATTTAACACCTAAGAATGGTCCTATCTTTCTAGTCAAGTCACACATAGACTGGACCCCTACTGCAGTCTAGGCCATGTTCTGAACTAGAGAAATGGTGGTCCATGAGGATCCTACTCTTCAATAATTCCAAAGAACCTTATGGGATTTGGGGCCTGGGTACAAGAGGTGAGGTCTGGGAAGGTGGGGAGTAAGTGCTTTTCTGGTTTTCTGGAAGAGCCTCACTCCGCTTTCCGCAAGAATAGTACTGGGAATGAGAAGAAAGGCCCAGTCCTGGCACTGGAGGACTTCCTGCATGTGGTCACGTAGTGGAGTGAAGTGATTTGATAACAGTGTGGTGCGGGCATTCCCAGGGTGTAGTCCATTAACATCGGAAAGTGGAAAAGTATCACAGAAACTGGTGTCACACCGTCCCTGGAATTATTTAGGCAGAGGCCATAGAATGATCCAGTTTGGATCTACAGACATTTTTGGAACACATGTTGTGTGCCAAGTCTTGGTGACATGTAGATAAATAACACATGGTTCCTGCCTTCAAGGAATTTAAGATCAAATAGAGAAAGACAGATACATAAGCAATGATTTCAGTACTGGAGAGTGTTCTCTGATTAAGGTATGTATATACTGCTATCGGGACACAAAAGAAAGGGAATTTTAGCCCCAAGTGGGGGACTGAAGGCTCCTTACTGTAGGTAAAGAGTTGGCCCAGGTGATCCCTAAAGATTCTTCTCAACTTTAGAATTTCAGAGTTCCTTAGGTTTGGCTTTTCTCCTCACTGTGGGGATCTTGAAGCCTAGAAGTTTTGGTGTTAGTTCTGAATACTGTAGCATCTTTGTTCCAGAGAGCTAAAATAATCTCAACAATATCCCATTGTAATTGATTAGCATATATTTTATTGTCCCAGTTGTGTAGATGATAAATTGAAGCAGGCAATTTAATAGAGGTGTTGAAGGAATTCGGTGATGGATCAAGTCTGACCCATTGGCCAGTTCTATATGGGCTATGTCACTTTGGTCATCCGCTCAAGGAAAGGCCCACAGTTTTGCCTTAGAAGCTTCATTTGTTGGGTGCATGAGCATTCCTGGCTGAATGGTCCTCTCTGATTTGATTTCAGGCAAGCCCAACTCGAGATCCATCCCTCTGGAATGGGAAGACACATATGGAATTGCCCTGGTCTCTGGGGTGAAGTATAAGAAGGGTGGCCTTGTGATCAATGATACTGGGCTGTACTTTGTGTATTCCAAAGTATACTTCAGGGGTCAGTCCTGTAACAACCAGCCCCTGAACCACAAGGTCTATATGAGGAACTCTAACTATCCCCAGGACCTGGTGCTGATGGAGGGGAAGATGATGAACTACTGCACTATTGGCCAGATGTGGGCCCGCAGCAGCTACCTGGGGGCAGTATTCAATCTCACCAGTGCTGACCATTTATATGTCAATGTATCTGCACTATCTTTGGTCAGTTTTGAGGAATCTAAGACATTTTTTGGCTTATATAAGCTCTAAGAAAAGCACTTTGGGATTCTCTCCATATGATTCCTTGTTACAGGCACTGAGAATATGGTCGTGAATGAGAGTCTTCTTAAGCCCACTTGAAGTCAAGTGAGAAGTCATGAGCCAAGTAGACCTTGAGATCACAAGGCCCAGCAGGTCTACAGTTCCTCATCTCCCTGTAGATGTCCATCTGTCTGGTCCACATGCCAGATAAGAGGGGAAATATGACTGAAGAGCATGAGACTCTCGCTGCCATATGAAGATGCAGAGGCAGGAAGAAGCAGCTACCAGGGTGTTCTGCACTCATCTTAAGTAGCCAAAAGCACTTTGGCACATTGGAAAAGACAATTAACTCACCTCTTGGGGTGAGTTTACTGTCTACCTCAGAGGAGGCTGCCTTTCAGATATATGGATATGACATGAGTGTATAAAGGATGGAAAAAGAGGACTAGGTTGCATGATAAGCTAAAGAGATGGAAAGGCCAGTGTCCCATTGGCAGCATCTTTATTTCTAAATGCATAGCCTGAGCCACCAGGTGATGCTAACAGAGAAGAAAGGGGGATCTTTTGGGAAGTTGGTCTATTCCCTACGCCGCATGTACATTTTCAGTGCAATTGTAGAGGTATGTATGTGTGCACGCGTGCATGTGTGTGTGCACGCATGTGCATGTATTCATATGCATGTGACTAGAAGAGTTACATAAGTAGAGACAATGTGAAGATTGGGAAGAACATGTAGGAAAACATGGGTTGCGCAGTGGTAGATTTTGAATATTTCTTGGCAACTATCTCAGCTGTCCTCAAAATAGTCCTCAAGACTCTTTGAATGTCAGCTATTGATGCTGTTTTCCTATAATATAATCAGTATTTATATACATTTTGTGTATTTTAATGAAAAGAATACATGTAATAAACATTATATTTTAGCATACGGATAAACATTATGAATGTGTTTTTGGAAATCACTAAGATTTCAATGTTTTTCCTTATTATTTCTTTCCTCCATGGCTTCCTCACTCATTTTGACTTAAGGCCAAGTTAAGAAGAACTCACTGGGGTGAGAAGAACTGTGGAGCAAATCTGTCATTGCCAGACACCTTTCTCTCCCAGCCTCTCTCCTGTTATCCAAAGTTTCCATTACCTATACTATACTGTTAAGCTCACCCAACTTGCAGTAGATTTGATGACAACTTCCCCCCAACCCCCAGGGAGCAGAGCCATACCAGAGTGGAAAGGGAAAGACTCTGGACTGAAAAAACTGAATTTGAATCTTTGTTCCTCTACTTACTAAGTAAGTAGTACTTCCATTCACTAGGAAAGCCACTTGACTTCTCTTGGATGAAAATGGCTTATATGTACATAAAGTATTGATTCATGGCATCTGTCTAAACAATGGCATGTGAGAGGCACTTCATGTTCCAGAAGACGTCACTAACGTGAGGGATCCATCCAAACTCCTGGTTTCTTAAATGGTCCTGTTCTTCACTCACAATGACTTTTTCCTATTTTCTTTTCAACTACTCACTACCATGGCCTCTCTCTAGACTTTGCCATTGTCAAAAATTATGGTATTTCCTTTACAATTTGATTTCGGATATCTTATTTTCACAATATCACCTCCTATTATTCAACTCAATTGCTTCAACATTTTCTCTCCTAAAATACATATATTTTTACCATACTGAGATCTCTAATAAACTCTATCGTTTCCTTACATATCCATAAGCTCTTTTTTTATTTTTACTCCTCTCTCTGATCAGCTTAGATTCTACCCTCTGTCATGACAATCAATCTCTTGGAAAAATTTTCAACTTCAAAATATTCTGCTTCCTTCACTGTATTCTCCTTGCAAAAATCCCATTTTCTTTAAGCTGGAATCCTAAAAGCTGAATATTGCTAGAGAAAAATTACCCAGACAGATTGGCTTTTTTAAATCTATTACCTACTTAAATAGATTATTCTTTATCACTGATTTTTCTATCTTTTTATTGATTTGAATAAGCAATACATGGATATAATACAAATTTTAAATAAAGGGTACTAGACCAGCACCTCGTGAGGACTGCTGACTTGGTCCCCTTTTATTTATTTATAAATAAAACATAAGAATGGGAGTAAATGCTCTTTTCATTGTGTTCCATGGTCCTATTTTCGCCCACAGAGATTATCACCATCTCCTTCTGTAGCTTTCCAGAGATGGTCTACATGTAAGTATGACATCACTTTGTATTGGGTTTCCCAACCTTGGTTCTATCGACATTCTGAGCTGGATATTTCTTTGTTGTGGGGTTTCCTGTGCACTGTAGTATGCTTAGCAGTCTCCATGCCCTCTATCCACTAGATGCAAGTAGCATTCTCCCCTCCTCTACATGTGATATCCAAGAATATGTCCAGACATTGCCAAATGTCCCCAGGCTGGGGGGGGGGAGGGGGAAGACATAATCAGTCCTATGTGAGAATACTGCTTTGTATTAGTGGTCACAGATCATTCAACCCTGCCTAGAACCTTTTTTCAGTTCCCTGCCAAGCACATTTTTCCACTGTTTGAGACAATTATGTCTTATCTTTTCCTCTTGCAAATTTGCCATATCACCTCCTCCCACCATGGAACTTCACTTATACCGCCAGCACACAAATCCACCTGCATCTGCATTATCTCTTTTATCCTTATAGTGGAGGAAGAGGATCATCTTTTCATTTGTGCACTAGACCCTTTTCCTCTACCCTACTTTGCTACTTTAAAATTGTTCTGGGGGCACTTGGATGGCTCAGTCGGTTAAGCATCCGATTTCGGCTCAGGTCATGATCTCACGGTTCGTGGGCTCGAGCCCCGCATCGGGCTCTGTGCTGAAGGCTGGCTCAGAGCCTGGAGCCTGTTTCAGATTCTGTATCTCCCTCTCTCTCTGACCCTCCCCTGCTCACGCTGTATCTCTCTCTCTCAGAAATAAATAAAACTTTAAAAAATTAAAAAAATAA
The DNA here is from genome assembly GCF_003009895.1 of Hyaena hyaena. Taxonomy (NCBI): domain Eukaryota; kingdom Metazoa; phylum Chordata; class Mammalia; order Carnivora; family Hyaenidae; genus Hyaena; species Hyaena hyaena. The sequence continues at coordinate 288,292 of NW_024081758.1, forward strand.
AATAAAATAAAATTGTTCTTCTGTCTTCTGGATCCTCAAACCATCACTGTCTATGAAATGACTTCCATCAACATGTACATATGCTCAAGTATCCTTTTTCAATAAAAGATAGCGCAACCCAAAGTAAAAAGATCCCAAACCTTTCTTTACCTTTCCTCTTCTCCAGTGATGGCTGCATTTCTCATGTTCCTTCTCATCTAAGAAGGTTGTCTCCACATACATGTCTCATCTAAGAAGGTTGTCTCCACATACATGGGCTCCATTTTCTCAGCCAGGAATGGTCTTTTCAGGCTCCTTATGTGAGGGGCTTCTTATCTTTCAGGCCTTAGTTTAAATGTCACCTCCTCAGACCATTTCTAGAGCCTCTTCTTTTTCTCATTATTTTATTTCTCTCTAGTTCCTTCTTCGTAACTAGCCTAACTTGTGATTGTATTCTTTATTTGACAACTTCAAAATTTCTGTTTTTTCTAGTAGAACAAAAATTCCAAAAGTAAAAACTTTTCTGCTTTGTTTACCACTGTATCCTCATCACCGAACCCAGTGCCTGGCATATATTAGGAGTTCAATAAATATCTGTCGACTGAATAACCTTAATTATAAAGCAAATGTTTCTCAGATTGGGGTATATGTGTATATTTCTCAGCATAATGAATATATTCACTACTAGTCATGAATGTATGTGAGTGTTTATCCAGCTTTGAGTAGCTTATATAATGGGGATTTGAAGCTATAGATGGAAGAAATAGTGCATCCTATTTCTTAGCACTGGAAAACAAGAAAAGTCTACTTGGTGTGTGGCATTACCAGGGGTTATTCAGGAAACTGTTGAGGGAAAACTGCTGGGTAACTAGAGCTGAGCTTGTTCCTTAGAAGACATTCAATAAATATTTGTTGAAGAAATTAATGAACAAAACCAAAGATGCAGGCTGAAGTGTGTCATGATCTCCTTAAAACTCTTCTGTTGATTTATCTGTTTCCTGACCAGTACCTGAGAAAGTCAGGGAGGTATTCACCCTTCTTTTGGCTGCTTGTCTGTATTCCTAGCCCTCATGATGAAGTCTTCCTTATCCCTTTTCTCCTCTTTTGGCTCCAAACATCAAGTACACCAGTTCTAGGAAGTTTACTGGACTTTTTTTTTTTTAATCAATGGAACCTTCTAGATATTGGTGCCAGAGCAAGGAGGAAGTAGGGATGGCATCCTGAGATGACATAATTCCATCAGCTAGTAGTGGTATTACTGACACTTTTATCCCTCCAAGTCTAAGCTCTATTAGAATGCCTTCGGGATTTTCTGAAGATAAAGCTATAACTTACCATGCTTTAAGTACTTGTTTCAGGAAAGAGATGCTAACAGTTCCTTCAGGAATCTTGAGTTATTTTTCTTTACCTCAGTAAGAACATAAGAATGCCAAAAAATAAATAAAATATTTTTGATTAGCTCATTAAAATGGGATCTGCCGTTGTTACTTTGTGAAATGCTAGACCCAAGGTAGAGCACTTAAAAAAAAAAAAAGAAGACGAAGATTACTTCTGGTTCAGTAGTTTGAGGTTTTCTTTCTTTTCAAACAACTAAAACCACACAAAACCCATGTTTTTTTCTTAGCCCCCCAGAGGGGTGACCTTGTATTCTCTGAAGTAGGTTTTGACTTACCACAGCTTAGTAGGAAAATAGCTCTACTGGGGACCATCATTATGAGTGTGACTCATTTGAACTGATATATCACTGGAGGAAGAAAGCTGGAGAAAGAAGCTTGTCTCCTTTAGGCCAAGATTATAAGATTTCTGTAGGGTTAAGCCATAGACATTCCTAGGTCCTTATCTGAAAGTGTGCCAGTTGTATGTTAAATTACATTTTACTAAGGGATCTGTTTTAGTTCTGGTATTAGTAGAGATACATTTTTTTCTTTCTGGATTTTTTTGTTTTGTTTTTTTCCCCCTTTCCCAAGGTTTTGGATCATCCAGAGGCAAAATGTGATCCTAGGAAAGTAGAATCAGGACCCTATTCCTTAAGGTCCTTAGACTGAGAAATGAGCGTTACTCAGAAATATATTTTTTAATTTTTAAAAAAGTTATGTTTGTTTATTTATTTATTTATTTATTTATTTATTTACTTTTAGAGAAAGAATGCATGAGCAGGGGAGGGGGAGAGAGAGAGAGAGAGAGAGAGAGAGAGAGAGAGAATATCCCAAGCAGGTTCTATGCTGTCAGCACAGAGCCCAACGCAGAGCTGGATTCCAGGACCTGGGGATCATGACCTGAACTAAAATCAAGAGTCAGACTCTTGGGGCACCTGGGTGGCTCAGTTGGTTAAGCATCTGACTCTTGATTTAAGCTCAGGTCATGATCTTGCGGTTTGTGAGTTCAAGCCCCGTATCGGGCTTGGAGCCTGCTAGGGATTCTCTCTCTCCCTTTCTCTCTCTCTGCCCCTCCCCTGTTCATGAGTGCTCAATCTCTCTATCAAAATAAATAAATAAACATTAAAATAATAATAAAAAAAGAGTTGGCCACTTAACTGACTATTTCTAAGTACCCCCAGAAATACTTAAGCTATTGATGGTAGCCAGAAACCTTTGAGGTTCACCTAACAGTCAACAAGTTTTGGGAATATAGGGATCTAAGTGGGTATTCTGTTCCTTACAGGTAGATTGTTGTCTTCATTTTATACACAAGAACAAGTGAGACACTTAAAAGTTATGAGCCTTGCTTAAGGTGACATGGCCAATGAGTGGCAGTGCTGAAACTAAACCCCAGTCATCGGAAACCATACATTTTATGTTCTTTCCATGTGCAGAGAGATTTCTTAGAAGTGCACCTTGTATCATGCCACCCAACATGAGCCTCATCCCCTTCGTTTTCAGCGATTCCTCATCTCTTTGTATTTTAGTTTAAACCTCACTTTGCTTAATGCCCACATTCTGCATAATATAATAAATATAATTAATATAATTAACATAATATAATATAAATACATATTTGATATCACAACCCTAAAGAATTCATAGAGTTTCATAGCTGACAGTTGTTCTTAGATTCTTCTTCTTTCATTTCTTCTCTCTTTGTCTTTTATCTGAATCATCCCTATTGCCCATCTGCTATCAATGGCTTCAGAGTTTTAACAGGGTGAGAAGGAAAGAGATTGAACTGGAGTCAGGAGGCTTGGGTTTGAGTCCAGCCTCTGCCACTCAACTAGCTATGTGTGTGACCTTGAGTAAGTAACAGGGAATATCTTGAGATTCAGTTGCATCGTCCTAAAAATGAGGACACCAATTCCCGTTCTTATGATTTTATAGGAATATGGTTAATGCTAAATGGAATGAAGCCACTTTGTGAGGGATGGCACTTCTGAAAATAGGTCAGTGAAGTTGTTATACTCCTCAGCAACTCTCCTGATAAACTCACTGTTTACCGGTGTGTGTGTGTGTGTGTGTGTGTGTGTGTGTGTGTGTGTTTTAAAGTAGGCTCCATGCCCAATGCAGGGCTTGAATTCATGACACTAAGCTCAGAGTCACATGCTATACTGACTGAGCCAGCTAGACATCCCCTGATAAAGTCACTGTTTAAAAGAAAAACAAACTTCTTACTTGCTGTTTAGTTTCTCCAAAATTGATCACCCATAATCCTACCATGTTATGTATGAATTCCATCAAATGTAAAAACACTAGTTAGAAACAACACATAGATAAAGATTCTGAGGTATAAAAATAATAGTATAATATCTTACATTTTCACAGCCTTTAAAACTTTTCTCACATGACTTTTGCTTTTGCTGTTTTTTTAAAAACACATGATGTAATACACATAAAAGCAGTTGGCATGTGTCAGCTTTTCTATGAACTTTAACTAAAGATATTGAATACCTTCTGTGTTGATTATATTCAGAGCCTAGCGTGGTGCCATTTTGGTGCCTAGTTTTTAAATCATGACATATAATTAAATAGGGTGCTGTTCAAACATTTGCCTGGGGAGATAGAATACTTTATGCTCTTTGTTGTCCTTATATATCGTTAAAACCCCCAGTTTAACCTGGGCTTGTCTCAGGAGATGTGAACTGCTGAGGGAATCCCCCCTCCTCCAGCTGCTCATTACAGAAGGGATAGAACCTTTTGGTTCTCATGTCATAGCCTTGGCTTTCTGTGGGTAAACCACTTCAAAGAGTGTGAGTTAGTAAGAGGCACTCTTGATGTAATCGAACCCTGAAAGTGTCCACACGTGTAAGGCACCATATACTAGATAAGCACCTTTGCAGAGGAGACTGAAGAGTTGGATATGCATCTATTGGTGTTTCAAATACTTCTCTGGGCAAGGATCTTTTAGTTTCACTTGGTTTAGGTCTTAGTTTTCTCACCCACACCACCCTAATGCCACACCCGCACCACTTCCAGTCTGTGGAAGGGAACTTGGTGCACATTTTCTGGAAGGGAAGGTTCTAGAACTTGTTCCTGATTGGAAGCAAAAGCAGGTGGAAGATTCAGGAAGCTCTAAAGGTCTCTGGCCTTAAATAAATGAACTACAATTCTAGAGCTTCGTAACAGAGATTAAAGATTGTAGACTGATGAAATTGGAGGTTCCAGTAACATGCAATGTGTTCTATTCTCACCGTGTCTTCATTGAGAAGAAAAAACAGCTTTGACTCAGTAATGAGCAAGAGACACAGAAGTGTTAAACAGAATTCTAAGGTGTGAGCTGCAGGGGAAGATATCTCAAACCTCAGCATCCTCCTTGCATCATTTGGGTGGGTTATGTTCTGGCCTCTAAGAAAGTCTGAAGGCTTCTGCAGAGTTCTGGGAGGGTGGCAAAGAGAAGACTGTAATGCAGGAAACTTTAGCACTCTGTTCTTGGGTTACTTGATCGTATTGACTGGGATAGCTAGCTGACTCTTTCTAACTTTCCAGAAGAATGTGAAAAGACTGCTCTGGGAAGGGAGTGGGGGTACAGTCAGTGGAAGAGGTGGCTGGATCCAGGTTTGAAAGGAAGGTGAACTTTGGGTATGTTTTTCTCTGCCCTACCTCCAACCCCCATTGCCATACTTTATAGCTTACACATGGGTAAGAATAACTACTTCTTATTAAAAAATAATGGGACATTTATTACAGGACTTATTCCTGCCCTAAGCCAAGCCATAAAGTCGATAAATAGCAATAATAGTTGCAATTTAATGACTCCCTTTTTGCAAGGATTATACAAAGCATCTTACACTTATGTTTACTAATCCTCACAACTCCATAAATCAAGTGTTACTAACTCCATTTTCTAAGTGAAAAAACTGATTTAGGTTCAGAGAGGTTTCCCCAGGTCACAAGGTAGCAGAAATAGGATTCAAGACCAGGCTTTTCTGAACCAAGGAATCTTACCTAAAACAGGTTCATACTCCCCCATTATAATGTCAATATTATTTTTTTTTAGACTCTGGAATTGAATCAATGCATTTTTATTTCATAGTAAAAAATGACTGTCTTTCATGAATAGATGCCAAGATCATGAATACAGTACTGTTGTTCTTTTTTAAAAAAAATTTATTTATTTATATTTTGAGAGATGAGAAAGAGAAGACATTAATTAATTAATGTTAATTTTCTATAATTATATATGCTTATATAACAATGTTTAAAAAATAATAGCCAACTATCACAAACTGTATGACTTTTCTTTGGCAGGTGGAGAATTCTGTTCTGACAGATCTGATAATGTCAATAATCTTCATTCATTATACAAATTTTTATTTTATTTTATTTTATTTTATTTTAGAGAGAGAGTGAGCACATGAGTAGAGGAGAGGGGCAGAGGGAGAGAGAGAGAGAGAGAGAGAGAGAGAGAGAGAGAATCTCAAGCAGGCTCCACACTCAGTACAGAGCCCAACTGGGGGCTGGATCTAAGGATCCTGGGATCATGATCTGAGCTGAAATCATGAGTCTGTCTCTCAACTAACGGAGCCACCCAAGTGCCCCTCTACAAACATTTATTAAGCACCCACTAGTGCCAAGCTTTGTTTAGGGGATACAGTGATGTACAAGACAGGTAAGTTTCCTGTTCCTTTAAACTCACATCCTAGTTAGGGGTGGGGATGATGGTGGTAGTGGAGAAAATAGAAAAACAAGCAAAAAAAAAATCAAATATAAAATTATCACTTGATAAACCCAATGTAGGGAATTATAAGAAGATATTGAAATAGAAACTAGATAACTACATTAGAGGGAAGGCTTCTCTGAAAGGGTGCCATTTAAAATGAGAAGAGGGGCTCCTGGTTGGCTCAGGTCATGATCTCATGGTTTGTGGGTTTGAGCCCTGCTTCGGGCTCTGTGCTGACAGCTAGCTCAGAGCCTGGAGCCTATTTCAGATTCTGTGTCTCCCTTTCTCTCTGACCCTCCCCTGCTCATGCTGTCTCTCTCTCTCAGAAATAAAATGTTAAAAAAATTAAAAGATAAATAAAATGACAAGAGCCACATTTGGTAGAGCATGTGACTCTTGATCTCTATGATGTGTTTGAGCCCCACCTTGGGCATACAGATTACTTTAAAAAAATATATATGTATACACACACATATATATACATACATGTATATTATACACACACACATACATATAAATATACATATATGTATTGTATATACATATAATATACATATATAGTAGATATATATATTATAGATATGTAGATATATACATATCTATATATAATATACATACATGTATATTATATTATTATACATGTATATATACATGTATATATAATGTATATATAATGTATATATAATATACATACATGTATATTATATTATTATACATGTATGTATATTATATATAGTAGATATGTATATATATTATAGATATGTAGATATACATATACATATACATATATGTATATTATATATATTTTTAAGTTGGGCAAGGCTCCATTTATGGGGCAGAGTGCAAAGAGTAGGAAGTCCAGTCAGAGTCCAGGCAGTACATTCACTGACTTAAGGATGTGGAGAGATTCTTGGCAGATTCTCACTGGTCAGGAGGTAAGCGCCAGTCTCCCATAAATCAGGTTTCTATGAGACTCAGTATCACGTGGTTTTAGCCGCCTTCTGAGGAAGCATGCGTGAGATTCCCTGGTGTTTCTGTTCTTTGATTCAATTTGATGTTGAAGTCCCTTCAGGCTGGAATCCTCGGAGGCAGTCCAGTGTGTCCCACCTACATTTCCAAACTTGCCGCTGAGTGTGGCTCCATGCTGAAGGCCCCCAGACAGGCGTAGGCCTCCAAGCGGGAGCTTGGTGGGCATGTAGAAGGGAAGGAGAGAGGGCCTGTGTGGTGGAGGATGACCCGAGAGATGCTGGAGGTGTAGACTGAGCCCGAATCAAGTAGGTTTCTCTGAACTGGGCTGGGGACTGTAGAATTTCTTGTCAGTACCATTGGAAGCTCCTGAAAAGAATCATACTGGGGAATTGGAGGGAAGTGGAAACATTTGATCTACACGTTGGTAGTAAGAATTCTCAGACCAGTTGTTTGGGTGTTGGGTGCATGGAAAAGAGATGAATCAAGGACTATGCCCACTATTTTCTACTCTCTTTCCTTTACAGCATCTATTGTAATTATTTCCTAGGCTTCCCTCCTCCCCTCCTTCGTGTGTTTGTCCAATTAGAACCATGTCTACTTTTCTTCTGGTGCTTAATAAAAGTGTGTTGAGTAGATGCTTGAACAGAGCGTAATGAACACCGCCCCACACTCCATTTAAAACATGCCTCCCTCTTTCTCTCTAGTGGCTGTGTGCAGTCATTTATCTACTAAGGAACACGTAGTTCCTTCCCAGAGTTTTGCTATTTCAAAAAAAAAATGCTGTAAGATCATGTCTATATATGTCTTTGTGCATTTCTCCTAGTGTTTCTCTAAGATAGAAAAGTAGAATTGGAAGGGCTAGTCTTAAACTATATGTTGTTGTAACTTTCAATGGGTATTGTCAGACTGAATTCTAAAAAGGTGTATAACTTACACTGCCACCGACACCATGTGAGTAAGTGCCTTTTCTCTGTACTTTTTTTTTTTATGTTGATTTATTTTTGAGAGAAAGCATGAGCTGGAGAGGGGCGGAGAAAGAGGGGGGCAGAGGATCACAGGCAGGTTCCATGCTGACAGCAGAGAGCTCAATGTGGGGCTTGAACTCAGGACCCCTGTGAGTCATGACCTGAGCTGAAGTTAGGGGCCTAACCCACTGAGCCACCCAGGCTCCCCTCTCTGTACTGTTTGTGTTATCATTTGTGAAAATTCTATAACTAGCAGGCAAAAAGTTGTCATTATAATGTACGTTTCAAGAAATATTTCAACTTTAAAGTTGAAACTCTTTCATTTTTAATTTTATTTATTGCCATTTATATTTCTTCAATGAATTACCTAAAACAATTCACTGTTTTAAAAATTAAGCTCTTTTCCTTTTATTATTGGTTTATAGCAGCTCTTTATATGGTATGAATGTAAATCTTTGCCTGTTACATGTAATATAAATATTTCTTCCCATGTGTGTTATCATCTTCCATTTAGAAATGTTTGATTTAAAAAAGTTCTTTAAATGTTTATTTATTTTTCAGAGAGAGAGAGAGAGAGAGAGAGATAGACAGAGTGTGAGTGGGGGAGGGCCAGAGAGAGAGGGAGACACAGAATCCAAAGCAGGCTCTAGGCTCTAAGCTGTCAGCACAGAGCCCAATGTGGGGCTCGAACTCATGGACAGCAAGATGTTTGATTTTTTTTTTAAAGCAAATCTGTTTTTCCTTCTTGTCACACATAGACTTCTCTCACCCTTTAAGTGTATATTTCTCTATTTTCTAATATAAAATTTTCACTGTGCTTTAGCTCCGTAATGTATTTAAAAACCCACTTTTATAAAGTGGTAGGTATGTAGTAAACTTAACTTTTTCAAAATAGATAACTGATAACATTAACAGCACCATCTTTTAATTTACCAGTCTATCAAAGTGACAGCGCTGTCTTAGCCTAACCCTTCTCTTACCCTTGGGTTTTGTCTTAAACTCTCTCTTCTGTTCTTTCGATCTCTTTGTATTGCAGACATGACTATTTTTTTTAACATTTTATTTATTTCTGAGAGAGAGAGAGAGACCAGGGGAGGGTCAGAGAGAGAAGAAGGTACAGAATCTGAAACAGGCTCCAGGCTCTGAGCTGTCAGCACAGAGCCTGATGCAGGGCTCGAACCCATGAACTGTGAGATCATGACTGAGCCGAAGTTGGACACTTAACTGACTGAGCCACCCAGGTGCCCCCAGACATGACTATTTTGATAACTGTCTTTATGCCCTTTTTTCTTCAAAATGTTGTTGGCAATTGTTATCCGTTGACTCTGTACATAGACATAACCAACTCATACATTATTCCCCCACCAATTTCCGTGCCATATCCTATTGGACTTTGATTGGGATTGATTGGAATTACATGAAATGTATTACAATTTAATTGGGGGAAAATTTGACCACTTTACACCACAAAGTCTACCCTTCTAAGAAAATATGGTATGGGCTCAGCATTACTGATTATATTCCTTCAGCAAAGTTATAGTTTTCTTTTTTTCCTAACATATTTGACATGTAATATTGTGTAAATTTGAGGTGTATGACAGTTAATTTGAGATATTTATTTACTTATTTTATTGAAGTGTAACTGACATACACTACTATATTATTTTCATGTGTACAATATAGTGATTCAGCATTTAGTATATATATTATGAAGTGATCACCAGTACTGTCTGTTGCTATGTAAAGTTGTTACAATATCATTAACTATATTCCTTATGCTGTACATTGCATCCCTATGTCTTATTTATTTTATAACTGAAAGTTTGTACCTTTAAATCCCCTTCCCACATTTTGCCCATGTCTTCCCCCCACCATCTCTGGCAACACCAGATTATCTCTGTCTATGAGTCTGTTTCTGTTTTGTTTTGTTTGTTTTGTTTTTTATATGCTATATATAAGTGAATCATACAGTATTTATCTTTGACTTATGACCCTTAGCATAATAACCTCTAGGTCCATCCTTGTTGCAACAAATGTCAAGATTTCATTCTCCTTTTATAGCTGAATAATATTCCACTGTATATATACACCACATCTTCTTTATCCATTACTCTAACAGTGGACTCTTTGGTTCCTTCCATATCTTGGCTATTGTAAATAATGGTGCAGTGAACATAGGGGTGCATATATCTTTTTGAGTTGGTGTTTTTTTTTGTTTGTTTGGGTAATTACCCAGTTGTGGAATTACTGGATTGATTGGTAGTTCTATTCTTAATTTCTTTGAGGAAGCACCATACTATTTTCTATAATAGTTGCATCGTTGTGTTTTCTTTCCCACCAGCAGTGCTTTTCTTTTTCCTCATCCTCACCAGCACTTGTTATTTCTTGTCTTGTCTTTTTAATAATAGCCATTATGACAGGTGTGAGGTAATATCTCATTGTGGTTTTGATTTTTGTTTCCCTGATGATGAGTGATGTTGAGTGCCTCTTCCTGTGTCTGTTGTCTAGCTGTGTCTTTGGAGAAATATCTGTTGAGGTCCTCTGTCCATTTTTCAATTGGATTATTTATTGTTTGTTTGTTTTTTATATTGAGTTGTATACAGATACATTTATGTTCTATAATATGATTGCTGCAGGTTTTTAATATAGGTTTTATGCATTTCTTAACCTTTTTCTATATATTTTATAGTTTTATACCCAGCTACTTTATTGAAACATTAGTTCTCAGTGGGCTAGACTTAAAACAATTAATTATTTTTTCTCATACTCTTTGATGCTTTTATCTCTTTTAGCCAAAACCATCCAATAGTGCTTCCTCAAAAGGTTCTGTTCTCAGGTTGTTATCCAGAAACACATGATAAAATATTAGCCGTTAACTAAGGTGTTGGCTGACAATTGGGAAGTTAGATAATGGCATTCATTTCTTACCCTATTTGCCCTCATACTAGAGCTCATTTCCTCTGCTCTGCCTTGACCCTTGCAGGCTGCATTTTCCAGGCTTCTGGGGCACTGGTGAGACTGGAGGGCTCAGGAAGGAAGAAGTCATTATAGGTTACTTGTTTTTACCTGTGATGCTACTTCAGTCCTAGTGAAGGAGTCCATCTCTGATTTTGTCATAGTTTTACTTTAACAGACACCTTCCCTTTCCTATCTCTATTTGGCCATTTCCTAAACTATTGCAATGAATTTCTTTTTAAGTTCAACGTATGCTAAATTTTTATATGGAAAATATGTTAATTTTAAAACCTGCATATCATTAAACAAATATGCTTTGAGCATCTGCAGTGTGCTAGGCACAAAGATATAGAAATAAAAGAAACTGTCCTTGTTCTCAAGGGCTTTACAGACTAACGATGAGGTGCTAAAATCCAGCACCTAGCAAATTCCTTGGGACAAATGCCAGGGAAAGAGTAAACACAAATGCTGTGGTAGCCCCATAAAGGGCCTCTAACTTAGCCTTAGTGGACAGGGAGGGCTTACTAGAGGTCCAATTGAGGCTACGTAAAAAGTTGCTTGGGAAAGAAAGGGTAAAAACATAAAGGCATAAGAGAGCATGACCCATTGTGGCTATTGTCAGCACTGTAAGGCTGGAGCATTTGTGGGGGTAAACAGAAGGCAGTCCAGAAGTGGGGCATCTCATGAAGGGTTTTGCATACTGTAGTGAGTGAGCATTTAGTTACAAATTAACTGATGTGCTACCTTCCTCCTTTCTATACTTTAAGAACCATCCTTCCATGCTACAATCAGCTAGGATTGTCTATGTTTACTGCCTTAGGAAAGGCTGTTCAAGAAACACTTAGAAAATACGTTTCCACTAGACTCTAATCTCTTTAAGGAAAGGACTTATCTCCAGGTGTCCCCAGAACCTGTAGTTGTCCCTATTTGTACTTAATCAATGATTGTTGAATTAATGAAGAAAAGAATCAGATTCTTGGTGGTTGTGTTTCAAAAGCTTATTTTGAGTTATAAGGACCCGTGTTTTGGAGTATCAATAGCCTAAGTCCCAAAAGGCACAGGTCATCAAGTTAAAGATGAATATGATAGATTTGGAAAAGCAGCAGGTCAGTTAGAAATAGTTTTTCTTATACCAGACTAGACGATTCTTCCACCTCTGAGGAAGTGATGTGCCCTGATGGAAAGCAGTCATGTTCACTGGAACACCAAATGCTGGTATGTGTTCGTGAAAAGGGACCTTTTCCATACCCTGCTTCAGGCACAGTCTGGAGATAGGAGGAACATATGATAAGACTCTTATTTGAAGTTGGGGGGTCAGGGAGCAGAAGATAACTATGCTTATAATCTCAGTGGAGCCAGGAGTAGTGACAGTTTTATAGAAGTTTCCCTCCACTCTGTGTAGTGTAGGAGTAGTGGAGTAGACAGGACCATGTGTGACAGTTATGCAGAAAGACTTGAAGAATTTCCTTTTGCCCCATAAAGCATGAGAAACAACTACATATGTTCTGGATGTAGCTGAGAGAGAGAGAGAGAGAGAGAGAGAGAGAGAGAGAGAGAGATACAGACAGACAGACAGACAGACAGACACAACCAACCTGAGGAGATGTAATGGGTAGGGCAAGGAGAACGTAGCTGTGTCCTGTATAGTCCAACAATTATAAATTAGATGGGACTGATAGTATCTGAGCTGATGCTAAAGGACCCAAGTGAAGACCAAGGGCCAGCTTTTCTCCTTTGCTTCCCCATGCCCTGGAACACTTTACAACCTGAGATACTTAGATGTATCCAGGTGGAAGGGTGGGAAAGAAATCCTGAATTAACTGAGAAAACCCTGAATTAAATTAAAACTAAATTTCCTGCAGCACTGGAATGAGAACACAAAATAAAAATTGAGATGAATGACAACAAAATAAAGTTGTATTTGTACACTCCTGCATTTTTAAGTGGAGATTTTTAATCATTATTATATTATTAAATATGGACTTACTTATGCACAGGATGGTAGCTATCATTCCTTCATTCAGCTTTTACTAGGTACCACATGTAGAGAGTGGAGTGAGGTACACATATGAATAAGACAGACTCCCTGACCTCAAGGGTTGCACAGTAAAGTGGGGGAGAAAGGCATGAATAGAGTTATAGGGGAATACAATGGGATCTTGCTAGAGTGGAGAAGAGTATAAAATTCATGGGAGCTTTAGATAGTGTTTAAATCTACTAGAAGGATTCAGTGGTGGCTTCTCGGAGGAAAGAGCTTTTAGCCAAAACATAAGAGATGAGTAGGAGCTAGGCAGGTGAACATTTAGATGGCGCAACTAGCATGTGCAAAGGCACTCTACGAGAGAGTATTGGTTGTTGAGGGATGTACAAATGTATTAGTGCTGTCTGAGTGAAAAATGTGGTGGTGATAGCACAGGGTGGAGAAAGTGTAAAGACAATAGAGGGCATGTCATAAAGGAACTTGTGAATCATGCGTAGGAATTTCATTTAGTTAGATAGAAATCAATGAAAAAACTCCAGCAAGGGAGCAACAGAGCATTGTAACCAGATCTACCTATTGAAATAATCACTTTGGCAAGATAAACTGGAGACTTGAAATTAAAGGCAGTGGGATCATCAGGGAAGGTTTTTGGACCACTAGTACTTAGAGTCATGTTGTAGATTGGTGTCATTTATGGACTTCTACCTATATGTCAGGCACCTTACACATGTTCCATTTTATCCTCAATACCAGCCTTATGGAGTGGCTAGACCTATGAGTCATATGACCAACAAGTTTCCAAAATTGTTATCCTTTCCACTCAAATATTCACCTCTACTGTCAGCTCAGGAAAGGGATGCTGAAGGCCTGGATGAGAGTAGTAGTAGAGAAGGACATGAGAAGCCTGACATGGGAGATATTTAGGATTCAGTGATTAATTGGATGTGGGGATAAAGGAGAGATAAAGCCTGGCCATATGGCCACATTTCCTGTTAGGGTAGTTTGGGTGGGTGTTAGAGACATTTGACAAGAGATATAAACCAGGAGAGGAGCAGGGTCTCTGGGGAGGGTGTTGCATTCAGTTTTGGATATGTGCTTTTTGGTCTCATTTCGTGAAATAAAGAATGGGGTGATCAGAAGCCTGCATGAATTATGGTGGAAGGATAAACATGCAAAGGGAGATGGAGATGCTAGGAAATTATGCCCCATGCCACTAGACCCCTACAGTCTTTGCTGATGAGATCTGAGTCTTCATGAGATAACTCTCCCACCCTCTGGAGTGCATGTGACTTACCAAGGCTTCCAAAATACTTGCCATTTCTTACCATCTGTAGAATAGACTACAGTGATATTCTGTGGCGTGCTCAGATGGTGCCAGTACATCCAATACTCTGTTATGACAGAGGGAGAGTTAATATAGCCTTGGAGCAAGGCCATACACGAAGACTGTTGTCCCTTCCATGTGAATATGAACTGTTTCTGATCTGTTGTCTTGATTAGATGGAAAATAACTCATTGCCCAGATCAATGGCTTGTACTTTGCAGCTGAGACAGCACTAACCTGCTCTAACAAAGCTGTGGTGACATCACATTTGTCACCACAGCTGCACTCAGAGGTAGTATTGATGGAGTTCATAGCAGTCCATTGTCATCTTCCAGGGTCCACATGGTTTCTTCAAGAGTCAGACTGGTGAATTAAATGGAGATCTGCTGGGGACTACCATTCCTGCCATTGCTCCCCAGCACACAAGATTGTCCTGATTTACTCTCTTGGCTGAAGGGTGATTGGTGACGGAGTTTGGTCTTCCCCACTATAATGTGTTATGTTGAGAATGACCCTAGTTATTGGTCACATGGCTAGGAGGAGAGATGGAGCTAAATTTTGATATTTGCAAGTATTTTCTCACAAAGCAGAGGCCTCTGTGTCAACTTCAAGCAAGAGGAATGTTAACCTTTAACAAGGAGTAGTAGGCCTCTTTTGCAGGCCCAGAAAGGTCATGGGAATCTGATGTTTTGAGGTTTTTGAATGCCTTAACCCAAATGTCCCATTTCCCAGTCTCAAGGTGCCATTCTTTTTCCAACCTGGATCCTTACTCTGGCATAGTGGACTTTCCAGAGTTGAGATTTAAAATTTTTCTGGAGCCTATTAATTTAGACTTGATGTTCAGATTTCTCTGTCCTCCAACCTTAGGGGTTAAAGTCTCTTTGAGGCTGCAAAGGAGGCTTCCTGACTTTCTGTCTTTAGCACTATTAACATTTTGGGCATGATCCATCTTTGTTGGATGGTTAGTAGCATCACTAGCCTGTACATGCCAGAGCCAGTAGCACCCCACCTTCTCCACAGTTGTGGCAACCAAAAATATCTCCAGATATTACTGAATGTCCGCTCATGAGGGCAAAGTTGACTCTGTGGAGAACCACTGCATTAGATAAAAGGTTGTTAGGGTGGAGCAAGGTGTTATGTTCTTCAACTGTCCTGATGTCATATGCCCTCCACCCCCTCCCCCAATACAAAAAAAAAAAAATGATGAACTTCATTCTGTTCAAACCTTAGAACATACTTAACAGGTGTAGTAGGCAATGTAGTGCACTGCCCACATTTCCCTTTAGGACTGAGGTAATCATTTCCCAGCATCTGAAAATGTTGGCCACTGAGGGTTCACAGCTGAAGATTGCCCTCAGCTGAAGGAAGCTGCCTTGTGCAGGGTTTCACACCCTCTTTGTAGGCACCTGCATCCAGTGATTGCTTGATACGATAGCGTGCTGTCTCTTTGCCACCACAACTTTAAAGGGCCATCCTGCCTCCAGAGCTCCCATGGGATAGGCAGTGACCTCTGTTGCAACTTCACTGCAGTTCAGTTTCTCCCTCTGTGTAGTCTTGCTTCTTTCACTTGGGTGTTCTTCCTGAGAGCAAATGCCAATAAATAGATCTTCCACAAACCTGTCTCTTAATGTCTGTTCCCAGTGAACTCAACCTAAGAGAGTCAGTCTGAGGAAGCAGACTACAATGTAGAATTTTAGAATGGAATAGCTCACCAGCCAGCTGGCAGGAAGGATCCCATGGCTAGTGGGAGTTCTAAGTCCTGGGATTCAGTAGAAGTGCAGTTGTTAAATCTTTTGTTGGTGGGGAACTGGGATGGGAAACAGGTGAGGGGAATGTGTTAGCAGGTGCAGTATGTACAAGGGATGTGAAATCATTAGGACGATGGACTTAGATGGCTGGGTGCTAAAAAAAGACAGTTGTACTTGAAGAAAGACAGTTAAGTCTGATGATGAGAAATGTTAATAATGCTGAGGTTGAGAAACCCTGATCTGATGAGTTCAAATATTAATGAATTGACTATTTCATTAGGGTGTACACATTCTGTAATTGTGTCCACATTTATTAGCTGGAATTCTGTTTTTAATAAAGGAACTTTTAAAATTTGTCATCATCTAGGTTTCCTTGATTATTCTAACATTTTCACTTTAGGGTAATAGAATATCTAGCTATGGAAAGGGTCAGTAGGAAGTCAGGAAATCATCCTGCAGGCCTAAATTAAGTATAGATAACTGCATAATTCAGGAATGAAAACCAATAAGACTTGGTAATAAATAGTTACTGAGAGCATGCAGAAGTTAGAATGACTCTTGGTTTTCTGACTGGGTCAATGATGATGCCAGTCATTAAGTAAAAGAGAAAAACAAGGCAGAAGAGAGATTTGGAGACACTGAGTTTGAGAAATGTAGTAGATGAAATGATCATTCAGTAGGTCTGTACTTCCTCTTTCTTAGCTTCTATGAGAAAACTATACTTCTCTGAGCCTCTGATGTTGTGTTTGGCTGCATGACTTGCTTTCACCAATAGAATGTGGATAATAATAATAGCACACCCTTTCAAAGACTAAGCCATAAGAGGAACTCTGTGTTTCTACTCAGGGAAGGAGCCTCTAGTCCCTACCATGAAAATAAAAGGTCCCTTCAGTCTGGGACTCAGAACAAACACGTATGGAATGGATCTGAGCCAAACCCACAGCTTAGAGTAGAACTGCCTAGTCGAGCCCAGTCTAGGTTGGCTGAATTGCAGTCAATCTGCGGATTCATGTGCATGAGAACCAATGTTTTTTGCCATTGAATGTGTTATGTGCTACTGAATGGTAGTGTGTTATGTGGAAGTAGAATGGAAACAAAAACCCTGAGGGTCACACAAATGAAAATATGTAGTAGGGAGTTGTATGTGCAGTTCTCAAAATTAAGTGAAGATCGCAAAGAGAAAATGAATAAGAACCAAAGACAGAATTTAGGGAAATATTCACATACTGACCATTTGTCATTTGGGCATGCTCAGTTCTGAGTATTGAAGGTACTTCTTTATTCTATGATATTATGTACTTTAGAATATAAATGAGCATATATATTACTGTAAAAATTCTCTGTGCCATGTGATCACTTAGAGTGGATTATACGCACATGGATTCTGGATTACCTAGAGAAGGTAAAATATCAATCTGCACATTTCTTCCTGAATAAAACACTTTACCTCCTAGGGCAGGTCTTTCATTTGATTTTGAAGGGAAATGGATCTTACTTTTCTTGGTTTTCCATCCTAGCTTGCTTGCTTGTCTGGGTTCTGCCTCCACAGCAAAACATCTCTCCAGACTTGTAGGTCTATTTCCATCAGAAACCGCTCTGTATGTCAATCTTAGAGACTGATTCGTCAGTTTCTATCCATCTTTCCTCAATATCCAGTTGAGAAAATTTTATTTTTTTCCTTTATGGCATTGAAAAGTCAGCTGTATTCTTCAAGGGTTAGTTACCAGTTTTACGTTAGTGCTCTCTTTTCCTCCTCTCCCACCTCCCTCTTCTCTCCTTTTCTTCCCCTAAGCCCTTACCTGCCCCCCTCCCAACTCTACCATTCACTGCCATTGGTAATGACATTTTCTGATTCCTTCAGGTACTATGAAGAGGATTAACTGTTGTTTTTACTCTTGTGTCCCAACTCTACAAGTACACAAATTTTGTTTGTTGTTGTTTGCCAGAAATATAATGTTCCCCTTCCTATTAAATACCACAGTTCCTGTTAACTGCTACAACCACAATAGCATCATTGACCACAAAAATGATTTTATTCTGCTGGGACCTGGAGCCTCTGCTCCAAGTTTTGATGGAGACAGACACAGAATTATATTTAAATAAACCTCATGAAGTGGGTTGCAGATGCTCCTTCTCCCAGACGACCCTTCAGAGCAACTTCCTGTTCTCATGAGGAACAAACCCAAATGAATTACTTTATGCAGAAAAGATAGAAAAAAGAGAGTGTCATTTCCTCTGCTGAGATTATGATTTGACACTTATTCATTTAGGTCAAATGTTTAATAGAAAGGAGGAAGTTCAGACAGACAGCTAATTAATTTTAGAAACACTGAATTTCAGTATCTACAGAAATCAACTAGTTTTGGGATTCATGGAATTAGTTTGGCTTTTAGCATGCTGAATTTGAAGTTTAGGGGGACTTTTATGTCTCGTTGACAGGACTGACACACAGGGCAGACATCAGGGTCACAGTTACAGATTTGGGTGTTATTCTTATTTTAAAGCTCAGAGGTGATAGAGAAACACATGGACTGATAAAAGCAAAGGCTGAGGATTGAGTCTTGGGTTGTACTCAATTTAGCAGAAGGAAAGAGGAAGTAAAACCAGTGAAAGAGAAAGATGAGTATGTGTGGTAGGGAAATTGTGACAATACAGCCTCTTGCCTGCCAAGGCAGATAGAATTCTGAGAGTGTAGGCGTAGTTGTGAGTGTCTCTGGCTAATGAGAGACTGGGAGTATGAAAGCTGAGCAAAAGCCATCTGACGTGGTGACCAGGAGCCACCGGGACATTTGAGAAGCTAGTTTCAGTGGAGTGACATGGACTGGAACTGAGTGCCTATGATTAAGGAGTGATTTAGTATTGAGGAAATGGGGGAGAGGGAGACAGACAACCTTGCAAAAAATGCAGGCAGGAAATGAAGAAAGAAAAAGAACTCCAGGATTAAAATCATTGTTACCAAACTCTGGTAAAATGACTTCAGGGCACATCATTGCTCTGGCCCTGGGATGCCTTGGATTTTGTGGTATTTATCAACTAAGTAGGCTCCACACCCAGTGTGGAGCTCAATGTGGGGCTTGAACTCACAACCCTGTCTGAGATTAATACCTGAACTGAGATCAAGAGTCGGATGCTTAACCACCTGAGCCACCCAGGCACTTCTGATATTAATTAGCTTTTTAAAAATGTGCTGTTTGTTATGATTTCTCATTCTAAGGAAATGTTCACTTTAGTACCTAATTCTGTGTTTGTGAATTTGTGTCCTTGTCCCTAAAAGATGTTACTCATATCGCTTAAGCTTCTGGTCCTCTAGAAGCTTTGGGTCCTTCCCACCTTCAGATCCTTCCCAGCAAGAATCTATGTTCATGTAACTAATTCATCAGTAAGGGGATTTCTTCTTTCCTGTCTTCTTGGGTCCAAGAACAGTTTTGGTAGAGATGACTTCTAACTTATGTTAGAACATGTTAGCCTGGTGGTCATGAGCCAGCCCAGCAGTTAAGTTGTCTTGAATGTTGAAAGGGTACTTTATTTTGGCTCCTTTCTATGTTGGCCTTTCTTCCTTTCCTTCAGCCTCCTGTTAGCACAGACTGGTTGAGCAGGTTTGTTACTAATACTTTGGAAGGTATCTTAACGGGTGGGATTGGATGAACCTTTGTCATCTTGAAGTTCTATATTTGTTTCAAAGAATAGAACATCAAGGATAAGGGAAACAGGGCTGGAAGAATCAATTAGTGTCTGGGACAAGGTAGGGGAAGTGGCAGCAGAGAGAGAATGGCCATGGGAGATGTGAGTACCTCTAAGGAAGAATAATTGAGCCAATCAGCATAGAGGTTTTGTCCAGGTAAGGAGTCTGGAGTGGGGGTGGCTGGATTTTCTGAGGTTGGACAAGGACACAGGCCCAGACTTACAGAACAAGGGAAGAGCTGAAGTTACAAGGGGAGGATACACAAGAGAGAGACCGAAGTGCAGAAGGTGAGGCGATGTCAGGGATGAGTGTGGCTGCCACAGAGACACCTCCAGAGCACCCTGCTCACAGGAAGAACTTGTTTGATCACTGACTCATTGTGGGCCTGCTCTTCCTGTGCTTTAGTTTCCCCTTCTGTAAGATGAGAAGCACCACAAAGGGCTTGTGGAGGAAAAGCTAAGAAAAATAGACCCAAAACACAAGTGGTAGATACATTCTCCTATGGTTTCTATGGTAATAATCTGGGGCTGAAGTTTAAAAAATTATATAAAGTGAGTAAAATACTTCTCTCCTTGTTAGTAAAATGCATTTCAGATTGAGATATTTCTCTTACAAGGTGTTGTCACCAAAAGAGATAATTTTCCTGAAGAAAACCCCCAGTCTCAGGGTCTCTGCTTTGTCATTGAAACGCAGAAGCTGAATTTGGCACACATTTTTTGCTGTAGTGAAATAAATGGTAAACAAATATTTAATTAGTTCTCTCATTCCAAATAACATTTATTGAGTACCTCTAATGTGCCACTATGCCAGCATTATAGCTCTATCTTTGGTGAGACTGCCGGGATAGAAAGGGTAGATTTAGCCTTAAATTAGCGTAGCAAGGTGTGCCACTAATTACAGTCACATGAGGCAGAGGCTCTATGTATTCCACAGATATGCTCTGACAGATCATATCAGGAGCAGGAATGCAGGGGACAGATGTCAGACAAGTTTCACCAAGGAGCTGAGATGCGAACTGTGCCATAGAAGTGGTCAGTGAGAAGGGACTCAGGGAGCAAAATGAAGGGCAGGAAGACTTAGGAGGAGAATTTTCCACTTTGGCATTACATCTCAAGTCAGATTATTAGAATGACATTTTCTTAGAAGCTGATGCCATGTCTGATTCATCTTTGCATGTCCCAGTGACTTTTCCTAGACCCTTGCCCCTAGTGGAGTCCCAATAAACATTTGTGTTGAATTCACTCTCTGGTCTAAAAATGATTCAATAGCTTTCTGTTGATTATGAATAAAATCCAATGCTTTCTTCTGAACTTTGAAGCCCTGAATGAAATGTACCCATTTTGAACTGCTCTTTCCTTCTCACTATGTGACTCAAACACTTCTTATGTGATTGGCTGTTCTCCCTTGGGTCCTGTTTGACCAGGTTATCTAGATAGGCTCCTCATCCTCTATCCTGATTTTCTCTATTATTGTGTCCTGTTAGTAAAGTAGTTGTTGAATACATTAAATGTTGACTCAAATAACAATAATGATATTAGTAAAAGTTAACATTTGTCGAGTGCTTATTAGATGCTTGCCATTATGCTTTTTCTTAATTTTTAATTTTTTGTACCTTTTTTGCCTGAGGATACTTTAGATCTATTAACAAATCCCAAATATATATTATTAAGTATAGTTACCATGTGGTACATTAGATCTCTAGAAGTTTCTCATATTACAGCAGAAAGTGTGTATGTTTGCTGTATACTTATTTTATTTTAAATATTACCCCATT
This sequence comes from Hyaena hyaena, assembly GCF_003009895.1. Taxonomy (NCBI): domain Eukaryota; kingdom Metazoa; phylum Chordata; class Mammalia; order Carnivora; family Hyaenidae; genus Hyaena; species Hyaena hyaena. The sequence goes on from NW_024081758.1 coordinate 309,756, forward strand.
TAGTTCCCAGAATAAACTCATGAGGTAAGTATTAGTATTATTTCTAGTTTACACAAAAGGAAACTAAAACTTGGGAGGCCAAGCAGATTGGCCCAGGAAACACAACTAATGGTATGGTGACAGGTTCGAAATCAGGAAGTCTGATCAGAGCCTATGCTCTTAAGTATTACTTAATACTTTTAAATACTGCCTCTTGAAAGTGTATAACTGCACAAAGCATTAGCAAATGATTACCATATGTTTATTTCATATCAGCCTTGCATTCTATGAATTTTTTTAATTAAAAAAATTGTTTTAAATGTTTATTTTTGAGAGAGACAGAGAGAGATAGAGATAGCAAGAGATAGCACAAGAAGGGGAGGGGCAGAGAGGAGACAGATGATCTGAGGCAGGCTCTGTACTGACAGCAGGGAGCCTGACTCAGGGCTCAAACCTATGAATCATGAGATCATGAGCTGAGCCAAAGTCAGACGTTTAATAGACTGAGCCACCCAAGAGCCCCTATATTCTGTGAATTTTTAAATAATCAAGGATATTAGTTTAGAATCTTTTGCTACAATTTCTATTATCATCCATGACATCAAATAATATTCTCTGTTCATTAGCAAAAGGAAAAATGAACTGAATTCTCTCCTTTCTACTTCTCACATCTCTCTTGACCACAGTTTATGTGATACTAATGGGCTTGTATTCAGTGGAAAGTTTCCAAGCAAATGTATCTCAAACATTTCTGTGCATGAGAATTACCTGGGGATCTTATTAAAAGGCAGTTTCTGATTCAGTAGGTCATAATAGGGTTTGAGAGTCTGCATTTCTAATAATCTCTCAGGCGAGCTGATGCTCTGCTAGTTGGGGGTCCATACTTGAGCAGCAGGGTTCTAAGGAATGAGCATAACATCAAATACTTGGGTTTTTCTTCTCTCCTCATCAGGGAAATAAGTTCTAATAATTGGGCATCTGGGTACAGATGTTGGTAAGGAATGAGGATTAGGATATGTAATTACACTAGGATTTAATCTCTAAGAGATAAGGGTTCTTTTCTGTCTTCACCAATATGTTCTGAGTTCCTGGCACAGAGATAGGGCTCAATAATTGTTGAAAGAAGAGAATTTGTCTTTGCTTGGGGAGAGTAGATAAGAATTTGTAGACTCATTCTCTCATTCCTTCCCAGTTTTGTGTTTGAATGGAATCTACATAACTTTTCATGTTTTAGGAAAGTGAAAATCCCTTCCTATATAGCTACTTACCTAAAGAGGCATAAGGGACCTATGTGGGGGAAGGAGAGGGAAAATGGGATCCTAAGACTTGAACTTCTACTTTGATTAATAGTCAAGTCAATTTTGGATTTGTCTTTTTTCATTTAAAGCCATATGCAGAGATGGTTTCCTAATGCTGTGAAATTGAGAGGGTTCCTGAACACATTCATTCATTCATGTATGCATGCATGCATTCATTCATTCAGTATGTATGTATGTATGTGTGTGTGTGTGTGTGTGTGTGAAAGCACCATTCTAGGGACTTGAGATACATTGGTGAACAGACAAGAAAACTTCTATCCTCATGGAGCTTTTATTGCAGCCAGTGGAGACAATAAATGAATAAGTATATGTTATAAGGGATAAATGAATAAGTATATAGGTAAGAAGGCGAGATATAGATCAGGGTAGACAAAAAGACAAAAGGACAAAGGAGGTGTAGATCAAGGTAGGAGAAATATTTATGAGAATATGAGGTGGAAAGAGGTCATAGTATTAAATAGGGTGGTCAGAATAAGTCTCATTGAAAAAATGACATTTGGGTAGAGACTTGGGGAGAGTAAGGGGGTGGATCAGGCAGATTTTAGGGCTTTGTTGCCAAGCTGAGGTGACAGATGGTGCAAAGGACCTGAGGTAGCAGAGTTGCTAGCATATTCTTCGGATAGCAAGGGATTCAGTGTCAAAAGTGAAGTGATGGATGAAGAGAGTCATAGGAAGTAAGCCCCTCATCTACTCCCCTCTCTTTAAACTGTCCTGATGATTCAGGATGATGGTGCCTGTCTTTCGCAGATTTATTTGGAACTGATGGCCAAATAATTTCCCCTTATAAATAAGGGATTCTGACTGATTGTTCTTGGTAAGGGAGTACAAGGGTAGAGAAGGAATCAATTCATTCAAAAGCTTATAATTTTTTTAAAGTTTATTTATTTTGAGAGAGAGAGAGAGAGAGAAAGCATGCAAGTGGGACAGGGGCAGAGAAAGAGACAGAGACAGAGACAGAGACAGAGACACAGACAGAGACAGAAAATATCCCAATATGCGGGGCTTGAACTCATGACCTGAGCAGAAGTCAGATGCTTAACCGACTGACTGAACCACCCAGATGCCTCAGTCATTCAACAGTTTAGACTAAAGACATGGATTGGTTGGGTGGGGGGCGGTGAGGCTTAAGATTAAGTTCGGGTGACACTGTGACATTAGAAAAACACCTCACTTTTACATTTTTTTGGTAAAAGGAGATGAGTGGATTTGATATCTAAAGATCTTTCTCGTAGTGACATTTACTTCTAAGTGTTACCAAAGCACTTTATTAGCACAGTCAGCACTGTCAACTTGGTAAGACAGGATCTGTATATAAAAGTGAAAGTTGCAGGGGCACCTGGGTGGCTGAGGTGGTTAAGTGTCCAACTTTGGTTCAGGGCATGATCTCACAGCTCATGAGTTCAAGCCCTGTGTTGTCTCTGTGCTGTAGCTCAAAGCCCATATCCTTCTTCAGCTTCTGTGCCTCCTTCTTTCTCTGCCCTTCCCCTACTTGCACTCTGTCTCTCTCTCTCTCAAAAATAAATAAACATTAAAAAATTTTTTTAAAAAAAGGTGAAAGTTTCAGATCAGCCCTATGAGATGAGGTGGTAAAATCCATTTCTAGAGATCTGGGTCAAGAGCTGGATTCTTGTCCTTTAGAGATGGACAAGTGGACCTGGCAGAGAGACCTGGACAAAGGCAAGGAATGCTAATGTTTTTGGTGTGCTCACTATGGCTGAGGACATGTTTCATAGGGGAAGGCTAGGAAAGACTTAACAGATGGGCCCTATTCAACCTTTTAGGATCTTATTATAGTCCATAGCTGTGATGTCCCCTTCTTAAAAAAAGTATAATGTTGAATCACTGAGAATAAACAAAACTAAAAAACTATTTATCTTTTTAGAGGTAGCCACCCTTACCTCTTTCCTGCTCTCGGTGGTAGTTACAAAGAGGGCACACCCAGAGATTGGCAGAGAGAAAGAGAGTGTGAAGCACTGTTTAGGTAGACAGGGTCAGACTTCAAAGAAAATGCCCCTTGGTCCTGCACCGTGGCTTATGTATCTTCCCTGTGCAGAGGGAAGGCATTTTTTGTAGCAATCACATGGATAAGTCCCCTTATTAATTAAGGTATCCAGGACATATGCAATATGTACATCTTCTCTTCACTTCTGTAACTTTATACCTTGCATAAGGAGAAGGAATGCAAGAGGAGCTTGCTGGCTTACCTGGCTCAGAGCCACCCAGACAACCCACAGGTGAAGTGCTTGTTCCCCGGGAGAGTCAGTAGGAATAAGCACGTGTGTGTGTGTGTGGAGGGGTGCTGAACGAAGGGACCGTGGCACAATGTACTGAATGAAAAATGCAAAGAGAGGGCTGTGGGTTTGGCCCCTTCCCCAGCCACTTTCCCAATCCTATATGACATTTTTCCAGTGATCTGATTATGCCCTTCATCCTGGCCCCTTCACTTCAGGAGACTGGCCTCTGCTTGTCTAATGTTAGGGAGAGCCAGTTGTTAAAACAAGTCATCCAGCTCCTGACCTTTCATTGTCCCAGCTTTACCTGTCTGAACTCTCATTCCAAGACACCAACAGAAGAATATTTCTTTTGTGTGAGCCTCATCCTGTGAAAGAAAATGCACTTCCTGGCAGAGTGCTGTGGTCTGATCTGAAGAAGGCTTTGGTTGAGGTTTCAAGAATTTTCATAACGAACAAAGGCTATAAGTAGATGAACCTTAGACCAGAATTGCTTTTGGTAACTTCTGTTAACTCCTAAACAGACATTTTGGGGGATGGATGATTCATACCAACATGTCTTAGTGCTATTTTACCATAATTGCAAGAAGTTGTACAAAAAGAGGAAAGGAGTGAGGATTATTGGAGAAATCAATCAGGTAGTTAGACAGCCTCACCTGTCTTATAATGCTCTGGTTATAGCCACGGGACAGAAACAGCTTTTTATTTGTTTTTTGTTTGATAGATTTCTCCTCCCGTGAAGCCATCCAATCCAAAGGGTGGGGGAAAAGGAGGAAAGAAAAACACAAAACCCAGAAATGCCCTCCCTCGCTACCATGACTACCATGTTAAAAATCCAATTAAATTCTAAATTTTATATGCCATCAATAAAGGACACTCCCTTTAGATGACTTGGTTAGAGGAATCTGTAATAATTTAACATGGTTGGTCATTGTTTTCAATCTTTTTCTTCTCAAGGAAAACATAACTCAGGTCATTTGCTTGTACCTGTACCTTGTATATAGTGATTAATAGTTATTAAATATAGATATAGCAGCAACTATAAATGAAATAGGTTCTCCCTGGTTGAGAGTATAGTCATGTTACTTAATTGCACCAGTGAACAAAGTCCTCTATATGGTCCTGAATATTAGGGCCAATGAGGATCACATGTTGAAATGGCCTATAGTGCCCCTTGGGAGCAGAACAATCAATGTTTGCCAAGATGATGTGACCTTAATGGAGGGAGATAACCTGTATTGAGCATGAAGAGCTCAGGCAGTGGGATAGAAGCCTTTTTTGGTTCCATTTTATTTTTATGACCTCATCGAAGATCATCTCTAGTAATCTCAACAGTACAGAGTCCGGCATTGTGGTCATTTTATGGGCTTCAGGAAAGAGGAGAAAAGTGCAACATTATATGGGAGTGGGAGTTTAGGGTAGTTCACCCAGCTGGAAAACCACAAGGGTCAGGTGTGTGTGTTGGTCTTAAGCCCTCAGTTGTGTGTACAACTATCTCAAGTACCCAAACTCAGTGTTGTAAATAAGATCCCAAGATTTCTGAGCCCACTTAAATCTGATCAATGTATTTTTCCAGAAAGAGTAAACTTTGCTCTCTCTCATGCACCTCCAAATGAACATTCCTCAAACTAAACTCATGGTCCTCCTCCCCTTCCCTACCACCAATTCTACTTTCCTTGTCCTGAATTTCGGAAAATGACATTGCCCTCCACCCCTCTGTGTAGGCCAGAGATCTTTGGGTTTTTATCTGATTTCACTTTTCCTTCACCCCTATATCTAACCCATTATTAGGCTTACCACTAAAATGCTCTCCATCCCCTCAGATATCTTCCCATCCTCATCCTTTTCCAACTATTCTTCTGGCCACCCTCTGAACTCCAATAACTCATTTGTCACCCTGATATTGGAGTACTCTTTTTTTAAAATAGTTTATTGTCAAGTTGGTTTCCATATAACACCCAGTGCTCATCCCCACAAGTGCCCTCCTTCATGTCCATCACCCCCCTCCCGCTCCCCCCACCCCATCTGCCCTCAGTTTGTTCTCAGCATTCAAGAGTCTCTCATGGTTTGCCTCCCTCCCTCTCCCCCACTGTTTTCCCCCT